>NC_091158.1:52575018-52591608 GCF_040958095.1 Procambarus clarkii | reverse complement strand
GTCTCTGCCTCTCTGTCTCTGCCTCTCAATCTTTGTCTCTGTCTCTGCCTCACTGACTCTGCCTCTCTGTCTCTGCCTCTCTGTCTCTGCCTCTCTTTTTCTGCCTCTCTGTCTCGGCCTTCTGTCTCTGCCTCTCTGACTCTGCCTCTCTGTCTCTGCCTCTCTGTCTCTGCCTCTCTGCCTCTCTGTCTCTGTCTGTCTCTGCCTCTCTGTCTCTGTCTGTCTCTGCCTCTCTGTCTCTGCCTCTCTGTCTCTGCCTCTCTGTCTCTGCCTCTCTGTCTTTGCCTCTCTGTCTCAGCCTCACTGTCTCTATCGTTCTCTGCCTCTCTGTCTCTGCCTCTCTGTCTCTGCCTCTCTGTCTTTGCCTCTCTGACTCTGCCTCTTCCTCTCTGTCTCTCTGTCTCTGCCTCTCTGTCTCTGCCTCTCTGTCTCTGCCTCTCTGTCTCTGCCTCTCTGACTCTGCCTCTCTGTCTCTTCTCTCTATCTCTGCCTCTCTGTCTCTGCCTCTCTGACTCTGCCTCTCTGTCTCTGCTTCTCTGTCTGAGCCTCCCTGTCTCTCCCTCTCTGTCTTTTCCTCTCTGTCTCTGCCTCTCTGTCTCTGTCTCTCTGTCTCTGCCTCTCTGGCTCTGCCTCTCTGACTCTGCCTCTCTGTCTTTGCCTCTCTGTCTCTGCCTCACTGACTCTGCCTCTCTGTCTCAACCTCTCTGTCTCTCTATCTCTCTGTCTCTGCCTCTGTCTCTGCCTCTCTGTCTCAGCCTCTCTGACTCTTCCTCTCTGTCTCTACCTCTCTGGCCCTGCCACTCTGTCTCTTCCTCTCAGTCTCTGCCAGTGTCTCTGCCACTCTGTCTCTGCCTCTCTGTCTTTGCCTCTCAATCTCTGCCTCTCTGTCTCTGCCTCTCTGACTCTGCCTCTCAGTCTCTGCCTCTCTCTCTCTGCCTCTCTGTTTCTGCCTCTCTGTCTCGGCCTCTCTGTCTCTGCCTCTCTGACTCTACCTCTCTGTCTCTGCCTCTCTGTCTCTGCCTCTCTGTCTCTGTCTGTCTCTGCCTCTCTGTCTCTGCCTCTCTGTCTCTGCCTCTCCGTCTCTGCCTCTCTGACTCTACCTCTCTGTCTCTGCCTCTCTGTCTCTGCCTCTCTGTCTCTGTCTGTCTCTGCCTCTCTGTCTCTGCCTCTCTGTCTCTGTCTCTGCCTCTCTTACTCTACCTCTCTGACTCTGCCTCTCTGTCTCTGCCTCTCTGTCTCTGCCTCTATGTCTCTGCCTCTCTGTCTCTGTCTGTCTCTGCCTCTCTGTTTCTGCCTCTCTGTCTCTGCCTCTCTGTCTCTGCCTCTCTGTCTCTGCCTCTCTGTCTCTGCCTCTCTGTCTCTGCCTCTCTGTCTCTGCCTCTCTGTCTCTGCCTCTCTGACTATGCCTCTCTGTCTCTGCTTCTCTCTCTGTCTCTTTGTCTCAGCCTCTCTGACTATGCCTCTCTGTCTCTGCCTCTCTGTCTCTGCCTCTCTGTCTCTGCCTCTCTTTCTCTACCTCTCTGTCTCAGCCTCTCTGTCTTTGTCTCTACCTCTCTGTCTCTGCCTCTCAGACTCTTCCTCTCTGACTATGCCTCTGTCTCTGCCTCTCTGTCGTGGCCTATCTGTCTCTGCCTCTCTGTCTCTGCCTCTCTGTCCCTGCCTCTCTGTCTCAGCCTCTCTGTCTCTGCTTCTCTCTCTGTCTCTCTGTCTCAGCCTCTCTGACTATGCCTCTCTGTCTCTGCCTCTCTGTCTCTGCCTCTCTGTCTCAGCCTCTCTGTCTATGCCTCTTTGTCTCTGCCTCTCTGGTTCTGCCTCTCTGTTTCTGCCTCTCTGTCTCTGCCTCTCTGACTCTGCCTCTCTGTCTCTGCCAGTGTCTCTGCCTCTTTGTCTCTGCCACTCTGTCTCTGTCTCTCTGTCTCTGCCTCTCAATCTCTGCCTCTCTGTCTCTGCATCTCTGACTCTGCCACTCTGTCTCTGCCTCTCTGTCTCAACCTCTCTGTCTCTCTGTCTCTGCCTCTCTGTCTCTGCCTCTCTGTCGCTGCCTCTCTGTCTCTGCCTCTCTGTCTCTGCCTCTCTGTCTCTGCCTCTCTGTCTCAGCCTCTCTGTCTCTTCATCTCTGTCTCTACCTCTCTGTCTCTGCCTCTCTGTCTCTGCCTCTCTGTTTCTGCCAGTGTCTCTCCCACTCTGTCTTTGCCTCTCTGTCTCTGCCTTTCTATCTCTGCCTCTCTGTCTGCCTCTCTGACTCTGCCTCTCTGTCTCTGCCTCTCTGTCTCTGCCTCTCTGTTTCTGCCTCTCTGTCTCGGCCTCTCTGTCTCGGCCTCTCTGTCTCTGCCTCTCTGACTCAACCTCTCTGTCTCTGCCTCTCTGTCTCTGCCTCTCTGTCTCTGTCGGTCTCTGCCTCTCTGTCTCTGCCTCTCTGTCTCTGCCTCTCTGTCTCTGTCTCTGCCTCTCTGTCTCTGCCTCTCTGTCCCGGCCTCTCTGTCTATACCTCTCTGCCTCTGCCTCTCTGTCTCTGCCTCTCTGTCTCTGCCTCTCTGTCTCTGCCTCTCTGTCTCTGCCTCTCTGTCTTTACCTCTCTGACTCTGCCTCTGCCTCTCTGTCTCTCTGTGTCTGCCTCTCTGTCTCTGCCTCTCTGTCTCTGCCTCTCTGTCTCTGCCTCTCTGTCTCTGCCTCTCTGGCTCTGAATCTCTGTCTTTGCCTCTCTGACTCTGCCTCTGCCTCTCTGTCTCTCTGTGTCTGCCTCTATGTCTCTGCCTCTCTGTCTCTGCCTCTCTGTCTCTGCCTTTCTGACTCTGCCTCTCTGTCTCTGCTTCTCTGTCTGAGCCTCTCTGTCTCTCCCTCTCTGTCTCTTTCTCTCTGTCTCAGCCTCTCTGACTATGCCTCTCTGTCTCTGTCTCTCTGACTCTGCCTCTTTGACTCTACCTCTCTGTCTCTGCCTCTCGTTCTCTGCCTCTCTGTCTCTGTCTGTCTCTGCCTCTCTGTCTCTGCCTCTCTGTCTCTGCCTCTCCGTCTCTGCCTCTCTGACTCTACCTCTCTGTCTCTGCCTCTCTGTCTCTGCCTCTCTGTCTCTGTCTGTCTCTGCCTCTCTGTCTCTGCCTCTCTGTCTCTGTCTGTCTCTGCCTCTCTTACTCTACCTCTCTGACTCTGCCTCTCTGTCTCTGCCTCTCTGTCTCTGCCTCTATGTCTCTGCCTCTCTGTCTCTGTCTGTCTCTGCCTCTCTGTTTCTGCCTCTCTGTCTCTGCCTCTCTGTCTCTGCCTCTCTGTCTCTGCCTCTCTGTCTCTGCCTCTCTGTCTCTGCCTCTCTGTCTCTGCCTCTCTGACTATGCCTCTCTGTCTCTGCTTCTCTCTCTGTCTCTTTGTCTCAGCCTCTCTGACTATGCCTCTCTGTCTCTGCCTCTCTGTCTCTGCCTCTCTGTCTCTGCCTCTCTTTCTCTGCCTCTCTGTCTCAGCCTCTCTGTCTTTGTCTCTACCTCTCTGTCTCTGCCTCTCAGACTCTGCCTCTCTGACTATGCCTCTCTGTCTCTGCCTCTCTGTCGTGGCCTCTCTGTCTCTGCCTCTCTGTCTCTGCCTCTCTGTCCCTGCCTCTCTGTCTCAGCCTCTCTGTCTCTGCTTCTCTCTCTGTCTCTCTGTCTCAGCCTCTCTGACTATGCCTCTCTGTCTCTGCCTCTCTGTCTCTGCCTCTCTGTCTCAGCCTCTCTGTCTATGCCTCTTTGTCTCTGCCTCTCTGGTTCTGCCTCTCTGTTTCTGCCTCTCTGTCTCTGCCTCTCTGACTCTGCCTCTCTGTCTCTGCCAGTGTCTCTGCCTCTTTGTCTCTGCCACTCTGTCTCTGTCTCTCTGTCTCTGCCTCTCAATCTCTGCCTCTCTGTCTCTGCATCTCTGACTCTGCCACTCTGTCTCTGCCTCTCTGTCTCAACCTCTCTGTCTCTCTGTCTCTGCCTCTCTGTCTCTGCCTCTCTGTCGCTGCCTCTCTGTCTCTGCCTCTCTGTCTCTGCCTCTCTGTCTCTGCCTCTCTGTCTCAGCCTCTCTGTCTCTTCATCTCTGTCTCTACCTCTCTGTCTCTGCCTCTCTGTCTCTGCCTCTCTGTTTCTGCCAGTGTCTCTCCCACTCTGTCTTTGCCTCTCTGTCTCTGCCTTTCTATCTCTGCCTCTCTGTCTCTGCCTCTCTGACTCTGCCTCTCTGTCTCTGCCTCTCTGTCTCTGCCTCTCTGTTTCTGCCTCTCTGTCTCGGCCTCTCTGTCTCGGCCTCTCTGTCTCTGCCTCTCTGACTCAACCTCTCTGTCTCTGCCTCTCTGTCTCTGCCTCTCTGTCTCTGTCGGTCTCTGCCTCTCTGTCTCTGCCTCTCTGTCTCTGCCTCTCTGTCTCTGTCTCTGCCTCTCTGTCTCTGCCTCTCTGTCCCGGCCTCTCTGTCTTTACTTCTCTGCCTCTGCCTCTCTGTCTCTGCCTCTCTGTCTCTGCCTCTCTGTCTCTGCCTCTCTGTCTCTGCCTCTCTGTCTTTACCTCTCTGACTCTGCCTCTGCCTCTCTGTCTCTCTGTGTCTGCCTCTCTGTCTCTGCCTCTCTGTTTCTGCCTCTCTGTCTCTGCCTCTCTGTCTCTGCCTCTCTGGCTCTGAATCTCTGTCTTTGCCTCTCTGACTCTGCCTCTGCCTCTCTGTCTCTCTGTGTCTGCCTCTCTGTCTCTGCCTCTCTGTCTCTGCCTCTCTGTCTCTGCCTTTCTGACTCTGCCTCTCTGTCTCTGCTTCTCTGTCTGAGCCTCTCTGTCTCTCCCTCTCTGTCTCTTTCTCTCTGTCTCAGCCTCTCTGACTATGCCTCTCTGTCTCTGTCTCTCTGACTCTGCCTCTTTGACTCTACCTCTCTGTCTCTGCCTCTCGTTCTCTGCCTCTCTGTCTCTGTCTGCCTCTGCCTCTCTGTCTCTGCCTCTCTGTCTCTGCCTCTCAGTCTCTGCCTCTCTGACTCTACCTCTCTGTCTCTGCCTCTCTGTCTCTGCCTCTGTGTCTCTGTCTGTCTCTGCCTCTCTGTCTCTGCCTCTCTGTCTCTGTCTGTCTCTGCCTCTCTTACTCTACCTCTCTGACTCTGCCTCTCTGTCTCTGCCTCTCTGTCTCTGTCTGTCTCTGCTTCTCTGTTTCTGCCTCTCTGTCTCTGCCTCTCTGTCTCTGCCTCTCTGTCTCTGCCTCTCTGTCTCTGCCTCTCTGTCTCTGCCTCTCTGACTCTGCTTCTCTGTCTCTGCCTCTCTGTCTCTGCCTCTCTGTCTCTGCCTCTCTGTCTCAGCCTCTCTGTCTTTGTCTGTCTCTGCCTTTCTGTCTCTGCCTCTCTGACTCTGCCTCTCTGACTCTGCCTCTCTGTCGTGGCCTGTCTGTCGTGGCCTCTCTGTCGTTTCCTCTCTGTCTCTGCCTCTCTGTCCCTGCCTCTCTGTCCCTACCTCTCTGTCTCTGCCTCTCTGACTCTGCCTCTCTGTCTCAGCCTCTCTGTCACTGCTTCTCTCTCTGTCTCTCTGTCTCTGCCTCTCTGTCTCTCCCTCTGTGTCTCTGCCTCTCTGTCTCTGCCTCTCTGTCTTAGCCTCTCTGTCTTTGTCTGTCTCTGCCTCTCTGTCTCTGCCTCTCTGTCTCTGCCTCTCTGTCTCAGCCTCTCTGACTATGCCTCTCTGTCTCTGCCTCTCTGTCTCTGCCTCTCTGTCTCTGCCTCTCTGTCTCTGTCGGTCTCTGCCTCTCTGTCTCTGCCTCTTTGTCTCTGCCTCTCTGTCTCTGTCTCTGCCTCTCTGTCTCTGCCTCTCTGTCTCTGCCTCTCTGTCTCTGCCTCTCTGTCTCTGTCTGTCTCTGCCTCTCTGTCTCTGCCTCTCTGTCTCTGTCTGTCTCTGCCTCTCTTACTCTACCTCTCTGAATCTGCCTCTCTGTCTCTGCCTCTCTGTCTCTGCATCTATGTCTCTGCCTCTCTAACTCTGTCTGTCTCTGCCTCTCTGTTTCTGCCTCTCTGTCTCTGCCTCTCTGTCTCTGCCTCTCTGTCTCTGCCTCTCTGTCTCTGCCTCTCTGACTATGCCTCTCTGTCTCTGCCTCTCTGTCTCTGCCTCTCTGTCTCTACCTCTCTGTCTCAGCCTCTCTGTCTTTGTCTCTGCCTCTCTGTCTCTGCCTCTCTGACTCTGTCTCTCTGACTCTGCCTCTCTGTCTCAGCCTCTCTGTCGTGGCCTCTCTGTCTCTGCCTCTCTGTCTCTTCCTCTCTGTTCCTGCCTCTCTGTCTCTTCCTCTCTGTCTCTGCCTCTCTGACTCTGCCTCTCTGTCTCAGCCTCTCTGTCTCTGCTTCTCTCTCTGTCTCTCTGTCTCAGCCTCTCTGACTATGCCTCTCTGTCTCTGCCTCTCTGTCTCTGCCTCTCTGTCTCTGCCTCTCTGTCTCTGCTGCTGAGTCTCAGCCTCTCTGACTCTGCCTCTCTGTCTCTGCCTCTCTGTTTCTGCCTCTCTGTCTCTGCCTCTCTGTTTCTGCCTCTCTGTCTCGGCCTCTCTGACTCTGCCTCTCTGTCTCTGCCTCTCTGTTTCTGCCTCTCTGTCTCTGCCTCTCTGTTTCTGCCTCTCTGTCTCGGCCTCTCTGTCTCTGCCTCTCTGTCTCTGTCGGTCTCTGCCTCTCTGTCTCTGCCTCTTTGTCTCTGCCTCTCTGTCTCTGTCTCTGCCTCTCTGTCTCTGCCTCTCTGTCTCTGCCTCTCTGTCTCTGCCTCTCTGTCTCTGTCTGTCTCTGCCTCTCTGTCTCTGCCTCTCTGTCTCTGTCTGTCTCTGCCTCTCTTACTCTACCTCTCTGAATCTGCCTCTCTGTCTCTGCCTCTCTGTCTCTGCATCTATGTCTCTGCCTCTCTAACTCTGTCTGTCTCTGCCTCTCTGTTTCTGCCTCTCTGTCTCTGCCTCTCTGTCTCTGCCTCTCTGTCTCTGCCTCTCTGTCTCTGCCTCTCTGACTATGCCTCTCTGTCTCTGCCTCTCTGTCTCTGCCTCTCTGTCTCTACCTCTCTGTCTCAGCCTCTCTGTCTTTGTCTCTGCCTCTCTGTCTCTGCCTCTCTGACTCTGTCTCTCTGACTCTGCCTCTCTGTCTCAGCCTCTCTGTCGTGGCCTCTCTGTCTCTGCCTCTCTGTCTCTTCCTCTCTGTTCCTGCCTCTCTGTCTCTTCCTCTCTGTCTCTGCCTCTCTGACTCTGCCTCTCTGTCTCAGCCTCTCTGTCTCTGCTTCTCTCTCTGTCTCTCTGTCTCAGCCTCTCTGACTATGCCTCTCTGTCTCTGCCTCTCTGTCTCTGCCTCTCTGTCTCTGCCGCTGAGTCTCAGCCTCTCTGACTCTGCCTCTCTGTCTCTGCCTCTCTGTTTCTGCCTCTCTGTCTCTGCCTCTCTGTTTCTGCCTCTCTGTCTCGGCCTCTCTGACTCTGCCTCTCTGTCTCTGCCTCTCTGTTTCTGCCTCTCTGTCTCTGCCTCTCTGTTTCTGCCTCTCTGTCTCGGCCTCTCTGACTCTGCCTCTCTGACTCAACCTCTCTGTCTCTGCCACTCTGTCTCTGCCTCTCTGTCTCTGCCTCTCTGTCTTTGCCTCTCTGTCTCAGGCTCTCTGTTTCTGCCTCTCTGTCTCTGCCTCTCTGTCTCGGCCTCTCTGACTCTGCCTCTCTTTCTCTGCCTCTCTGTCTCAGCCTCTCTGTCTCTGCCTCTCTGTCTCTGCCTCTCTGTCTCTGCCTCTCTGTCTCTGCCTCTCTGTCTCTGCTTTTCTGTCTCTGCTTTTCTGTCTCAGCCTCTCTGACTCTTCCTCTCTGTCTCAGCCTCTCTGTCTCTGCCTCTCTCTTTGTCTCTCTGTCTGTCTGTCTCAGCCTCTCTGTCTTTGCCTCTCTGTCTCTGCCTCTTTGTCTCAGCCTCTCTGTCTCTACCTCTCTGTCTCTGCCTCTCTGTCTCTGCCTCTCTGTCTCTGTCTGTCTCTGCCTCTCTGTCTCTGCCTCTATGTCTCTGCCTCTCTGTCTCTGTCTCTGCCTCTCTGTCTCTGCCTCTCTGTCCCGGCCTCTCTGTCTCTGCCTCTCTGTCTCTGCCTCTCTGTCTCTGCATCTCTGTCTCTGCCTCTCAATCTCTGTCTCTGTCTCTGCCTCACTGATTCTGCCTCTCTGTCTCTGCCTATCTGTCTCTGCCTCTCTTTTTCTGCCTCTCTGTCTCGGCCTTCTGTCTCTGCCTCTCTGACTCTGCCTCTCTGTCTCTTCCTCTCTGTCTCTGCCTCTCTGCCTCTCTGTCTCTGTCTGTCTCTGCCTCTCTGTCTCTGTCTGTCTCTGCCTCTCTGTCTCTGCCTCTCTGTCTCTGCCTCTCTGTCTTTGCCTCTCTGTCTCAGCCTCTCTGTCTCTATCGTTCTCTGCCTCTCTGTCTCTGCCTCTCTGTCTCTGCCTCTCTGTCTCTGCCTCTCTGTCTTTGCCTCTCTGACTCTGCCTCTGCCTCTCTGTCTCTCTGTCTCTGCCTCTCTGTCTCTGCCTCTCTGTCTCTGCGTCTCTGTCTCTGCCTCTCTGACTCTGCCTCTCTGTCTCTTCTCTCTATCTCTGCCTCTCTGTCTCTGCCTCTCTGACTCTGCCTCTCTGTCTCTGCTTCTCTGTCTGAGCCTCCCTGTCTCTCCCTCTCTGTCTTTTCCTCTCTGTCTCTGCCTCTCTGTCTCTGTCTCTCTGTCTCTGCCTCTCTGGCTCTGCCTCTCTGACTCTGCCTCTCTGTCTCTGCCTCTCTGTCTCTGCCTCTCTGCCTCGGCCTCTCTGACTCTGCCTCTCTGTCTCTGCCTCTCTGTTTCTGCCTCTCTGTCTCGGCCTCTCTGACTCTGCCTCTCTGACTCTGCCTCTCTGTCTCAACCTCTCTGTCTCTGCCACTCTGTCTCTGCCTCTCTGTCTCTGCCTCTCTGTCTTTGCCTCTCTGTCTCAGGCTCTATGTTTCTGCCTCTCTGTCTCTGCCTCTCTGTCTCGGCCTCTCTGACTCTGCCTCTCTTTCTCTGCCTCTCTGTCTCAGCCTCTCTGTCTCTGCCTCTCTGTCGCTGCCTCTCTGTCTCTGCCTCTCTGTCTCTGCCTCTCTGTCTCTGCTTTTCTGTCTCTGCTTTTCTGTCTCAGCCTCTCTGTCTCTGCCTCTCTGTCTCAACCTCTCTGTCTCAGCCTCTCTGACTCTTCCTCTCTGTCTCAGCCTCTCTGTCTCTGCCTCTCTCTTTGTCTCTCTGTCTGTCTGTCTCAGCCTCTCTGTCTTTGCCTCTCTGTCTCTGCCTCTTTGTCTCAGCCTCTCTGCTATGGGAGGAGTATATCTTCGCCAGCTTCAGAGTCAAGGGTGCCGAGTCTGTCCTGTCTGTGGGTGCAGTCTATAGAATTCCCAACACTGATGTGTCTGGATTCAACTCAAACCTTAGAAATCTAATACTTGATAACAGACTGAACAAAAACCACCTAATTATCGCAGGGGACTTTAATATTGACCTCTGCGAGCCAGAACACCCTACTGCTGTTAGCTTCCTCAACTGTATGAATTCCTGCCTCCTCATACCCTTAATCACTAGACCTACTAGAATCACTGATAGCACTGCCACGACTCTAGATCACATCTGGACCAACATAACCTCTCCGCTTACTTCAGGTATAATCACCGATAGCACTACAGACCACTACCCCACATTTCTCTTAACTAACATTAGCAAACCACCTCTAGAAACAAGGGAGTTAAGCTTTAGGCTGCACAATGAAACTGCTATAAACAATTTTATAACTGCTGCTGATAATGTCAACTGGGAGTCCGAGTTAGGTAACATAGGGGACATCAACCTAGCAGTGCAATCTTTTCTACAAACAACTCTTAGCCTTTATAACACCCACTGTCCTAGGCTTACAAAACAAGTCACAAGCAAAAGGCTTAACAATCCTTGGCTTACAAAGGGAATACTGAAATCCATTAACAAAAAACACGACCTTGAGAAGAAGTATAGGTTAGGAATTGTCTCCAAAGAATTCTCAAAGAATTACTCATTATTGCTATCTAAGATAATTAGACGAGCCAAAACTAATTACTACGAAGTTAAATTTACTCAAATAAAGAGCAACATTAAACAAACTTGGAGCACAATTTCACAAATATTGGGATCAAAGAAATCTTTAAATAACAAACCGACTCTCCTGTCTAATAACGATGGTCAGCTTTCAGCCTCTGATTCTGCTATTGAGTTTAATAGGTTCTTCTCTTCCATTGGTTCATCCCTTGCAAATGATATTCCATCTTCCAGTACTGACATTAAGGACTATCTTACAGGTAACTATCCACAGTCTCTGTACCTAAAGCCTATTAACTCCACTGACGTCAATGAGATAATCCTTTCCCTTAAAACCAAGTCTGGTGCCCTTGAGGAGATACCAACTTTAATTTACAAAAAAGCCTCCAGATCTTTAGCCCCTGCTATTGCTTTGCTCTTCAATAAGTCACTTGAACTCCAAACCTTTCCAGATATTCTAAAAAAAGCGAGAGTAACGCCTGTCCACAAATGTGGTGACCCCACAGATGTTAACAACTACAGACCTATATCAATCCTGCCAAACTTGTCAAAAATTTTTGAAAAACTTATATACAAGCAGCTTTACTCATATCTAGCCAAACTCAATATACTTAGCCCTTGCCAATATGGCTTCAGACCCAAAAAAAGCACTAACGATGCACTTATTAGTATGCTTAACTCGATTCATACAGCTCTTGATAAAAAGGAGTTCCCTGTTGGGTTATTTGTGGACCTGCGTAAAGCTTTTGATACTGTCAACCACCATAACCTTCTTCTTAAATTACATCATTATGGAGTCAGAGGACACTCCCTACAATACCTCGAGTCCTACCTTACTGACAGGCTCCAATATGTTTCTGTGAATAATACAATTTCTCCCACCCTACCCATCAACATTGGTGTTCCTCAGGGCAGCATACTTGGCCCTCTCCTCTTTCTCATCTACATTAATGACCTTCCAAATGCCTCCCAACACCTCAAACCAATTCTATTTGCTGACGACACAACCTTCATTTACTCCAGTCCTGACCCTCTTGCTCTAAATGCCACAGTAAATACTGAGCTAAATAAAGTCCATCTTTGGCTAACTGCCAACAAACTCACCCTTAACATTGACAAAACCTTCTATATTCTGTTTGGCAATAAATCCTCTAGTCTTATAAATCTCAAAATAAACAATACCCAAATTTGTAACAAATTAGATGGCAAATTCCTTGGCATTCTCATTGACCACAAGCTGAATTTCCAGGGACACATTCTAAATATATCTAAAAAAGTTTCAAAAACTGTGGGCATTCTTTCTAAGATCAGATATTATGTACCACGCCCTGCCCTGGTGACTCTCTATTACTCCCTTATCTATCCTTATCTCAACTATGGTATTTGTGCTTGGGGTTCTACTACCCAAAATCACTTACGTCCTCTAATTACCCAACACAAAGCCGCTATTAGAACAATATCCAACTCTGGCCCCAGACATCACTCGGTACCCCTACTCAAATCTCTTAATATGTTAGATATTAAGTCTCTGCACATTCTCTCATGTGTATTATACATATATAAAACGCTAAACTATAATGCCAATCCTGATCTTAAAAGCTTCATAGTAGGTTGTAACAGAACCCATGAGCACCACACCAGAAATAAATACAGTTTTGATATTCCTAGAGTACGTCTTAATCAAACTAGAAATGCTCTGCAAATCAAGGGGCCCAGAATGTGGAATGACCTTCCCAACCATGTTAAAGACTGTACCTCTCTCAACCAGTTTAAGATAAAAACTAAACACTACCTAATAAATTCCCTGTAATCTACCTCACTCCTCTATTGTCAACCCATGTCTGTTATTTTCTTTTTTTTTTTTTTTTCTTTTTTAATCAACACTGTTTGTCAACCTATTGTATTTGTGCTGCTTGTTCAGTCATGTTTCCCCTTTTTTTTTTATCTTTATTTGTATTTGTTCTCAACATCTTTTATTCTTTATGCTCAATTAGTATTAAGTTCTAGATATTAATGTTTTCTTGCCCGAAACGCATTGCGTAATAGTGGCTTTAGGCATTGTATGTACTAGATCTATCTATATATCAATCCATTAATGTAACATCACTTGTATGTATATACCTTACCTGAATAAACATCTGAATCTGAATCTGAATCTGAATCTCTGTCTCTACCTCTCTGTCTCTGCTTCTCTATCTCTGCCGCTCTGTCTCTGCCTCTCTGTCTCTCTGTCTCAGCCTCTCTGTCTCTGCCTCTGTCTCTGCCTCTCTGTCTCTGCCTCTCTGTCTCTGTCTGTCTCTGCCTCTCTGTCTCTGCCTCTCTGTCTCTGCCTCTCTGTCTCTGTCTCTGCCTCTCTGTCTCTGCCTCTCTGTCCCGGCCTCTCTGTCTCTGCCTCTCTGTCTCTGCCTCTCTGTCTCTGCCTCTCTGTCTCTGCCTCTCAATCTTTGTCTCTGTCTCTGCCTCACTGACTCTGCCTCTCTGTCTCTGCCTCTCTGTCTCTGCCTCTCTTTTTCTGCCTCTCTGTCTCGGCCTTCTGTCTCTGCCTCTCTGACTCTGCCTCTCTGTCTCTGCCTCTCTGTCTCTGCCTCTCTGCCTCTCTGTCTCTGTCTGTCTCTGCCTCTCTGTCTCTGTCTGTCTCTGCCTCTCTGTCTCTGCCTCTCTGTCTCTGCCTCTCTGTCTCTGCCTCTCTGTCTTTGCCTCTCTGTCTCAGCCTCACTGTCTCTATCGTTCTCTGCCTCTCTGTCTCTGCCTCTCTGTCTCTGCCTCTCTGTCTCTGCCTCTCTGTCTTTGCCTCTCTGACTCTGCCTCTGCCTCTCTGTCTCTCTGTCTCTGCCTCTCTGTCTCTGCCTCTCTGTCTCTGCCTCTCTGTCTCTGCCTCTCTGACTCTGCCTCTCTGTCTCTTCTCTCTATCTCTGCCTCTCGGTCTCTGCCTCTCTGACTCTGCCTCTCTGTCTCTGCTTCTCTGTCTGAGCCTCCCTGTCTCTCCCTCTCTGTCTTTTCCTCTCTGTCTCTGCCTCTCTGTCTCTGTCTCTCTGTCTCTGCCTCTCTGGCTCTGCCTCTCTGACTCTGCCTCTCTGTCTTTGCCTCTCTGTCTCTGCCTCACTGACTCTGCCTCTCTGTCTCAACCTCTCTGTCTCTCTGTCTCTCTTTCTCTGCCTCTGTCTCTGCCTCTCTGTCTCAGCCTCTCTGACTCTTCCTCTCTGTCTCTACCTCTCTGCCCCTGCCACTCTGTCTCTTCCTCTCAGTCTCTGCCAGTGTCTCTGCCACTCTGTCTCTGCCTCTCTGTCTTTGCCTCTCAATCTCTGCCTCTCTGTCTCTGCCTCTCTGACTCTGCCTCTCTGTCTCTGCCTCTCTCTCTCTGCCTCTCTGTTTCTGCCTCTCTGTCTCGGCCTCTCTGTCTCTGCCTCTCTGACTCTACCTCTCTGTCTCTGCCTCTCTGTCTCTGCCTCTCTGTCTCTGTCTGTCTCTGCCTCTCTGTCTCTGCCTCTCTGTCTCTGCCTCTCCGTCTCTGCCTCTCTGACTCTACCTCTCTGTCTCTGCCTCTCTGTCTCTGCCTCTCTGTCTCTGTCTGTCTCTGCCTCTCTGTCTCTGCCTCTCTGTCTCTGCCTCTCTTACTCTACCTCTCTGACTCTGCCTCTCTGTCTCTGCCTCTCTGTCTCTGCCTCTATGTCTCTGCCTCTCTGTCTCTGTCTGTCTCTGCCTCTCTGTTTCTGCCTCTCTGTCTCTGCCTCTCTGTCTCTGCCTCTCTGTCTCTGCCTCTCTGTCTCTGCCTCTCTGTCTCTGCCTCTCTGTCTCTGCCTCTCTGACTATGCCTCTCTGTCTCTGCTTCTCTCTCTGTCTCTTTGTCTCAGCCTCTCTGACTATGCATCTCTGTCTCTGTCTCTCTGTCTCTGCCTCTCTGTCTCTGCCTCTCTTTCTCTGCCTCTCTGTCTCAGCCTCTCTGTCTTTGTCTCTACCTCTCTGTCTCTGCCTCTCAGACTCTGCCTCTCTGACTATGCCTCTGTCTCTGCCTCTCTGTCGTGGCCTCTCTGTCTCTGCCTCTCTGTCTCTGCCTCTCTGTCCCTGCCTCTCTGTCTCAGCCTCTCTGTCTCTGCTTCTCTCTCTGTCTCTCTGTCTCAGCCTCTCTGACTATGCTTCTCTGTCTCTGCCTCTCTGTCTCTGCCTCTCTGTCTCAGCCTCTCTGTCTATGCCTCTTTGTCTCTGCCTCTCTGGTTCTGCCTCTCTGTTTCTGCCTCTCTGTCTCTGCCTCTCTGACTCTGCCTCTCTGTCTCTGCCAGTGTCTCTGCCTCTTTGTCTCTGTCACTCTGTCTCTGTCTCTCTGTCTCTGCCTCTCAATCTCTGCCTCTCTGTCTCTGCATCTCTGACTCTGCCACTCTGTCTCTGCCTCTCTGTCTCAACCTCTCTGTCTCTCTGTCTCTGCCTCTCTGTCTCTGCCGCTCTGTCGCTGCCTCTCTGTCTCTGCCTCTCTGTCTCTGCCTCTCTGTCTCTGCCTCTCTGTCTCAGCCTCTCTGTCTCTTCCTCTCTGTCTCTACCTCTCTGTCTCTGCCTCTCTGTCTCTGCCTCTCTGTTTCTGCCAGTGTCTCTCCCACTCTGTCTTTGCCTCTCTGTCTCTGCCTTTCTATCTCTGCCTCTCTGTCTCTGCCTCTCTGACTCTGCCTCTCTGTCTCTGCCTCTCTGTCTCTGCCTCTCTGTTTCTGCCTCTCTGTCTCGGCCTCTCTGTCTCGGCCTCTCTGTCTCTGCCTCTCTGACTCAACCTCTCTGTCTCTGCCTCTCTGTCTCTGCCTCTCTGTCTCTGTCGGTCTCTGCCACTCTGTCTCTGCCTCTCTGTCTCTGCCTCTCTGTCTCTGTCTCTGCCTCTCTGTCTCTGCCTCTCTGTCCCGGCCTCTCTGTCTTTACCTCTCTGCCTCTGCCTCTCTGTCTCTGCCTCTCTGTCTCTGCCTCTCTGTCTCTGCCTCTCTGTCTCTGCCTCTCTGTCTCTGCCTCTCTGTCTTTACCTCTCTGACTCTGCCTCTGCCTCTCTGTCTCTCTGTGTCTGCCTCTCTGTCTCTGCCTCTCTGTCTCTGCCTCTCTGTCTCTGCCTCTCTGTCTCTGCCTCTCTGTCTCTGCCTCTCTGGCTCTGAATCTCTGTCTTTGCCTCTCTGACTCTGCCTCTGCCTCTCTGTCTCTCTGTGTCTGCCTCTCTGTCTCTGCCTCTCTGTCTCTGCCTCTCTGTCTCTGCCTTTCTGACTCTGCCTCTCTGTCTCTGCTTCTCTGTCTGAGCCTCTCTGTCTCTCCCTCTCTGTCTCTTTCTCTCTGTCTCAGCCTCTCTGACTATGCCTCTCTGTCTCTGTCTCTCTGACTCTGCCTCTTTGACTCTACCTCTCTGTCTCTGCCTCTCGTTCTCTGCCTCTCTGTCTCTGTCTGTCTCTGCCTCTCTGTCTCTGCCTCTCTGTCTCTGCCTCTCCGTCTCTGCCTCTCTGACTCTACCTCTCTGTCTCTGCCTCTCTGTCTCTGCCTCTCTGTCTCTGTCTGTCTCTGCCTCTCTGTCTCTGCCTCTCTGTCTCTGTCTGTCTCTGCCTCTCTTACTCTACCTCTCTGACTCTGCCTCTCTGTCTCTGCCTCTCTGTCTCTGTCTGTCTCTGCTTCTCTGTTTCTGCCTCTCTGTCTCTGCCTCTCTGTCTCTGCCTCTCTGTCTCTGCCTCTCTGTCTCTGCCTCTCTGTCTCTGCCTCTCTGACTCTGCCTCTCTGTCTCTGCCTCTCTGTCTCTGCCTCTCTGTCTCTGCCTCTCTGTCTCAGCCTCTCTGTCTTTGTCTGTCTCTGCCTTTCTGTCTCTGCCTCTCTGACTCTGCCTCTCTGACTCTACCTCTCTGTCGTGGCCTGTCTGTCGTGGCCTCTCTGTCGTTTCCTCTCTGTCTCTGCCTCTCTGTCCCTGCCTCTCTGTCCCTGCCTCTCTGTCTCTGCCTCTCTGACTCTGCCTCTCTGTCTCAGCCTCTCTGTCACTGCTTCTCTCTCTGTCTCTCTGTCTCTGCCTCTCTGTCTCTGCCTCTGTGTCTCTGCCTCTCTGTCTCTGCCTCTCTGTCTTAGCCTCTCTGTCTTTGTCTGTCTCTGCCTCTCTGTCTCTGCCTCTCTGTCTCTGCCTCTCTGTCTCAGCCTCTCTGACTATGCCTCTCTGTCTCTGCCTCTCTGTCTCTGCCTCTCTGTCTCTGCCTCTCTGTCTCTGTCGGTCTCTGCCTCTCTGTCTCTGCCTCTTTGTCTCTGCCTCTCTGTCTCTGTCTCTGCCTCTCTGTCTCTGCCTCTCTGTCTCTGCCTCTCTGTCTCTGCCTCTCTGTCTCTGTCTGTCTCTGCCTCTCTGTCTCTGCCTCTCTGTCTCTGTCTGTCTCTGCCTCTCTTACTCTACCTCTCTGACTCTGCCTCTCTGTCTCTGCCTCTCTGTCTCTGCATCTATGTCTCTGCCTCTCTAACTCTGTCTGTCTCTGCCTCTCTGTTTCTGCCTCTCTGTCTCTGCCTCTCTGTCTCTGCCTCTCTGTCTCTGCCTCTCTGTCTCTGCCTCTCTGACTATGCCTCTCTGTCTCTGCCTCTCTGTCTCTGCCTCTCTGTCTCTACCTCTCTGTCTCAGCCTCTCTGTCTTTGT
>NC_091158.1:52485018-52570018 GCF_040958095.1 Procambarus clarkii | reverse complement strand
CTCTGCCTCTGTCTGTCTCTGCCTCTCTGTCTCTGCCTCTGTCTGTCTCTGCCTCTGTCTGTCTCTGCCTCTCTGTCTCTGTCTCTGTCTGTCTCTGCCTCTCTGTCTCTGCCTCTCTGTCTCTGCCTCTCTGTCTCGGCCTCTCTGACTCTGCCTCTCTGTCTCTGCCTCTCTGTTTCTGCCTCTCTGTCTATGCCTCTCTGTCTCTGCCTTTCTGACTCTGCCTCTCTGTCTCAGCCTCTCTGTCTCTGCCTCTCTGCCTCTGCCTCTCTGTCTCTGCCTCTCTGTCTCTGCCTCTCTGTCTTTGCCTCTCTGTCTCAGCCTCTCTGTCTCTGTCTGTCTCTGCCTCTCTGTCTCTGCCTCTCTGTCTCTGCCTTTCTGACTCTGCCTCTCTGTCTCAGCCTCTCTGTCTTTGCCTCTCTGACTCTGCCTCTCCGTCTCTGTCTCTGTCTCTGCCTCTCTGACTATGCTCCTCCGTCTCTGCCTCTCTGTCTCTGTCTCTGTCTCTGCCTCGCTGTCTCTGCCTCTGTCTCTGCCTCTCTGTCTTTGCCTCTCTGTCTCTGCCTCTCTGTCTCAGCCTCTCTGTCTCTGCCTCTCTGTCTCAGCCTCTCTGTCTCAGCCTCTCTGACTCTTCCTCTCTGTCTCAGACTCTCTGTCTGCCTCTCTCTTTGTCTCTCTGTCTGTCTGTCTCAGCCTCTCTGTCTTTGCCTCTCTGTCTCTGCCTCTCTGTCTCAGCCTCTTTGTCTCAGCCTATCTGTCTCTGCCTCTCTGTCTCTGCTTCTCTGTCTCTGGCGCTCTGTCTCTGCCTCTCTGTCTCTCTGTCTCAGCCTCTCTGTCTCTGCCTCTGTCTCTGACTCTCTGTTTCCCTGTCTCTTCCTCTCTGTCTCAGCCTCTCTGTCTCTCCCTCTCTGTCTCTACCTCTCTGAATCTGCCTCTCTGCCTCGGCCTCTCTGACACTCTGTCTCTGCCTCTCTGTTTCTGCCTCTCTGTCTCGGCCTCTCTGACTCTGCCTCTCTGACTCTGCCTCTCTGTCTCTGCCTCTCTGACTCTGCCTCTCTGTCTCAACCTCTCTGTCTCTGCCTCTCTGTCTCTGCCTCTCTATCTCTGCCTCTCTGTCTCTGTCTGTCTCTGCCTCTCTGTCTCTGCCTCTCTGTCTCTGCCTCTCTGTCTCTGTCTCTCCGTCTCTGCCTCTCTGACTCTACCTCTCTGTCTCTTCCTCTCTGTCTCTGCCTCTCTGTCTCTTTCTGTCTCTGCCTCTCTGTTTCTGCCTCTCTGTCTCTGTCTGTCTCTGCCTCTCTTACTCTACCTCTCTGACTCTGCCTCTCTGTCTCTGCCTCTCTGTCTCTGCCTCTATGTCTCTGCCTCTCTGTCTCTGCCTCTCTGTCTCTGCCTCTCTGTCCCAGCCTCTCTGTCTTTGTCTGTCTCTGCCTCTCTGTCTCAGCCTCTCTGTCTCTGCCTCTCTGTCGTGGCCTCTCTGTCTCTGCCTCTCTGTCTCTACCTCTCTGTCCCTGCCTCTCTGTCTCTTCCTCTCTCTCTCTCTGCCTCTCTGACTCTGCCTCTCTGTCTCAGCCTCTCTGTCTCTGCTTCTCTCTCTGTCTCTCTGTCTCAGCCTCTCTGACTATGCCTCTCTGTCTCTGCCTCTCTGTCTCTGCCTATCTGTCTCTGCCTTTCTGTCTCACCCTCTCTGACTATGCCTCTCTGTCTCTGCCTCTCTGGTTCTGCCTCTCTGTCTCTGCCTCTTTGTCTCTGCCACTCTGTCTCTGCCAGTGTCTCTGCCTCTTAGCCTCTGCCAGTGTCTCTGCCTCTTTGTCTCTGCCACTCTGTCTCTGTTTATCTGTCTCTGCCTCTCTGTCTCACCCTCTCTGACAATGTCTCTCTGTCTCCGCCTCTCTGTCTCTGCCTCTCTGTCTCAGCCTCTCTGTCTCTGCCTCTCGTTCTCTGCCTCTCTGTCTTTGCCTCTCTGTCTCAGCCACTCTGTCTCTGTCTGTCTCTGCCTCTCTGTCTCTGCCTCTCTGTCTCTCACTCTCTGTCTCTGCCTCTCTGTCTCTGCCACTCTGTCTTGTTCTCTCTGTCTTGGCCTCTCTGTCTCTGCCTCTCTGTCTCTGTCTCTGCCTCTCTGTCTCTGTCTGTCTCTGCCTCTCTGTCTCAGCCTCTCTGTCTTGGCCTCCCTGTCTTGTCCTCTCTGTCTCTGCCTCTCTGTCTCTGCCTCTCTGTCTCTGCCTCTCTGACTCTGCCTCTCTCACTCTGCCTCTCTGTCTCTGTCTCTCTGTCTCTGTCTCTCTGTCTCTGCCTCTCTCTCTCTGTCTGTCTCTGCCTCTCTGTCTCTGCCTCTCTGTCTCTGCCTCTCTGTCTCTGCCTGTCTGACTCTCCCTCTCTGTCACTGCCTCTCTGTCTCTGCCTTCCTGACTCTGCCTCTCTCTCTCAATCTCTCTCTCTGTCTCTGTCTGTCTGTCTCTGCCTCTGCCTCTCTGTCTTAGCCTCTCTGTCTCTGCCTCTCTGTCTCTCCCTCTCTGTCTTGGCCTCTCTGTCTCTGCCTCTCTGTCTCTGCCTCTCTGACTCTGCCACTCTGACTCTGCCTCTTTGTCTCTGCCTCTCTGTCTCTGCCTTTCTGTCTCTGCCGCTCAGTCTCTGCCGCTCTGTCTCTGCCGCTCTGTCTCTGCCTCTCTGTCTCTGCCTCTCTGTCTCTACCTCTCTGTCTCTGCCTCTCTGTCTCTGACTCTCTGTCTCTACCTCTCTGTCTCTGCCTCTCTGTCTCTGTCTGTCTCTGTCTATCTCTGCCTCTGCCTCTCTGTCTCTGTCTCTCTCTCTCTCTCTCTCTGTCTGTCTCTGCCTCTCTGTCACTGCCTCTCTGACTCTGCCTCTCTGTCTCTGCCTCTCTCTCTGTTTCTCTGTCTCTGTCTCTCTGTCTCTGTCTCCCTGTCTCTGCCTCTCTGTCTCTGTCTCTCTGTCTCTGTCTCCCTGTCTCTACCTCTCTGTCTCTGCCTCTCTGTCTCTGCCTCTCTGTCTCTTCCTCTCTGTCTCTGCCTCTCTGCCTCTGACTCTCTGTCTCTGCCGCTCTGTCTCTGCCGCTCTGTCTCTGCCGCTCTGTCTCTGCCGCTCTGTCTCTGCCGCTCTGTCTCTGCCTCTCTGTCTCTGCCTCTGTCTCTGCCTCTGTCTCTGCCTCTCTGACTCTGCCTCTCTGTCTTGGCCTCTCTGTCTCTGCCGCTCTGTCTCTGCCTCTCTGTCTCTGCCTCTGTCTCTGCCTCTGTCTCTGCCTCTCTGACTCTGCCTCTCTGTCTTGGCCTCTCTGTCTTGGCCTCTCTGTCTCTGCCTCTCTGTCTCTTCTTCTTTTTCTCTGCCTCTCTGACTCGGCCTCTCTGTCTCTGCCTCTCTGTCTCGGCCTCTCTGTCTTGGCCTCTCTGTCTTGGCCTCTCTATCTCTGCCTCTCTGTCTCTGCCTCTCTTTCTCTGCCTATCTGACTTTGCCTCTCTGACTCTGCCTCTTTGACTCTGCCTCTCTGTCTTGGCCTCTCTGTCTCTGCCTCTCTGTCTCTGTCTCTCTGTCTCTGCCTCTTTGTGTCTGCCTCTCAGTCTCTGTCTCTCTGTCTCTGCCTCTCTCTCTCTGTCATTGCCTCTCTGTCTCTGCCTCTCTGTCTCTCCCTCTCTGTCTTGGCCTCTCTGTCTCTGCCTCTCAGTCTCTGCCTCTCTGACTCTGCCTCTTTGACTCTGCCTCTTTGTCTCTGCCTCTCTGTCTCTGCCTTTCTGTCTCTGCCGCTCTCTCTCTGCCGCTCTGTCTCTGCCGATCTGTCTCTGCCTCTGTCTCTGCCTCTCTGTCTCTGCCTCTCTGTCTCTGCCTCTCTGTCTCTGCCTCTCTGTCTTTGCCCCTGTCTTTGCCTCTCTGTCTCAGCCTCTCTGACTCTGCCTCTCTGTCTCTGCCTCTCTGTCTCTGCCTCTCTGTCTCTGCCTCTCTGTCTTTGCCTCTCTGTCTCAGCCTCTCTGTCTCTGTCTGTCTCAGCCTCTCTGCCTCTCTGACTCTCCCTCTCTGTCTCTGCCTCTCTGTCTCTGCCTCTCTGTCTCTGCCTCTCTGTTTCTGCCTCTCTGTCTCTGCCTCTCTGACTCTGCCTCTCTGTCTCTGTCTCTGTCTCTGCCTCTCTGACTATGCTCCTCCGTCTCTGCCTCTCTGTCTCTGTCTCTGCCTCTCTGTCTCTGCCTCTGTCTCTGCCTCTCTGTCTTTGCCTCTCTGTCTCAGCCTCTCTGCCTCTGTCTGTCTCTGCCTCTCTGTCTCTGCCTCTGTCTGTCTCTGCCTCTGTCTGTCTCTGCCTCTCTTTCTCTGTCTCTGTCTGTCTCTGCCTCTCTGTCTCTGCCTCTCTGTCTCTGCCTCTCTGTCTCGGCCTCTCTGACTCTGCCTCTCTGTCTCTGCCTCTCTGTTTCTGCCTCTCTGTCTATGCCTCTCTGTCTCTGCCTTTCTGACTCTGCCTCTCTGTCTCAGCCTCTCTGTCTCTGCCTCTCTGCCTCTGCCTCTCTGTCTTTGCCTCTCTGTCTCTGCCTCTCTGACTCTGCCTCTCTGTCTTGGCCTCTCTGTCTCTGCCGCTCTGTCTCTGCCTCTCTGTCTCTGCCTCTGTCTCTGCCTCTGTCTCTGCCTCTCTGACTCTGCCTCTCTGTCTTGGCCTCTCTGTCTTGGCCTCTCTGTCTCTGCCTCTCTGTCTCTTCTTCTTTTTCTCTGCCTCTCTGACTCGGCCTCTCTGTCTCTGCCTCTCTGTCTCGGCCTCTCTGTCTTGGCCTCTCTGTCTTGGCCTCTCTATCTCTGCCTCTCTGTCTCTGCCTCTCTTTCTCTGCCTCTCTGACTCTGCCTCTCTGACTCTGCCTCTTTGACTCTGCCTCTCTGTCTTGGCCTCTCTGTCTCTGCCTCTCTGTCTCTGTCTCTCTGTCTCTGCCTCTTTGTGTCTGCCTCTCAGTCTCTGTCTCTCTGTCTCTGCCTCTCTCTCTCTGTCATTGCCTCTCTGTCTCTGCCTCTCTGTCTCTCCCTCTCTGTCTTGGCCTCTCTGTCTCTGCCTCTCAGTCTCTGCCTCTCTGACTCTGCCTCTTTGACTCTGCCTCTTTGTCTCTGCCTCTCTGTCTCTGCCTTTCTGTCTCTGCCGGTCTGTCTCTGCCGCTCTGTCTCTGCCGATCTGTCTCTGCCTCTGTCTCTGCCTCTCTGTCTCTGCCTCTCTGTCTCTGCCTCTCTGTCTCTGCCTCTCTGTCTTTGCCCCTGTCTTTGCCTCTCTGTCTCAGCCTCTCTGACTCTGCCTCTCTGTCTCTGCCTCTCTGTCTCTGCCTCTCTGTCTCTGCCTCTCTGTCTTTTCCTCTCTGTCTCAGCCTCTCTGTCTCTGTCTGTCTCAGCCTCTCTGCCTCTCTGACTCTCCCTCTCTGTCTCTGCCTCGCGGTCTCTGCCTCTGTCTCTGCCTCTCTGTCTTTGCCTCTCTGTCTCTGCCTCTCTGTCTCAGCCTCTCTGTCTCTGCCTCTCTGTCTCAGCCTCTCTGTCTCAGCCTCTCTGACTCTTCCTCTCTGTCTCAGACTCTCTGTCTGCCTCTCTCTTTGTCTCTCTGTCTGTCTGTCTCAGCCTCTCTGTCTTTGCCTCTCTGTCTCTGCCTCTCTGTCTCAGCCTCTTTGTCTCAGCCTATCTGTCTCTGCCTCTCTGTCTCTGCTTCTCTGTCTCTGGCGCTCTGTCTCTGCCTCTCTGTGCCAGCCTCTCTGTCTCTGCCTCTGTCTCTGACTCTCTGTTTCCCTGTCTCTTCCTCTCTGTCTCAGCCTCTCTGTCTCTCCCTCTCTGTCTCTACCTCTCTGAATCTGCCTCTCTGCCTCGGCCTCTCTGACTCTCTGTCTCTGCCTCTCTGTTTCTGCCTGGTCAAGTGGATTAAGGCGTCTTGTACATACCAGTTGCGTTGCTTCTGGGAGTATGGGTTCGAGTCACTTCTGGGGTGTGAGTTTTCAGTTATATATATATATATATATATATATATATATATATATATATATATATATATATATATATATGTATATATATATATATATATATATATATATATATATATATATTTTTTTTAAGGGTATGGGCAGGTGGTGGAGTGGGTTAAGGCGTACCTGTTATGCCAGTTGCTGGAAGGCTTCTGTGCTGGCTAGGGTTCGAGTCTCCTGGTGGGAAAGTGCTCTAAAGTTGTATACTTCACTCTCGTGTTTAGGAGAGTTGTGCCTTAAGCATAGACACAGTGTTCTCCCATATTAACTGGGACTTGATGAAAAAACGTAAAAATGACCCGTCACTTGCTCTAGTGCTCTTGGGAGGTGGTAGTCTTTGGAGTGTATAAATACTCCAAAATTACCATCTCTTTTAAGGGTCTGAGCAGGTGGTAGAGTGGGTTAAGACGTACGTGTTATGCCAGTTGCTGGAAGGATTCTGTGCTGGCTAGGGTTCGAGTCTCCTGGTGGGAAAGTGTTCTAAAGTTGTATACTTCACTCTCATGTTTAGGAGAGTTGTGCCTTAAGCATAGACACAGTGTTCTCCCATATTAACAGGGACTTGATGAAAAAACGTAAAAATGACCCCTCACTTGCTCTAGTGCTCTTGGGAGGTGGTAGTCTTTGGAGTGTATAAATACTCCGAAATTACCATCTCTTTTAAGGGTCTGAGCAGGTGGTGGAGTGGGTTAAGGCGTACCTGTTATGCCAGTTGCTGGAAGGCTTCTGTGCTGGCTAGGGTTTGAGTCTCCTGGTGGGAAAGTGTTCTAAAGTTGTATACTTCACTCTCGTGTTTAGGAGAGTTGTGCCTTAAGCATAGACACAGTGTTCTCCCATATTAACAGGGACTTGATGAAAAAACGTAAAAATGACCCCTCACTTGCTCTAGTGCTCTTGGGAAGTGGTAGTCTTTGGAGTGTATAAATACTCCGAAATTACCATCTCTTTTAAGGGTCTGAGCAGGTGGTGGAGTGGGTTAAGGCGTACCTGTTATGCCAGTTGCTGGGAGGCTTCTGCGCTGGCTAGGGTTCGAGTCTCCTGGTGGGAAAGTGTTCTAAAGTTGTATACTTCACTCTCGTGTTTAGGAGAGTTGTGCCTTAAGCATAGACACAGTGTTCTCTCATATTAACAGGGACTTGATGAAAAAACGTAAAAATGACCCCTCACTTGCTCTAGTGCTCTTGGGAGGTGGTAGTCTTTGGAGTGCATAAATACTCCGAAATTACCATCTCTTTTAAGGGTCTGAGCAGGTGGTGGAGTGGGTTAAGGCGTACCTGTTATGCCAGTTGCTGGAAGGCTTCTGTGCTGGCTAGGGTTCGAGTCTCCTGGTGGGAAAGTGTTCTAAAGTTGTATACTTCACTCTCGTGTTTAGGAGAGTTGTGCCTTAAGCATAGACACAGTGTTCTCCCATATTAACAGGGACTTGATGAAAAAACGTAAAAATGACCCCTCACTTGCTCTAGTGCTCTTGGGAGGTGGTAGTCTTTGGAGTGTATAAATACTCCGAAATTACCATCTCTTTTAAGGGTCTGAGCAGGTGGTGGAGTGGGTTAAGGCGTACCTGTTATGCCAGTTGCTGGAAGGCTTCTGTGCTGGCTAGGGTTCGAGTCTCCTGGTGGGAAAGTGTTCTAAAGTTGTATATATATATATATATATATATATATATATATATATATATATATATATATATATATATATATATATAACTATATATATATATATGTTGTACCTAGTAGCCAGAACGCACTTCTCAGCCTACTATGCAAGGCCCGATTTGCCTAATAAGCCAAGTTTTCATGAATTAATTGTTTTTCGACTACCTAACCTACCTAACCTAACCTAAACTAACGTTTTCGGCTACCTAACCTAACCTAACCTATAATGATAGGTTAGGGTAGGTTAGGTAGGGTTGGTTAGGTTCGGTCATATATCTACGTCAATTTTAACTCCAATAAAAAGAAATTGACCTCATACATAATGAAATGGGAAGCTTTATCATTTCAGAAGCAAAAAATTAGAGAAAATATAATAATTCATGAAAACTTGGCTTATTAGGCTAGGCAAATCGGGCCTTGCATAGTAGGCTGAGAAGTGCGTTCTGGCTATTAGGTACGACATATATATATATATATATATATATATATATATATATATATATATATATATATATATATATATATATATATATATATATATATATATATATATATATATATATATATATATACCTAGAAGCCAGAAGGCACTTCTCGCCCAACTATGCAAAGCCCGATTTGCCTAATAGGCTGAGTGATTTATTTTATTTCCTATAAAAAATTTCCAATTGGTTTATTTGAAATAAAATTATTATAATGTATTCACAACATATATTATTGACTTAGATATGTTAGTTTAGGTTAGGTTAAAAGAGGTTAGGTTAGGTTAGGTAGGGTAGGTTAGGTTCGGTCATGTATCTACGTTACTTCTAACTTAAAATAAAAAAATTAACTCATAGATAATGAAATGAATAGGTTTTCGATATCATGAGAAAAAAAATAAAAATATATAAATTCAGGAAAACTTGGCTTATTAGGAAAATCGGGCCTTGCATAGTAGGCCAAGTACTGCATTCTGGCTACTAGGTACAGCATATATATGATATATACACTAGCTGTACCCGGCCATGGGCGTCCCTGAGCCACAGCAACCTTTCCCTGTCTCCCAGTCCTTCCCAACATTCCCCCCTCCCCGGTCCCCTCGTCCTCCCAACTATTCCTCACTCCCTCGTTCCTTTTTCCTCCCCTTCATCCTCCACTCCAGCATCCCCTCGTCCTCCCCACAATCTCCTACTCCCCAGTCCCCTTGTCCTCCCTACCATTCCCCCCCCAGTCCCCATGTCCTCCCTACCAT
Source organism: Procambarus clarkii (assembly GCF_040958095.1). Taxonomy (NCBI): domain Eukaryota; kingdom Metazoa; phylum Arthropoda; class Malacostraca; order Decapoda; family Cambaridae; genus Procambarus; species Procambarus clarkii. The sequence continues at coordinate 52,561,157 of NC_091158.1, read as the reverse complement.
TCCCCCCCCCCCTCCCCCATCCCCTCGTCTTCCCCCACCATTACCCCCTCCCCTGTCCCCCCTCGTCCTTCCCATCATTCCCCACTCCCTTGTCTGATGATCAAATGATCTGATGTTCTAATCAGAAAATTGGGAATATCAAAAGATCTGGGGCTAGATTCACAAAGAAGTTAGGCAAACAGGAACCTGTACATCTCTTCTCAATCTTTGGCAGCTTTGTTTACAATTATTAAACAATTAATGAGCTCCGAAGCACCCGGAGGCTGTTTATAACAATAACAACAGTTGATTGACAAGTTTTCATGCTTGTAAACTGTTTAATAAATGCAACTAAAGCCATCAAAGATTGAGAAACGATGTACACTTTCGTAAGTACATGCATAACTGCTTCTTGAATCTGGCGCCAGATGTCCCCATCACTAAAATATAAGAAAAAAAGTTCAAAAAACGAAATTAAAATAATGAAAAAAAAATAGAAAAATAAACTATACTCAAGAAATGAACGGTATGGTTAAAACACAGCTCAATTCCAACGCAATGTCACACAAAATAATTAAATCAAAATTAAAACATATCGAAATTTATGAAATTTCCATTAATCAATGATATCAGAAACATTGAAATTTACTCGTAACATATTTAGCATAGCATGTGTTGATCTTATGTGTAACAGATGGCGCTGTTTTTCAAAAACGCATGTTTTTACCTGTCACAGGGGTGGCATCTACATAGTAGGTATATGAAAAGAGGCGCCAATTCGAATTCCACGTTGTGTTAAAATTTCTACGCAATCTGTAAAGATGTTTCGAAGATTTCCCTCACATGAAAAACACAGTTTTTCAGAAAAAGCAGGATTTTTATCGTCACAGACGTGACATCTATATAGTATGAATATAAAAAGCTGCTCGGATGCGAATGGAACGTTGTGGGAATCGGTGAAAAAATTCCGGAGATTAGCGATTATGAACAAAGGAACATTACATTTTTTATTTATATATATACATATATATATATATATATATATATATATATATATATATATATATATATATATATATATATATATATATATATATATATATATATATATATATATATATATATACATATATATATATATATATATATATATATATATATATATATATATATATATATATATATATATATATATATATATATATATATATATATATATATATAACTGATTAGAACTTGCGTTTCCCTGATTTTATATCTACATTTGAGTGAGGTGGGAAGGGTGATGTGGCATTACATTTGAGTAAGGTGGGAAGGATGATGTGGCATTAGAGGATATTAATAGGGTATTAAAAGTATCAACACAAGACAGAACACGAAACAATGGATATTGAATAGAAGTGTTTGTAGAAAGCCTATTGGTCCATATTTCTTGATGCTTCTATATTGGAGCGGAGTCTTGAGGTGGGTAGAATATAGTTGTGCAATAATTGGCTGTTGATTGCTGGTGTTGACTTCTTGATGTGTAGTGCCTCGCAAACGTCGAGCCGCCTGCTATCGCTGTATCTATCGATGATTTCTGTGTTGTTTACTAGGATTTCTCTGGCGATGGTTTGGTTATGGGAAGAGATTATATGTTCCTTAATGGAGCCCTGTTGTTTATGCATCGTTAAACGCCTAGAAAGAGATGTTGTTGTCTTGCCTATATACTGGGTTTTTTGGAGCTTACAGTCCCCAAGTGGGCATTTGAAGGCATAGGCATATTGACTAGAACCTGCCTTACCCTACAGAGTTCTTCGTCGACTTGCTTCCATTCTGAGCTGTGGCTGAGAGCACGGTCGACGTATGCGTTAACAACACTCCTCTTGTACCTGTCAGGGCAGTCGCTGTTGGCATTTAGGCACATTCCTATGTTTGTTTCCTTTGTGTAGACTGCAGTGTGGAAACCTCCGCCCTTTTCCATGACTGTTACATCTAGAAAAGGCAGCTTCCCATCCTTTTCCGTCTCGTAAGTGAAACGCAGCACGGAACTCTGCTCAAATGCCTCCTTTAGCTCCTGCAGATGTCTGACATCAGGTACCTGTGTAAAAATGTCGTCAACATACCTGCAGTATATGGCCGGTTTCAAGTTCATGTCGACTAAGACTTTTTGCTCGATGGTACCCATGTAGAAGTTTGCAAACAGGACACCTAGGGGAGAACCCATAGCGACCCCATCTACTTGCTTATACATGTGCCCATCCGGGCTCAAGAAGGGTGCCTCTTTAGTACAAGCTTGGAGTAGTTTCCTCAGAATACTTTCTGGCATGTCAAGAGGAGTACAGGCTGGATCACGATACACTCTGTCGGCTATCATTCCGATTGTCTCGTCCACAGGTACGTTGGTAAACAGCGATTCTACGTCCAACGAGGCTCTTATCCCTGTGGCCCGTGCGCCCCGCAGTAAGTCCACAAATTCCTTTGGAGACTTCAGGCTGAAGGCGCAAGGAACATAAGGAGTCAGCAGGCCGTTGAGTCGCTTCGCCAATCTGTACGTGGGTGTGGGTATCTGGCTAATGATTGGCCGAAGTGGGTTTCCAGGCTTGTGCGTCTTGACATTTCCATACGCATATCCAGGTTTATATTCCCCAATGATCTTTGGCAGGTGGAGTCCGGATTTCTTGGCGTTCACAGTTTCGATCAGTTTGTTGACCTTTGCTTTTAATTCGGCTGTAGTGTCCTTCGTTACCCTTTGGAACTTAGTTTGGTCAGAGAGTATGATGTTCATTTTCGCCAGATATTCGTCTTTTTTAAGAATGACATATATTGGCGACTTGTCACCTCTCCTGACAACTATCTCCTTGTTCTCACGAAGGCTTTTAGCTGCCGCTCTAAGCTCGGGGGACAGTATGGTGCTTCTGTAGTTGCCTCGATTCTTTCCTCCTTCTGCAATAAGTTCTGCTTGTAAGGTATCTTTGGTAGTGACCTTCTTTTGTGTCTCGAGGTCGAATATGTCGTCCAACAGAATTTCCAACTCCACTTTCCGGGCCATTTCACTTGGTCTGGACATAACATGACAGTTTATGCCCAGATTTAGGAGAGTGACTTGGTCCTCAGTGAGGTTAATTCCTGCAAGGTTCAGGAAGCCATCTCTTGGTCGTGGAATTGCCATAGGTCCTCCATATAATGTTGTTAGTTTCTTGATAATCCTTGTTTCAGTGCTGAGGTGATGTTGGTCTGTGAGGATGTCACTACCAAAGATACCTTACAAGCAGAACTTATTGCAGAAGGAGGAAAGAATCGAGGCAACTACAGAAGCACCATACTGTCCCCCGAGCTTAGAGCGGCAGCTAAAAGCCTTCGTGAGAACAAGGAGATAGTTGTCAGGAGAGGTGACAAGTCGCCAATATATGTCATTCTTAAAAAAGACGAATATCTGGCGAAAATGAACATCATACTCTCTGACCAAACTAAGTTCCAAAGGGTAACGAAGGACACTACAGCCGAATTAAAAGCAAAGGTCAACAAACTGATCGAAACTGTGAACGCCAAGAAATCCGGACTCCACCTGCCAAAGATCATTGGGGAATATAAACCTGGATATGCGTATGGAAATGTCAAGACGCACAAGCCTGGAAACCCACTTCGGCCAATCATTAGCCAGATACCCACACCCACGTACAGATTGGCGAAGCGACTCAACGGCCTGCTGACTCCTTATGTTCCTTGCGCCTTCAGCCTGAAGTCTCCAAAGGAATTTGTGGACTTACTGCGGGGCGCACGGGCCACAGGGATAAGAGCCTCGTTGGACGTAGAATCGCTGTTTACCAACGTACCTGTGGACGAGACAATCGGAATGATAGCCGACAGAGTGTATCGTGATCCAGCCTGTACTCCTCTTGACATGCCAGAAAGTATTCTGAGGAAACTACTCCAAGCTTGTACTAAAGAGGCACCCTTCTTGAGCCCGGATGGGCACATGTATAAGCAAGTAGATGGGGTCGCTATGGGTTCTCCCCTAGGTGTCCTGTTTGCAAACTTCTACATGGGTACCATCGAGCAAAAAGTCTTAGTCGACATGAACTTGAAACCGGCCATATACTGCAGGTATGTTGACGACATTTTTACACAGGTACCTGATGTCAGACATCTGCAGGAGCTAAAGGAGGCATTTGAGCAGAGTTCCGTGCTGCGTTTCACTTACGAGACGGAAAAGGATGGGAAGCTGCCTTTTCTAGATGTAACAGTCATGGAAAAGGGCGGAGGTTTCCACACTGCAGTCTACACAAAGGAAACAAACATAGGAATGTGCCTAAATGCCAACAGCGACTGCCCTGACAGGTACAAGAGGAGTGTTGTTAACGCATACGTCGACCGTGCTCTCAGCCACAGCTCAGAATGGAAGCAAGTCGACGAAGAACTCTGTAGGGTAAGGCAGGTTCTAGTCAATAACGGCTTCTCCAATGGTTTCATCGAAGACATCATAAGAAGGAAAGTGAAAAGCCATGCAACCTCCGAAGAGACAACTAACACAACACCTATACCCCCTATTAGACTATTTTACAGGAACTTCTTTTCCACAGCTCATAAAACAGAGGAAAGGGTCCTGAAAGATATTGTTAATAGAAACGTTATCCCTACAGACAAAAATCAGAGGATACAACTGACGATTTACTATAAAACTAGAAAAACGGCCAGCCTACTCATGAGAAACTCTCCAGACACGAAACAGAACGCTTTAAAAGAGACTAACGTCGTCTATGCCTTCAAATGCCCACTTGGGGACTGTAAGCTCCAAAAAACCCAGTATATAGGCAAGACAACAACATCTCTTTCTAGGCGTTTAACGATGCATAAACAACAGGGCTCCATTAAGGAACATATAATCTCTTCCCATAACCAAACCATCGCCAGAGAAATCCTAGTAAACAACACAGAAATCATCGATAGATACAGCGATAGCAGGCGGCTCGACGTTTGCGAGGCACTACACATCAAGAAGTCAACACCAGCAATCAACAGCCAATTATTGCACAACTATATTCTACCCACCTCAAGACTCCGCTCCAATATAGAAGCATCAAGAAATATGGACCAATAGGCTTTCTACAAACACTTCTATTCAATATCCATTGTTTCGTGTTCTGTCTTGTGTTGATACTTTTAATACCCTATTAATATCCTCTAATGCCACATCATCCTTCCCACCTTACTCAAATGTAATGCCACATCACCCTTCCCACCTCACTCAAATGTAGATATAAAATCAGGGAAACGCAAGTTCTAATCAGTTGTGTATTTGTGAAGTCTTTGAAAATGTAATATATATATATATATATATATATAATTTCAAACCTAAAAGGGGTACCACCTCTGGTGCAAGAGTAGGGACCCATAGCCTCGGAGAAGAAACTAATGAGTACTCAGAGAAGACCTTGTGGATCCTCACTGAACACTGATATTTTCTTCCCCTATCACCGCTATTCTTTTAGTGTGTGTGTGTGTGTATATATCTACCTTTTTTATAATTTCATTACACAAAAAGGGTTACAACATATATATATATATATATATATATATATATATATATATATATATATATATATATATATATATATATATATATATATATATCAATAGTTTTGGATGAGGTGAAAATAAACTTTTAACACACGACAGGACACGAAACAATGGGTATTAAAGGTAGATAACTGCAGAAGGCCTATTTTTATTGGCCCATATTTCTTGATGCTTCTATATTGGACCGGAGTCTTGAAGAGGGTGGAATATAGTTGTGCATTAATTGGCTGTTGATTGCTGGTGTTGACTTCTTGATGTGTAGTGCCTCGCACTACACATCAAGTACACTACACTACACTACAATATACTACACTATACTACAATATACTACACTACACTACACTACAATATACATATATATATATATATATATATATATATATATATATATATATATATATATATATATATATATATATATATATATATATATATATATATATATATATATATGTCGTACCTAGTAGCCAGAACGCATTTCTCAGCCTACTATGCAAGGCCCAATTTGCCTAATAAGCCAAGTTTTCCTGAATTAATATATTTTCTCTAATTTTTTTCTTATGAAATGATAAATCTACCCATTTCATTATGCATGAGGTCAATTTTTTTTTATTGGAGTTAAAATTAACGCAGATATATGACAAAACCTAACCAACCCTACCTAACCTAACCTATCTTTATAGGTTAGGTTCGGTTAGGTAGCCGAAAAAAGTTAGGTTAGGTTAGGTTAGGTAGGTTAGGCAGTCGAAAAACAATTAATTCATGAAAACTTGGCTTATTAGGCAAATTGGGCCTTGCATAGTAGGCTGAGAAGTGCGTTCTGGCTACTAGGTACGACATATATATATATATATATATATATATATATATATATATATATATATATATATATATATATATATATATATATATATATATATATATATATATATATATATATATATATATATATATATATATATATATATATATATATTAGTATATTTTGGTAGCAGTCTTTCCTGTAGACATATATTATTAAATATGACCGAAAAAGTAAGATTAATAATTCTAACACGAATTTTCTCAATCTTTCGTACATTTCTTTTCACTGTTGGAGGTAATTCAAAAATCAATTCTCCAAAATTCATTTTTATTTCTAGTCTGACGTGACACGAGCGCGTTTCGTAAAACTTATTACATTTTCAAAGAATTTAGTTTACAAATACACAAATGAATAGAACTTACACATCTCCGATTTTGTTTATATCTACATTTGAGTGAGGTGGATTGGGTGAGTTGGCATTAATAGGGTATTAATTTCATCAACACAAGACAGAACAAGAGGTGGCATTAATAGGGTATTAATTTCATCAACACAAGACAGAACACGAAACAATGGGTATTGAAATGGAAGTGATTGTAGAAAGCTTATTGGTCCATATTTCTTGATGCTTCTATATTGGAGCGGAGTCTTGAGGTGGGTAGAATATAGTTGTGCATTAATTGGCTGTTGATTGCTGGTGTTGACTTCTTAATGTGTAGTGCCTCGCAAACGTCAAGCACCCTGCTATCGCTGTATCTATCGATGATTTCTGTGTTGTTTACTAGGATTTCTCTGGCGATGGTTTGGTTGTGGGAAGAAATTATATGTTCCTTAATGGAGCCCTGTTGCTTATGCATCGTTAAACGCCTAGAAAGAGATGTTGTTGTCTTGCCTATATACTGGTTTTTTTGGAGCTTACAGTCCCCAAGTGGGCATTTGAAGGCATAGACGACGTTGGTTTCCTTTAAAGCGTTCTGCTTTGTGTCTGGAGAGTTTCTCATGAGTAGGCTGGCCGTTTTTCTGGTTTTATAGTAAATCGTCAGTTGTATCCTCTGATTTTTGTCTGTAGGGATAACGTTTCTATTAACAATATCTTTCAGGACCCTTTCCTTTGTTTTATGAGCTGTGGAAAAGAAGTTCCTGTAAAATAGTCTAATAGGGGGTATAGGTGTTGTGTTAGTTGTCTCTTCAGAGGTTGCATGGCGTTTCACTTTCCTTCTTATGATGTCTTCGACGAAACCATTGGAGAAGCCGTTGTTGACTAGGACCTGCCTTACCCTACAGAGTTCTTCGTCGACTTGCTTCCATTCTGAGCTGTGGCTTAGAGCACGGACGACATATGCGTTAACAACACTCCTCTTGTACCTGTCTGGGCAGTCGCTGTTGGCATTTAGGCACATTCCTATGTTCGTTTCCTTAGTGTAGACTGCAGTGTGGAAACCTCCGCTCTTTTCCATGACTGTTACATCTAGAAAGGGCAGCTTCCCATCCTTTTCCATTTCGTAAGTGAAACGCAGCACGGAACTCTTCTCAAATGCCTCCTTCAACTCCTGCAGATGTCTGACATCAGGTACCTGTGTAAAAATGTCATCAACATACCTGCAGTATATGGCCGGTTTCAAGTTCATGTCGACTAAGACTTTTTGCTCGATGGTACCCATGTAGAAGTTTGCAAACAGGACACCTAGGGGAGAACCCATGGCGACCCCATCTACTTGCTTATACATGTGCCCATCCGGGCTCAAGAAGGGTGCCTCTTTAGTACAAGCTTGGAGTAGTTTCCTTAGAATATTTTCGGGTATGTCAAGAGGAGTACAGGCTGGATCACGATACGATACACTCTGTCGGCTATCATCCCGATTGTCTCGTCCACAGGTACGTTGGTAAACAGCGATTCTACGTCCAACGAGGCTCTTATCCCTGTGGCCCGTGTGCCCCGCAGTAAGTCAACAAATTCCTTTGGAGACTTCAGGCTGAAGGCGCAAGGAACATAAGGAGTCAGCAAGCCAACAATATAATACAATACACCAATACAACAATACAACAATATAAAGTTAAAGGTGAAAAATAATCAGGTGCTTAGAATATTAGCGCTAGCTGAGAAACATCCAGCTGATAGACAGCGTATATCAGTTAGTTGTTCACGGCTTGAGAGCACAAGGATATTCTGACTGCAATGGCTGGTTCAAGCCCAGACATCGACTTGTAGAGGGCGCTGAGGTGCAGAGGTGCAAGTGTACAGTCGACGAGTCACCAATCAGAAGCGTGCAAGCTGGGAATGGTAGTTTCTAGTTGATGACAGAGCCGGCATGGAGGGAGTGAGAGTAGGGGGAGTCTTGGGTACGTTTGCCTCCTGGTCAAAACGTTTTGTGCTACTGGTAAACGTATCTTGAAGGTAGCATCTTTTTGTTGTATAATATACATAACTTGATGTAGAGAAGAGCAGGCTAAATCTCTCTTAAAAGCGATTATCGTCACAACTCTCCCCCGAAGCCTGCTCTACTAGGTGAAGTTACGTCTTCAGATGGTAGAGTGGTAGGTGGAGCTGCCTCTACCTCATAGACTCTGGAGAGGGCGTCTGCTATGATGTTGTCAGAACCCTTCATATAGAAGATCTCCAAGTTGAAATTCTGCAGGTACAAAGCCCATCGTAGAAGCCGATGATTGTTGAATTGGGCTTGCTGCAAGAAGCGTAGGGGATTGTGGTCCAAGTAGATGGTGGTAGCCCGAGCACTTTGTAGTTACGATTCAAAGTGCTGTAAGTTCAGGACTATGGAGAGTAGCTCCTTTTCGATAGTGCTATAATTCTTCTGGTGAGGTTTTAACTTGTAGCTGTAGTAGCTAACAGGTAGAACCTCCTCGCCTATTTGTTGCATCAGGACGCCCCCGATGCCGGTACCACTGGCGTCGACATGGAGGATGAAAGGCTTCGAGATATCTGGCGAGGCGAGAATAGGATTAGAACAGAGCATGGATTTAAGTAGTTCAAAAGTATTGGTTTGCTGAATGGTCCAATGATACCGTTGCTTGGGGCTGGTTAAAGTGATCAAAGGTGTCGCCACTGTACTAAAATTCTTCACAAACCTACGGTAGTAGGAGGCAAGACCAAGGAAGCGCAGGAGCTGTTTCCTGGTGGTAGGCTGTGGGTAATGCTGGATGGCTTGGGTATGTATGTTTAACGGAGCTATGCTGCCACTCCCTATCTCATGACCAAGATAACGCACTTTACCTTTAGCAAAGGTGGACTTGCCCAAGTTGATGGTGAGACCGGCTGTCAGGAGCTTGGCAAACAATCGTTGCAGCTGGAGCAGATGTTCGCTCCAGGTGTTGGTTGCCACAACGATATCATCCAAGTAGGCGTAGGTGTTATCTAAGCCCTGGATGACGCGGTTGACAGCTCGCTGGAAGGTGGCCGGGGCATTACACAGTCCAAATGGAAGGCGTTCATATCTGTAAAAGCCAAAAGGAGTGGTAAAGGCAGATATTTCCTAGCTCGCTCCGTCAAACACACTTGGTAGTATCCCTTGAGTAAGTCTAACTTTGATAGATACCGAGCATTACCAATGGCGTCAAGGATGTCATCTATTCTAGGTAATGGATAAGCATCCTTGATAGTCACAAGATTCAATTTCCGGTAATCGGTACACAACCTCACTTTACCGTGTGGTTTCGGCACCAAGATGCAGGGTGAGGCCCAAAGGGACTCACAAGGGGTGGCCAGCCCATGAACCAGGAGGTACTGTACTTCAGCACGCATAACTTCCTTTTTGCTCGGGCTGATTCGGTAGAAAGGTTGACGAATCGGCCGGGTGTCAGAGAGTAGCTGGATGTCGTGCTGAACCACATTACACTCCTGCGGATCATCGCTGAACAACTTCTGCTGTTCCTTGAAGATTCTGATGAGAGGAGCACTATTACTGTCCTGTAAATAGGTATGAAGATCAGTAAGGATTTCCGAGTTGGAAGGCACTGACTCAGTGTTAGTGCTTTCGGGAGGAGAACCAGGGAAGGTCTCACTGTGGAGGTATGGACCTTTAAATGTGGATAATGATACCAACACAGTGGGGGGAGTACCTTGATACTGCTTCAGGAGGTTGACGTGGCACAACTGGGTCTTCTGCTGCCTATCTGGAGTTTCAAGAACGTTGTTGTGGTTGTTTCTGCACTACTTGATGCGGTAAGGTCCTGAAAACTTGTTTTGCAATGGAGAACCTGGGATAGGAAAATATGAAAACACGAAGTCTCCTGGTTTAAATTTCCTTAATTTTCTGCGTTGGTCAAAATGAGTCTTCATCCTCTCCTGAGCTTTCAATAGATTGTCATTAGCAAATTTACGTACTCCCTCTAGAAGGTGTTTTAAGTTTTGAAGAAACTGGGGCACATTCTGAGGGTCACTGAAGGTGGCATTACGTAGAGAGTCTTTGAAAGCTTTGAGAGGAGTACTGCACTTACGTCCGTAGAGCATCTCATAAGGAGATACTCCAAGAGACTCATTGGGGAGACTTCTGAAAATGCACATAATGAGGTCAAGTTGTTTATCCCAGTCCTTCAAGGTTTCATTGCAAAATTTCTTTAGGAGTGCTATTTATTCCTATGTAGTCTGATGACTACGTTCAAGAGAACCCTGTGAAGCAGGATGATAGGGGCTGGACAGAACCTTTTTGATGTTGAACTCTTGCAGTGTCTTCTTGAAGAGATCACTGGTGAAGTTGGTGCCACAGTCACTTTGAACCTCTCTTGGAAATCCATACTGGGTGAAGATCTTCATTAGTTGTTTCACCACAGTAGCAGCTGTAATGTTCTTTACTGGAACTGCAATGGGGAATCTGGTGGTAGGACACAGGATAGTTAGTATATAGGCGTTGCCAGAACTGGTCCGGGGTAAAGGACCAACACAGTCTATGATGAGTCTGTGGAAAGGTACCGCAGGCACCTGGATAGGAGTCAATGGGGCCTGGGGAATAGAGATGTTAGGTTTACCTACCAACTGACATGTATGACACTGTTGCACATAACTTTTGACGTCTTTAACCATACCTGGCCAGTAGTATTCTTGTCTGATTCCGTTGTAGGTTTTGTTAAAACCATAGTGAGAAAGAGCTCCGTGGGCCAAGTGTAGAATATCGGGCCGTAGGCTGGTGGGAATCACTAGTTGTTCGACATTTGCCCAATCGTCGTCCTCCTTCAGCTTACTGGGTCTGTACCTGCGGTAGAGCAACTGATTCTCTAGGAAGAATCCAGGGATACTATCAGGTTGAGTCTCAGCCTGGAAGAATAATGGTGTTAATGATTGATCCTCCCTCTGTATCTTACGGAACTCCAAACTAGTAAGATTCGGTAGTAGATTCTGAGGGTCTTGAGGGACAGCGGTAGCAGTAGAGTCAGCTGGTTCCGGGCGTGTAGCTTGTGCACGGGTGTTCACCAAAACCGGAGGAGAAACCTCATCACTTTCTTGGACCTCTGCTGAAACATACTTAAAGATGGGATTGTCCACTACAGAGTTACACACCTGGGGTTTGTCCATGATGATCAGGTTGGACGGTTGCAGATCTTCTGCCAAGTCGTTGCCTAGGAGAAGTTGCACTCCAGACATGGGAAAAAGCTTCTCCCTGATGGCGACTTGTACTTCACCGGTCACAAAAGGACAATCCAGGTGGACTCTGGCGAGTGGATACGGAGTGGTAGCAGTGAGGTCAGTAATAAGGACGGTTTCCCCGGTGTAGGTGATGTTAAGCACAGCTGATTTCAATATTATTGACTGAAGAGCCGCTGTGTCCCTCAAGATCTTCAATTTGAAACGTCCCTCCGAATCTATACCGTTGGTAGAGACAGTTCCAGGATACAGGTGTTTGCTGAAGAGAGAAAGATCATTAACAGGAACACCAACATTCATCACAGGCTTACCGGACTTAGGAGGAGTCGGTTTGGGTTTAGGAGTTTCATTGCCTTTGTATTGAGCCTTCCCACATCTATCTACGGTATGTCCATAGAGTTTGCAATATTTACAATACAATTGAGAGCTCGCTTGATCGGCACTCACTTTATCATAAATATACCAAGACTTCTTACTGGGAGGTGGTGATAGCCGGTGGATGAGGCTGTAGGTGTCAGCTGACTTCGCACATTTGATGTAGTCGATTTCTTCTTTATCTGCTAAATGTAAACAGACGGAAGGGGGAACACGTCTCAAGAATTCCTCAACTAACATGAGGTTGACGAGTTCTGAAAATGTAGAGACATGTGCTGCTTCCAGCCATTTCATGAAATATATTTTCTTGGTATTGGCAAATTCTAGAAAGGTGGTGGTACTTGCCTTTAGATAGTCACGGAGGTTTCGTGTGTAGCTTTAGGTGGAGAGAAGGTAGGCGTCCAAAACTGCTTGCTTCAGGGTCTGGTAGTCATTCTCAGACGCTAAGGTACTGAGAGTAACTGCAGCTCTACCTGTAAGATGCACTCTGAGAAGGGTAGACCATTGATCTGCAGGCCAGCTAAGCTTTTTAGCTAGGGTCTCAAAAGTGGTGAAAAAGACATCAATCTCAGTCTCAACGAATGGTGGCATTAACTTACTTGCATGGGAGACATTGAAACTTACGAGAGGACTAGCTGTAGCTTGTTGGCGCTGAGTGTGGTGTGTAGATTCCAACGCGAGTTCTTGTTGACGACGTGCTATAGCCATATCGGCTTGCTTCTTATCATGCTCGCGTCGTTGTATCTCCAGGTGACGTTGTTTTGCTTCAAGCTGTACTCGCTCACGCTCTTTGAGTAGGGCAATCTCGCGTTCTTCTTGTTCTTTCTTTATGGCCGCCTTTTCCTTCCTTATTTGTAGAGCTTCTTTTTGTTGTTGGAAGGTTTCTTTATGTTGCTCCCGCTCGAGCTTTGCAAGTTCGAGCTTGAGTTTCATAATTGTCAGAGCATGTCTATCTGCAATAGATTAATTTTCGTGAGTTTCAGAGTCAATCGTCCCTTCATCTAAGAGGTGATCCATTATAAAGTTGTGCTGTTCATTTTTGTTGGCTCCATGGGGAACATCTAGTTGATACTCGTGTGCAAGAGTTTGTAATTCGGTCCTCTTGGCACGACTTAAGTTCCCTATTTCACCTGCTGGATCGTTACGAAAAGCTTGGAGACGAAACATGGTGAAAAATAGCAAATAAATGTACAACAAATACTTGTGATATAAAAGTGTCAGTAACAGGATAACGTGGCAACTGGTAAATTTTCTGTAGAATTTTATATTTAACAATTAAAGTTAATTTTAGTATAGTAAATGATTAGTCAATCAAAAGCGCAGGAAATCTTGTACCTGGTACTCAATGTAAGAGAACAAGGGTAAGAAAATCCTACTAAATAAATGAAACTGAGTTTCTTAAACAAATGAAACATTTAATTGTTCCAAAATGAATAAGGTAGTCCAAGAATGTAGGCCTACCTTGCCGAGTCTCTATAGGACAGAAGCAAGGGTTTTCCCACTAAATGAAATATGATAGTTACAGAATTAGCGAACTTTGTGCTTTGAAAAAAGAAAGCTAATTCCCTTTTTAAGTAAATATCATCATCTCTGACCGACGTATAAGGGTGCGAGTGTCAACTGGTGACGAGAACTGCTGTTGAGGTCCCAACTCAGAAACGTAGTCCGTCCTAGAGGAACTATGGCCCTCTTTATCCTCCTTTGGTCGGATTGCAGAAGATAGTGTGGGACATTTGGGGCTTGACTCTATTTATTTAATGATTAAAGTAATGAAATCAATTACGAAGGACCACCCGCTTTTATAGTAAAGAGGGAAACTAATAAAAAATGATCATTAGAAATTCCAAGAAGAACCAGTGTCTATGGCTAAATATTAGGAAGTATAATCACTTAAATAATTAATGGGCTGTATAGATAATTAACTTGAATCAAAGCCTCAAACACCTACATTGAGGGGTTATTGCTAGAACTTCATATACGTCTAGGAACTAGTGTGGTTCGTGCACCAGTTCATTGTGTAATAACTTAATCTTATGACCAATTAAAGAAATCAATAGAATTTATCACCAGTAAATATATGGATCATTAACATCAGAAATTAATCAATCTATTAAACACGTATTATCTCCAGTGTACACAGTATTCCATTAAATGATAGAATACAATAATGAGAATTTGAATAATTAAAGGAATACGAAAAGTCTTAGCTTGAAGACGATTTTAAAGACATCAGTTACGAATCATCCTCGGGATCTCCGGAATTCATCGTAGAACACTAGGAGATGAATAACACGGGTAAGGTAACAGCTCGTGGATTCCTCACACGCGAGCTGTAATTTAAGGGATATTACATAGCATTGTACTAGACTACTAAAATATCTATATTCATGGAAATGGAAATTTAATTAGTTAGAATACTAACATGGGTTTTGTTGAGGTTGCTCAATGTAACGACAAGCTGCCCCGACATATACAATCTCTAATGATGCATCAAAAGGGAGCTATATATACTTAGCTGAGGGGTACAGATGAAGTTGAGGCTTGCCGAAACCGCATCCCAAGCTCCACTCTCACAATGGTGAACACGTGGTTGATAGCTTGGCTTGAATGTCGACGCGCTTTAGTTGGCCGGTCACGACAGATCACGTAGAACAATATTAACTAGTTCTATGAGGAGTATCAGGTTAAATCTTGCTGACAACTTCACCGTAACGTGTCCCAGACTCTGACACCAAAACTTGTTGCTCAATTCCACAACACGTGACTTCACGCCGCACTCAGGCATCTTGTCCTCCTCAAGCCACAAATCACAATGGCGTCTCCCTCCCCGCTCGCGTCCCGAATTCGCCACAGAAATTATTTATCACGAATAATATTATTTCGCGCAGTTGTGGCTAAAATGCTTTAATAAAGGTTGTAAGGTTGTAATTCTAGGAAGTCAAATATTATTACTTTCTCGTCTTATGGTAGCAAGCAAGAAATGGAGAAGATTTTAGTTTTCTCCATAACATTCACGCGTGATGGTAAATTTTTTACTTGATAACAATTGCAACTAAAAACTCTCGATTTGGAATTATTTGGGAGTTGTGTTATCCGTAAATTATTATCACCCGGAATATTGATGATTTTAGAGAATCACATTCAATTCTCTAACACACTGGATATAAATGTGTTTAACTAGGTAGAATCTGACGCAATACTGGTGCTTGGTTTCGTAAGAATTCCAGTATTCTTATACAGATATGATTATTAGTTCATGTGAACACTACTGTTAGTAATTTTAGTTAGTACAGTAATTAGTATATGTTAATACTAGTTTATAATAATACAATAGTATTGTATTAGTGTTGGAAATTTCCAACATAACTCCGGGGGGAGATTTATCGGGTCGCAGTGTAATGTGGAGTACTGACATACCCATCCCGAAGTTAGTATTAATAATAATATGTTAGTATGTTAGTACACACATAACGGATGTCCCGGAATTGTCAAGGACATACAAGTAACTTAAGTCTTGCAAATTTCATGTTGAATGGAACATGTTATTACTAATAGCCTATACAACAAATTAAGAATTAAAGCACACAATTTAAAGTAACTGAGAATCTACTGTGATGAGTATGTTCTGGGTCTTGTAACTGTTTTGTTTCTTGACATCACAACACAATATCATCATGATTACTTAAATTGGATGGGAAATTAATTGCTCATGGTCAGAGCTATAATAGGCTTGTAGTTTCCGTTTGCATTGTTGAACAACTGCTCTAGTGGAAACATGAATTAAATATTGAAATATTAAATGATTAAGTTATCGGTAATCAGGAACTCTCTAAAGCTTACAATAAACTCAACAACTAGGGTCGCAGTGACATGTAATGGTGTATTACCTAGTAGCTGAATCGTAGGTAAACTCAGAAAAAGTTCCTAAGAACTGATAACATTATTATACAGTAAAGTATTATTGGGTCATTCAAGATCAAGGAGACTATGACACTACAGTAAGGTCACCGTCTAGGGTCACTGTGACTTGTAACTATTGAGTTACTAGACAATAACATCACGCAGCATCATGATCACCCCAAAATCAAATGAGGAAATTTAATTTAATGTGCACTGCTGTGCAGTAGTCATTCTGACTGATGTTATAACTAATTTGCTAACTAGCTAAAATAGTGTAATATTAGAGAACTGAAAAGATTTATTCATAAAAATCAAGGAATATTCTGAGTCAACAGTGAGATTAGCAGCCTAGTCATTATGACTTATGAGCTAATTGAATTGCAGCTCATAGGCTTGACACTGTAAACTTGTTAATACGAAATCACCTTTACATGAAATTGAGCTTATTAAATCAGTCTCTATAAGTATAGTCAACTGTAATTAATGGTGAGTGCAGATTAGGCTAGTACTCAGTTGACACTAACTAAAGTCCCTAAACCTACCTAAATAAATAATTTAAATTTCTAACCTACCTAAGTAAGGGACTAAGCTATTTGTGAGCAAAAATGTACTCGAATTAACATTGGGAGCTGTATTGAGCTAATTAACAGGTTGAGCTATATTGAGCTCATTAACAGTTAACAGAGTGAGCTATATTGAGCTCGTTAACAGTTAACAGGGTGAGCTATATTGAGCTCGTGAACATGGTGAGCTATATTGAACTCGTGAACATGGTGAGCTATATTGAGCTCGTTAACAGAGTTAACAGGGTGAGCTATATTGAGCTCGTTAACATGGGGAGCTATATTGAGCTCATTAAGCATGTCAACAGGGTGAGTTATATTGAACTCGTTAACAGAGTTAACAGGGTGAGTTATATTGAACTCGAATTAGCGAGGTAGAGTATTGCATCGTTCAATTATCATGGCGAGCAGTGCTCGTGGCATGGGGAACATTAAAGCGTTCAATTGTCATGGCGAGCAATATTGAGCTCGTATTCGCATGGGGAACAGTAAGCACTCAATTGTTACGTTAATTCTAAGGTGAGCTATATTGAGCTCATGAAGCATGTTAATTAACAATGCTGATGTTTAACGATAATGCATTAAACAAAGGGAAACCTAAGATTGCTGGAAATTAAATTACTGCTACGATTAATCCTATTCAAGATAATTTGTAAAATTTTCCCAACCTAAACGTTTCACGGGATATTAGTTCTCTGTAGATTCACTTACGTATTGTTAAGTTTGCAAGTTTGTTCGTGCTGCGTTCCTACAATAATTAAGCAGAAACGAAAGAAAAACAACTCAAACAAAATTGATGCAAGTATTTATCACTAACTCTTAGTGCAGAAAACATTGTATTAAAAAGGTTTTCTTGGCAAACTTCAAGCGCAAGTATTTTGGACCAGTGGTCCTAGTGAATTTATAATTACAGAAGTTGCTTGATGACTTCATAGTATTACTAAATTCAGGAAATGCCAGTGGCATTGAGTGCTAGATTCTCTAGCCTAATATTATTAATTACCTAGGGAGACTGAGTGTGGTCAATTACTACTTGTCGAGAATAATTCTAGGTCTGCAATGGATTCAATGGCTTGGTCGCTGTGACTTGTACTTGTTTGAGTACGGACCACTGGTTTTCCACTGAGAGCTATGAAACATCTCGGCGAATACTAATTGTACTACATTCAATCTGAGTTTATTACTCAGCTGTGTTTCTCATTTTAGCTTGCTGCTGGAGAATTGATTTACTGCTGACTAATTTGTTATTGTTGGCAGGCTTAGGCTTGTTCACATTCAGAACTTTACCAGTAAGTAAGTAGCCACCTGCAGATTGGAGCATATTCATGCCCAATCGTTTAACATGTCCAGTTATGAACTGGTAATAGTAGTCTGCTCCTACTAGTGCATCTACATTGTTAAGGCGGTCAGACGTTAACTTGTTGTCAGCCAAATTAAGTTCACGTTCCTGCAGGAAGTGGGCTGTGTACCCCAGACCCTTAATATTTAAGTCAAAAGGTACTTGATCTACAACAATGGCTTGGACAGCCTTTGCATGACTACCTAGTCGTACAAGCGGTTGAACTACTGAGTATTCATGGGTTCCTCTATTTATCATGAACCCTGACAAGTTTAATTTTACCTGTCTGATTGGTTGTAAATTGAGTGCCTCTGCTGCTTTCTGAGTAATGAAAGTTCTCTGGGAACCTTGATCAAATAGTCCACGTGTTGTGATCTTGGCTCCTCTGTTCTTCACTTGAAGTTGGGCAGTAGGCAAAGCAGCATCCACTTGAGATGCTTGTGAAATTACGCTATACACATCTCGCACCTTGCAGCACTGTACTGGTGTAGATTCTCTACCTCCTATTCTAGGATTGACATAATTTGTCCTAACTAATTTGCACAGTGCAGCATGATGCTTGCCCCTTCTACACCTATTGAAGGTGTTCAGTGGGGTGTCACAGCTATTAACATTATGTGATTTGAGACACCTAGTACATTTGTGTAACTGTTTGAGTCGTCTGACTCTTGTGTCTCTTTTAGGGTAATTAGTACATTTGTACAGAGAATGTTTTTGAAGGCAAAACAAGCATATTCCCCCATCCTACAGCTCGTTTAGGGGTTACCGGTTTAGGTAAAACAGTACTCGCAGGTTGTGATGGTTTTGCTGCTTGCATTTGCTTGTTATTTATTCTCTTGTGAGTACTTGGTGTACTCTGGGGAGCCATTACTGGGCTCTTGGGAGTGCTCTTTGGACTATTAGGTCTCTTAGGAGCACCTGTGGGGCTCTTGGGCCTTACTGATGAGTCAGTGTTTGACTTATTGTTATTACATTGATTATTAGTACCCTTATTACCTAGTGACAGTGTCACTTTAGGAGTTCCAGGTAAGGAAACTGATGTGGGTACAGTTTTGGTGCATTCAGATGAAGCATTAAATGCCTGGTTTGCTGTATGATTACTTATATTGCGCAAACCTGCAAATATATCTTACATTGACAGGGTATTACCATTCTGGTATACATATAACTTATTAAGTGTGTCACCAGACAATTTTCTTTGGATGATAATTTTAGTCATCCACTCAGCAGTTGGGTGATCCACCTCTTTACTGAAGGAATTTAACAGTGACTCAAGCTGAAAACTAAAGGCTTGTAAAGAGTTAACTGATTGTTCTGGTGGAGATAAATCTAATAATTGGTGTACAAGGTTTATAACAGTCTTCTCATTGTTAGCACTTACTTTAGAAGGCTGGTGTGAGCAATTGTGACCATTACTTGTGTTGCTTAAGGCTTCTTGCTTAGCCTCAGCTTTAATTACAGCTTCGGCTGCTGCTGCAGCATTAGCTTTATCATTTTCTGGTCCAGATTCACTGATTATTGCAGCTTCACTAAGAGTTTCATCTGCAGCTTCACTTGTTTCTCTGGGTTCCTGTGAGGAGCTAGTTACTTCAGTAGCCTCATGCATTGAATTTATGGAATCCAGGGAACATTGAGAAGAGTTGTCTGAAAATTGATCAGACTCTGTAAATAAATCATTATGTGAAGTTGTATTAGATGAGATGTTAGAAAATGAAGGTTGAACTTCAGTTGTTGATCCTGTATAGTGATCAGCATTGATTAGAGGATTCTCCTCATCTTGAGGTAGCTCATGTATTTCATCTGAGCTGGGTGCTTGCTCGGTTGTAGGTCTTCTACAAAAATGTTCTATCCACTCAGGATCATTTTGTTTCGCAAGCACTCTTTTATAGTGATCTAACTTGTCTTGAATGATACATTAATATTCATCAAGATCAGATTCTGTCAGACGTAATTCGTCTGGGTCAGTATCACTGCTAAGGAGTTTGTTCCTATAAGCCTCGATTGTCTCCTTCATCTGGACATATTTTTCGTTAGCCACCTCTGTGGAAAGGTTGAACTCGAAGAAGTCAATTGGGTTGTTTTCTAAACAGTTGTCACATTCGTCAAGTCGTCTTGACAGGTGATTTTGAAGACATCTCAGGGTAATACCGATTCTCCTTAATATTGCAGGAGTATCCATTCTGGCTGTAAATTTGAGCCCTATAGGGCTTATATAGCTACTTGGACAGCTATGGTACTTGCTCCTTTATGTAGAGCAGGTTTAATTATTGACAGCCTGATATTTTCTTGAGGCTGGTTGTAATTTACCTCATTTTGAGGTCAGCTACCTACCTAATAATAAGCAACAAAGATTTGAATGGTACCTTGGTCTCACTACAGGTGTTCCTCAGCTTAGCTCTTCAAAATCAGCCTTGGATGGGTAGTGAACTTACAGTAACACTCAAAGATGTACATAGAAATATGCAATAAATATAATTACACAATAAATGGTTAATCCCACCCGTGATAGGGTCAGCACAAGAATGAATAATATATATACCACTAACTAGCTCAAGCCTAGTCGTGAGAATTTCTACTTAAGAAACTACAAATTTAATTAGTCTGTGCTTGTGCCAAATTCAGCACAATCACAGCCTAAATTGCTACCTAATAAAGGTTGGCAAAGATTATATTGTGGTGCAGTAATATGCAAATAGTTGTGCTGTATTTTTGTTTTTTTTGGATTATATAGTTTTATATAATATATACACTGGTAGAAATTATTTGTATAAGAAATTAAATGAACACAAGAGAATTAATTGTGTTTGGCAAGTATTCTACTGCCGTGAATAATATTTAACTCCTGAATGTATTCCTAAT
Organism: Procambarus clarkii; assembly: GCF_040958095.1. Lineage (NCBI taxonomy): Eukaryota > Metazoa > Arthropoda > Malacostraca > Decapoda > Cambaridae > Procambarus > Procambarus clarkii. The sequence goes on along the minus strand of NC_091158.1, from coordinate 52,540,185 downwards.
TGTGGAATAAAATGTTATCAGGGTTAGTAATGATTAATTAGTATGGGATCAGCAATTTGTATTAGTATACTGGATCCTAAAATGTTAATGAATCCACTGACTTGAGTGAATCAGTAATTATGGATTGAATTTAGGCTATAATGGACAGTCTGCTGACAGCCATATATTGAAATATTTGTATAGCCCAAATGGTTAATACATAATTGGTGTTAGTGAGGAATTAATATACAAGTTATGAGCTGTTGCTCCTGGTGATCTAAAGATTCTTACTTCAGTACGAAGTGTAGGCCTAAGTGTTGTGGGCAATTAACTGTGTCCCATGAGTGCTACCTTATACATGAGGTGTAAGTAGTAATGACTTGGTGTGACTTAGGCTAACCTATGTGTTACGCTGTTGGTAGACACAATTAATTAAAATGGTTAGTTTAGACTACTTCACACGGTGATTAGTTATAACTAATTAGTATGTATATTTATACTTTATGTTTATCCGGTTCGAAGGACCATAATGTGGGACATTTGGGGCTTGACTCTATTTATTTAATTATTAAAGTAATGAAATCAATTACGAAGGACCACCCGCTTTTATAGTAAAGAGGGAAACTAATAAAAAATGATCATTAGAAATTCCAAGAAGAACCAGTGTCTATGGCTAAATATTAGGAAGAATAATCACTTAAATAATTAATGGGCTGTATAGATAATTAACTTGAATCAAAGCCTCAATCACCTACATTGGGGGGTACTTGCTAGAACTTCATATACATCTAGGAACTAGTGTGGTTCGTGCACCAGTTCATTGTGTAGTAACTTAATCATATGACCAATTAAAGAAATCTATAGAAATTTATCACCAGTAAATATATGGATCATTAACATCAGAAATTAATCATTCTAATAAACACGTATTATCTCCAGTGTACACAGTATTCCATTAAATGATAGAATAAAATAATGAGAATTTGAATAATTAAAGGAATACGAAAAGTCTTAGCTTGAAGACAGTTTTAAAGACATCAGTTACGAATCATCCTCGGGATCTCCGGAATTCCTCGTAGAACACTAGAAGATGAATAACACGGGTAAGGTAACAGCTCGTGGATTCCTCACCCGCGAGCTGTAATTTAAGGGATATTACGTAGCATTGTACTAGACTACTAAAATATCTATATTCATGGAAATGTAAATTTAATTAGTTAGAATACTAACATGGGTTTTGTTGAGGTTGCTCAATGTAACGACAAACTGCCCCGACATATACAATCTCTAATGATGCATCAAAAGGGAGCTATATATACTTAGCTGAGGGGTACAGATGAAGTTGAGGCTTGCCGAAACCGCGTCCCAAGCTCCACTCTCACAATGGTGAACAGCTTGGTTGATAGCTTGGCTTGAATGTCGACGCGCTTTAGTTGGCCGGTCACGGCAGATCACGTAGAACAATATTAACTAGTTCTATGAGGAGTATCAGGTTAAATCTTGCTGACAACTTCGCCGTAACGTGTCCCAGACTCTGACACCAAAACTTGTTGCTCAATTCCACAACACGTGACTTCACGCCGCACTCAGGCGTCTTGTCCTCCTCAAGCCACAAATCACAATGGCGTCTCCCTCCCCGCTCGCGTCCCGCATTCGCCACAGAAATTATTTATCACGAATAATATTATTTCGCGCAGTTGTGGCTAAAATGCTTTAATAAAGACTGGGTTGTAATTCTAGGGAGTCAAATATTATTACTTTCTCGTCTTATGGTAGCAAGCAGGAAATGGAGAAGATTTTAGTTTTCTCCATGGCATTCACGCGTGATGGTAAATTTATTACTTGATAACAATTGTAACTAAAAACTCTCGATTTGGAATTATTTGGGAGTTGTGTTATCCATAAATTATTATCACCCGGAGTACTGATGATTTTAGAGAATCACATTCAATTCTCTAACACACTGGATATAAATGTGTTTAACTAGGTAGAATCTGACGCAATACTGGTGCTTGGTTTCGTAAGAATTCCAGTATTCTTATACAGATATGATTATTAGTTCATGTGAACACTACTGTTAGTAATTTTAGTTAGTACAGTAATTAGTATATGTTAATACTAGTTTATAATAATACAATAGTATTGTATTAGTGTTGGAAATTTCCAACAGATAGGGTGCTTTGACCTGAAGACAAACCAAAGTACCAGGGTACCCAAAATGATGATCTGTCTGAGATTGAGAAATATCCTAGGGACAAAAGGTGGAAAACACGAGTAATAACACGGAGGGAGGGATGACCAATTAAGAGAATGACTGAGGCCTCCAGTCACCACGTAATCCAAAGTTATCCAACTCTCACAATGTGCTATTCTCGGAATGCACAATGCACACAGCACCATATAAATATTAAAAGTAATAAAAATATTGAAAAGCAACTGTATCAAAGCCAAATATGCTTACCATAAATTGATGTTCTGGTTCATTCCGAACACAGCGATTACACAACACATAACCCCTTGCCTCAGCAACCACCGTGTACTCCTACACACACCAGACCCTTGAGGCGTACCACTAGGTTTGTACTGGAACACAATGAGTGAACATATGGAAGGTATTTAAAGGCCGTCGGGTTTTGTCATTTAATTACAAAGAATAGACTCTGACAAATAATAACATATTAACATACTCTATTAGGTCAATACACTTCCAATACCCATAGACCACTTGACCTCCGCGATCACCACCCACACTCGTAACTTCCGCCTAAGTCCCTAATACAGAATGATTACTACAACGCTCCACACCCGGTTAGTCTTTCATTCAATACTAACATACTGCAGACTTAACTTGGTCACTAAGATCACAACAGGCTCTCGCATAGCTGTCTGCTACACTTCGCTGCTGCCACAAACGGAGACCTCGGAGGACTTGCCAGTTCAACTCCCACCATCAGACTGACTCCAGTCAGCCATCTATCTCAACCATTTCACCCCGCCTCTCAAGGAAGGTATAATCCGATTAACCTTATCCCTAGAAGCGGTAATCTTGTTCCTAGAAGCCTGACGAAGAATAATTCCTCTTTCCAGGAATTATTAATTTGGCTAAACAGCTTCGGTCTTAATCCATTGACCTTTCTTAGATATGTGATCCATAGTCTGTCTACTTAAAATGTACTTCCAATCATCATTCGTTAAGTTATTTATTTATTTATTTATTTATGCATTTACAAGAATGTACATAAGGAATGTGAGGATACAATTATGGTAATTACAGTCTTGTAAAGCCACTAGCACGCGCAGCGTTTCGGGCAGGTCCTTAATCTAGGAAAATTTTAAGGAGGTAAATACTTGCAAAATTTATAGACAAAAAATGATAACAGATTACATGGAATGAAAAAAAAAAAAAAAAGATGAGAGAAAATTATAGGTACAGTATATTAAAGCACATAGGTAGCTATGATTGATTGCAATGACAGCTTAAAATGGTAGTTGACAACAAATTGGTAGGCACAATACAGCAGAAACAATATAAGATTGATTGCAATGACAGCTTGAATGGTAGTTGATAAAAATTGGTAGTCACAATACACTATATGGCTAGCACATAAAAGAAGACAGCAATGAACACAATGATAAGGTTGTTTGATATTACATAAAAATTAGGAGATTGGGTACCACTAGGTACAGAGCAAATTTAAAGCTCAGTGTAGGAAACTAAATAGATGAAGTTAGGTACTTTTTGGTTTTGCTTTTAAATAAGGCAAAAGTTTTACAGTTTTTCAATTCACTAGGGAGTGAGTTCCATAGACTAGGTCCCTTAATTTGCATAGAGTGTTTACACAGATTAAGTTTGACCCTGGGGATATCAAAGAGATATTTATTTCTGGTGTGGTGATAATGGGTCCTATTACATCTGTCCAGGGAGAGTTTCAGAGCATGGTTTGCATTTAAGAACAGGGTTTTGTAAATGTAGTTGACACAAGAGAATGTGTGGAGGGAGTTAATATTTAGCAAGTTTAGAGATTTAAACAAGGGAGCTGAGTGTTGTCTTAAGGCAGAGTTAGTTATTATTCTGATAGCAGATTTTTGCTGTGTGATAATGGGCTTAAGGTGGTTTGCAGTGGTAGACCCCCATGCACAGATCCCATAATTAAGATAGGGGTAGATTAGTGCATAATATAGTGAGAGGAGAGCAGAGTTAGGAACATAATATCTGATTTTGGAGAGTATACCAACTGTCTTAGAGACTTTCTTAGTTATGTGTTGAATGTGGGTGCTGAAGTTGAGTCTCTTGTCTAGGAATAGGCCAAGAAACTTGCCATCATTTTTATTACTGATGTTAATGTTGTCTATCTGTAGCTGAATTGCATTTGATGATTTGCTTCCAAATAAGATGTAGTAAGTCTTTTCGATGTTTAATGTTAGTTTGTTCGTTGACATCCATAAGTGGACTTTTTTTAATTCATTATTCACAACATTATTTAGTGTATGTGGGTTGAGGTTTGAGTAGATAAGGGTAGTATCGTCAGCAAACAATATAGGTTTGAGAATATTAGAGACATTAGGCAGATCGTTTATATATATAAGAAATAGAAGAGGTCCTAAGATGCTGCCCTGTGGCACTCCAACGGTAATTGGTAGAGTGGAAGAAGTTGTATCATTGATGGTTACATATTGGTGTCTGTCACTAAGATAGGATCGGATGTAGTCAAGGGCAAGGCCTCGGATTCCATAATGCTGGAGTTTAAGTAAGAGGTAGTTGTGATTAACAGTATCAAAGGCTTTTCTTAGGTCAATGAAGAGTCCAATCGGAAACTCATTTTTGTCAAGGGCTGAGTAGATAATGTCAAGGAGACTAATGATTGCATCATTGGTACTCTTTTGGGACCGGAAGCCAAACTGGCAGGGGCTAAGTATGTCGAATTTTACGAGGTAGGAATAGAGCTGTTTGTAAATAATTTTTTCAAATATTTTTGATAGAATGGGTAGATTTGATATTGGTCTATAATTGTTTATGTCCGCCGGATTGCCTCCTTTATGGACTGGCGTTACTCTTGCTTTTTTGAGGATATCAGGGAAGGTGTGACACTCTATAGATTTGTTGAACAGTAGTGCTATGGGTGGGGCAAGGGCATGGGAGGCTCTCTTGTACACAATGGACGGAATTTCACTGGTGTTCCCTGCCTTGGTTTTTAGAGAGTGTATGATGGACACAACATCTGCCGGGCTGATTGGTGAAAGGAGAAGAGAGTTTGGATAGCTGCCTGAGAGATATGTGTTAATATGTGTCTGAGTCTGTGGGATTTTACTGGCAAGATTAGCACCAACCGATGAAAAGAAACTATTAAATTCATTTGCCATTTCTAAATCAGTTGACGGTATATCCCCATCCTTGTAGAGTTTTATTTGGTTATGTGAGTGTTGTTTAGTTCCTAGGATACTAGAGATAGTTTTCCAAGTGTTTTTCATGTTGCCTTTTGCTTCATTGAATCTATTCACATAATATGCAAGTTTTGCCTTTCTTATGATACTGGTAAGCATTGATGAGTACCTTTTAGCTACTTCCTTTGAAACTAGGCCAATCCTAACTTTCTTTTCATATTCATGTTTCTTGTTGATTGAGTTGAGAATGCCACTTGTGAGCCATGGATTGTTTAATCTTTTGTCAGTTACTTGCTTTGTAAGAAGGGGACAATGAAGGTTGTAGAGGCTTAGAGTTTTGGAGAGGAAGAGGTTAGCTAATGAATTTATATCATGGGTATTATTGAATTCAGAATCCCAGTTAATATTGTGAAGTGCCTCTGTAAGATTGTCTAAAGCTGATTCACTGTGTATCCTAAATGAAAGTTTCTTGCTTTTTGGTGGTGTTATGTCCATGTTCGCTATGAGAAAGGTAGGATAGTGGTCAGTTGTTCTGTCGTAGATTATACCAGATACAAGGGGAGCTGTTATGTTTGTCCATATGTGGTCCAAGGTAGTGGCTGATGTTTGAGTGACTCGGGTAGGTTTGGTGATAGTGGGGATTAGCATACAGGAGTTCATGCTGTTAAGGAAATAGTCAACTTGAGAGCAGTTTTGTTGCCCCAGGTCAATATTAAAGTCTCCTCCCAGAATGATGTGGTTTTTGTTGAGATTGTTGTTTATAATAAGATTCCTTAGGTTGTCTGAGAAAGAAGCTATGTTAGTATTAGGAAATCTATAGATGGCTCCAATAGTCAAAGAGGATTTAAGGGATTTAATTGTAAACTGAGCAAAAGTATATTCACAGTAGTCATCTCTGTCACTAATAACACTGTTGCAGATAAATGTATCTCGGTAATATATAGCTGTGCCACCACCTTTTTTATTAGGCCTACAGTTATGAATGGCTTTATAGTAAGTGTTGTAGTAATGATCCTCTAGCTAATAATTCCTACTAACTTGTGGATTACAACACCACTCCCCTCCTTAAACACACATATGTCCCCATATGCATCATTGCAATGGTTCCATTAGTGCAAGGACCTGGAGGATGCACCCACCATATATGTACAACTAAAAAATCATCCAATAAGTTCATCATACACACGATGAAATAAATTAAAATTTTCCCCGACATGACTCACAACACTTCTCCCACATATACATTATATTCACATCATAGCACAGGTAAAATAGTCTGTAATATTTTTTCCCATCTCCAACAATGCACATATACCTAAACTGCTGACATAATTACATACAAACATAACCATAAAATTACATGGACCAGAATGCTGGCACTTAACCAGAAATGACACTAGTCATTAATATATACACAACACATATATATCTAAGGTTCTTCATCCTTAGTAACAAGTTAATAATAATTTAACATCTTGCCCTGTACTGTTGGCATAAGGGCTTACAATGATCACACAATGTTTCACTGGCCTCCTCCACAATTGGCAGCATCACTTCTCTTGTCTTCGTGTCCCATGGTTGCTAGGTCATAGATCCTCCATGACCCAGACAAAACCCAGGCTCTCCAGCCTGGTGAATGTTGTCAATGTCCCATCGTTGCTCTGAGCTAACGTGATCCTGGCCTCCAGAGCAACGGAGATTCCTACCCCAGGGTCATGTCCCCTCGGGTCTATGCTGCCGTCTCGTTCCAGGGCACCAACCCCAGAACGCTGTAGATACCGCACAGCTCTCTGGTCATCCTTCCTTGCTGTGCTCACCACAACTGTAGAACATTACTCTAGGCCCATCTGCCCAGAGTGTGTCCACCTTTATCCACACCTTCCCGACCGCTGTACCTGCAAAATATTCACTCGGAGCCCCCTGGCTCGATCCCATTATTACATAACCCCCTCGGCTCCTTACTCTCTCCCTGTATATAGCCTGAGCGCAGCTGCAAAACCATTGCAGCTGGTTCTTATCGCTGCTTTGATGTCAGGGGGCGAATTTCGCCTATAACATCACGTTGGCTTCACTTCTTCCCCCTTTTTTTTCTAGAATTACTGAGTGTAGCCTCATAGCTTCCCTTCTACTCTACCTGAAGCTTAATGACATGATCCCGGGACGACCTACTCAAGCCTAACACTCAGTAATGGTGCCGATGAGGCAATATACAGTATATACATGCACATACATTATCACAATAAATACCTCATTAAAAAAAATTCACAACTAACGTCACTAAAGCATCATGCTGCCACTGGCTCGCCTCTAGCGAGATTCCTGGAATAACTTAATTAATGAGGAAATTAGTATATCTACTTGGCTCGTCCACTGCAACCACCAACACCTGAAATTTTGAAATTCTACATTGTAATCTTATCCATAAGACTTATCCACTCCGACTAATTAATGAAAATTTTAATGAAATTAATGAATTTTTATTATTTTTTTTTATGAGTCTTGCTAGATATATCGACTTGGCTCGCCTACTGCAGCCACCAACTCGGCAATTATCCACATTGCGTCTTATCCATACGACTTACCCACTCCGACACACCATCACCTCTGGTCATCCCAACCACTGATGACCTCAATATAACGCCACACATCCTCACAACGACTTCCTGCGTCCTAACGCACCGACCTTGCTACGCCAATACTCACCTTACCGACCACTACCTCGCGCCCCTGCGCCACCATATACTCCAAAACACCACACTCCATACCAGGCGTCCAAACGCCACCACACTACACCACCCAGTTGCGTCCCCAACGCCATCAACACAACACCCGGCGTCCTCAACGCCATCAACACAACACCCGGCGTCCCCAACGCCATCAACACAACACACACGGCGTCCCCAACGCCATCAACACAACACACACGGCGTCCCCAACGCCATCAACACAACACACACGGCGTCCCCAACGCAATCAACACAACACCCGGCGTCCCCAACGCTTTCAACACCACACATGGCGTCTCCAACGCCCTCACCACGCGCGGTGTCCCCAAAACACCACGAGACATCACCACCAATAAGTAACCAAATGCAACACACATGGCGTCCCTTTTCTCTAGTAATCCATTAATTACCTGACCCACACTCGTCAGGTATAATGTCTTGTGTAGTGGCCACCCGCCACACACTACCACCTGCGTTAACATACTTCAACGCTAATGTCTACAATACACCCGGTGTTACAACCACCAGTTATGCTACACATGCTACACCTTGGCGCTACAATGCCAACAATGTCATGCACTATACTACATCCATAATATCAACAGTCAAAACATGCACATTACACTACAGTAAACTAGTCATTACGCTGGCGTCTAATACGCCACTACACATGCATTACACTACTCACCCTCGTCCTTCCGCCAATATACAATCATGCACTACACTTGGCGTCCAAATGCCAGTACACACTGCGTCGCCACCTCTGGACGCCACAAACCCCCACCGACGGGACACGCTCCTCGTGTCCCAGGTAACACTCTCCATAATGCTACCTGCACCCACAAAAAAATCTCCATGGCCCTCTCCAGGGTACACTAGACAGCGAACCCCAGACGTCAAATTATGCGTCGCTCGCTATTCCAAGGTGTCCATAATTCACTGCGCCTATTTTCTGTATCTACACCTGACAACGCCGGCACCCGCACAGTACTTTAGGTAATATTTCATTATCCTTAAAATATTAGATTTACACGTTACATGAAATTTAATTAACTTTAAATTACATAGTTTTCACGCTTAATTTCACCTTAGCAACGGTTTCTCACTATTGCCACCATACCGACGATATAAAACAAGCTCCAAGGTGCGGCTCGCTTGGCCCACCCATCGCTTGGCCCACACACCGCACCTGGCCCACGCTGGCCCACATTCACCTGCGCTAGTTTCCCTCGCCACTCTGTATAATTCGCAATACGAGCCGTGCACTTGTTTTGGATCCCGCTGCTTCAGTGATCCACACTTGCATCTTAGCCGTCTCTCGTTGTGGGAATCTGGAAAGAAATAAACCACACATGTGCCCCACAATGGCCTAGTCTCTTTAATTAACTAACCCCTCTGACCTGGTCTCACTTGACCCTTCTTTCCTCCGTCTAGTAACCACCATTCCCTACACAACCCGACGTCTACCATTTCCCGAACATTCCCTCACCAACGAAACCAGTAACACACTCCCTTTATCCCTCAAAGTGTTCCAAAACCTGTTTGCGCTGCCACCAAATATGTCGTCTACCAATTCCCTAACATTCCCTCACCAACCAAACCAGGAACACTATGAGAGGACAGATGGAAGGTATTTAAAGGCTGTCGGGTCTTGTCATTTAATTACAAAGAATAGATTCTGACAAATAATAACATATTAACATACTCTATTAGGTCAATACACTTCCAATACCCATAAACCACTTGACCTCCGCGATCACCACCCACACTCGTAACTTCCGCCTAAGTCCCTAATACGGAATGATTACTACAACGCTCCACACCCGGTTAGTCTTTCATTCAATACTCACATACTGCAGACTTAACTTGGTCACTAAGATCACAACAGGCTCTCGCATAGCTGTCTGCTACACTTCGCTGCTGCCACAAACGGAGACCTCGGAGGACTTGCCAGTTCAACTCCCACCATCAGACTGACTCCAGTCAGCCATCTACCTCACCATTTCAACCCGCCTCTCAAGGAAGGTATAATCCGATTAACCTTATCCCTAGAAGCGGTAATCTTGTTCCTAGAAGCCTGACGAAGAATAATTCCTCTTTCCAGGAATTATTAATTTGGCTAAACAGCTTCGGTCTTAATCCATTGACCTTTCTTAGATATGTGATCCATAGTCTGTCTACTTAACATGTACTTCCAATCATCATTCGTTAAGTGTTGTAGTAATGATTCTCTAGCTAATAATTCCTACTAACTTATGGATTACAACACTAGTACCTGAGTGAGGCTCCCGGACAGGCCCCCATTAAATGTGACAGGAAAGTGTAGGAGTGTAAATGTTCGGCAGTCCTCCTAATGGCTGGTGTCAATGCCTAGTCACACTTACAAAAAAAAGATAGACTGCTTGTCTGTTTATCTGTGGTAAAGTAAGGGAAGACACGCAAAACACATAGTATGAACAATGAAACTTTAATTAATAAAGAAAAACAAATTATAAACAAAGACAATCCCTAGGCTATGTACAGTGCAAACAAACAAGTAAAAAAAATAACATAAATGAAGAATAGGGATGACGTTACTCTACAACAATATAAAGTTAAAGGTGAAAAATAATCAGGTGCTGAGAATATTAGCACTAGCTGAGAAACATCCAGCTGATAGACAGCGTATATCAGTTAGTTGTTCACGGCTTGAGAGCACAAGGATATTCCGACGGCAATGCCTGGTTCAAGCCCAGACATCGACTTGTAGAGGGCGCTGAGGTGCAGAGGTGCAGGTGTGCAGTTGGCGAGTCACCAATCAGAAGCAGGCAATCTGGGAATGGTAGTTTGCTAGTTGATGATGGAGCCGGCATGGATGGAGTGAGAGTAGGGGGGAGTCTTGGGTATGTTTGCCTCCTGGTCAAAACATTTTGTGCTACTGGTAGAGGTATCTTGAAGGTAGCATCTTTTTGTTGTATAATATACATAACCTGATGTAGAGAAGAGCAGGCTCAATCTCTCTTGAAAGAGATTATCATCACAAAATATATATATATATATATATATATATATATATATATATATATATATATATATATATCGTACCTAGTAGCCAGACACGCACTTCTGAGCCTACTATGCAAGGCCCGATTTCTCTAATTTTTTTCTTACGAAATGATAAAGCTACCCATTTCATTATGTATGAGGTCAATTTTTTTTTATTGGAGTTAAAATTAACGTAGATATATGACCGAACCTAACCAACCCTACCTAACCTAACCTAACCTGTCTTTATAGGTTAGGTTAGGTTAGGTACCCGAAAAAGTTAGGTTAGGTTAGGTTAGGTAGGTTAGGTAGTTGAAAAACAATTATTTCATGAAAACTTGGCTTATTAGGCAAATCGGGCCTTGCGTAGTAGGCTGAGAAGTGCGTTCTGGCTACTAGGTACGACATATATATATATATATATATATATATATATATATATATATATATATATATATATATATATATATATATATATATATATATATATATATATATATATATATATATATGCGAACAAGCCTGAATGGTCCCCAGGACAATATGCAACTGAAAACTCACACCCCAGAAGTGACTCGAACCCATACTCCCAGGAGCCACGCAACTGGTATGTACAAGACGCCTTAATCCACTTGACCATCACGACCGGACATAATGAGGTGATAGCCGAGGCTATTTGAACCACCCCACCGCCGGCACTCAGATAGTAAACTGATGGTCAAGTGGATTAAGGCGTCTTGTACATACCAGTTGCGTGGCTCCTGGGAGTATGGGTTCGAGTCACTTCTGGGGTGTGAGTTTTCAGTTGCATATTGTCCTGGGGACCATTCAGGCTTGTTCGCATTTGTGTTCCTCACGTGTGCCCCAAAGAATGAGGTGATTTGGTAAAATGCTATGCCCAAGATTACTATCCGAGTGCCGGCGGTGGGGTGGTTCAAATAGCCTCGGCTATCACCTCATTATGTCCGGTCGTGATGGTCAAGTGGATTAAGGCGTCTTGTACGTACCAGTTGCGTGGTTCCTGGGAGTATGGGTTCGAGTCACTTCTGGGGTGAGTTTTCAGTTATATATATATATATATATATATATATATATATATATATATATATATATATATATATATATATATATATATATATATATATATATATATATATATATATATATATACCTAGTAGCCAGAATGCACTTCTCAGCCTATTATGCAAGGCCCGATTTGCCTAATAAACCAAGTTTTCCTGAATTAATATATTTTCTCTAATTTTTTTCTTATGAAATGATAAAGCTACCCATTTCATTATGTATGAGGTCAATTTTTTTTTATTGGAGTTAAAATTAACGTAGATATATGACCGAACCTAACCAACCCTACCTAACCTAACCTAACCTATCTTTATAGGTTAGGTTAGGTTAGGTAGCCGAAAAAGTTAGGTTAGGTAAGGTTAGGTAGTCGAAAAAAACATTAATTCATGAAAACTTGGCTTATTAGGCAAATCGGGCCTTGCATAATAGGCTGAGAAGTGCGTTCTGGCTACTAGGTACGACATATATATATATATATATATATATATATATATATATATATATATATATATATATATATATATATATATATATATATATATATATATATATATATATATATATATATATATATATATATATATATAGATATATATGACAATGTCAGACCACGGAGGAAAAATGAAACAGGAAATTTCCTTAAGTACTTTCGTATATTAAATACATCTTCAGAAGGTCCATCAGGTTTTGGACCTTCTGAAGATGTATTTAATATACGAAAGTACTTAAGGAAATTTCCTGTTTCATTTTTCCTCCGTGGTCTGACATTGTCACATTCTTAATCACGTGTTTATTTTCGTGATATACACACACATATATATATATATATATATATATATATATATATATATATATATATATATATATATATATATATATATATATATATATATATATATATATATATATATATATATATACATATAAATACATATATTAGTATATTTTGGTAGCAGTCTTTCTTGTAAACATATGTTGTTGAATATGACCGAAAAGGTAAGATTAATAATTCTAACACGAATTTTCTCAATATTTCTTATGTTTTCTTCACTGTCGTGGGTAATAAAATTAACAGTTCTCCAAAATTTCATTTTTTAATTGTCTGATGCCTGAACGTGTTTCGTAATGCTTATTACATTTTTAAAGACTTAATTTACACACAGATTCATCAAACTTATACTCATTTTGGGTGAGGTGATATGGTGGAAAGTTTTGGATGAGGTGAACAAACTTATGACAAACACAAGACAGAACACGGAACAATGGGTATTAATTGGATATGAGAACTGCCGAAGGCCTATTGGCCCATACTTCCTCTTGTTGCTTCCATATTGCTCTGGGGTCTTGAAGTGGGTAGAATATAGTTGTGCATTAATTGGCTGTTGATTTCTGGTGTTGAATTTTTGATGTGTAGTGCCTCACTGATGTCGAGACGCCTACTATCACTGTACCTATTGATGATTTCTGTGTTGTTTGTTAAAAATTTCTCTGGTGATGGTCTGGTTGCGAGAAGAGATTATTTGTTCCTTGATGGAGCCCTGTTGCTTATGCATTGTAAATAGCCTGGAAAGAGACGTTGTTGTCTTGCCTATATACTGACTTCTTTGGGGCTTACAGTCCCCAAGTGTGCATTTAAAGACATAGACGACATTGGTTTCCTTTACGGCGTTCTGCTTGGTATCTGGAGAGTTTTTCATGAGTTGATTGGCCGTTTTTTTGGTTTTATAATAAATTGTCAATTGTAATTTCTGATTTTTGTCTGTAGGGATAACGTTCTTATCAACAATATCTTTCAGGACCCTTCCCTCTGTTTTATGAGCCGTCGAAAAGAAGTTCCTGTGAAATAGTCTAATAGGGAGTGCAAGTGTTGTGTTGGTTGACTCTTCAGAGGTTGCGTTCCGTTTCACCAGTCTATTTATGATGTTTTCAACGAAACTGTCAGAGAAGCCTTTGTTGAGCAGGACCTGCACTCCTCGGCCTACAATGCAAGGCCCGATTTGACTAATAGGACGAGTGATTTTCTTTATTTTCAATAAATAGTTTCAAATTGGTTTATTTGAATTATTATTATGATATTATAATGGGAACATAAATTATTGACTTAGTTGTGTTAGTTTGGGTAGGTTAAGATAGGTTACGTTAGGTTAGGTTGGGCTCGTTAGGTTCGGTCATATAGCTACGTTAGTTTTATCTCAAATTTAAAATAATTAACTTAATTAAATGGGTAGCTTTTTCATTTCATAAGAAAAATTGAGAAAAATATGTAAATTAAGGAAAACTTGCCTTATTAGGCAAATCAGGTCATGCATAGTAGGCCAAGTACTGCGTTCTGGCTTCTAGGTACGACATATGTATATAAATATATATATATATATATATATATATATATATATATATATATATATATATATATATATAAATATATATATATATATATATATATATATATATATATATATATATATATATATATATATATATATATATATATATATATATATATATATATATATATATATATAACTTTAGAACACTTTCCCACCAGGAGACTCGAACCCTAGCCAGCACAGAAGCCTTCCAGCATATATATATATATATATATATATATATATATATATATATATATATATATATATGTCGTACCTAGTAGCCAGAACTCACTTCTCAGCCTACTATTCAAGGCCCGATTTGCCTAATAAGCCAAGTTTTCCTGAATTAATATATTTACTATAATTTTTTTCTTATGAAATGATAAAGCAACCCTTTTCTCTATGTATGAGGTCAATTTTTTTTTATTGGAGTTAAAATTAACGTAGATATATGACCGAACCTAACCAACCCTACCTAACCTAACCTAGCCTATATTTAAAGGTAAGGTTAGGTTAGGTAGCCAAAAAAAGCTAGGTTAGGTTAGGTTAGGTAGGTTAGGTAGACGAAAAAACATTAATTCATGAAAACTTGGCTTATTAGGCAAATCGGGCCTTGAATAGTAGGCTGAGAAGTGCGTTCTGGCTATTAGGTACGACATATATATATATATATATATATATATATATATATATATATATATATATATATATGTCGTACCTAGTAGCCAGAACGCACTTCTCAGCCTATAATGCAAGGCCCGATTTGCCTAATAAGCCAAGTTTTCCTGAATTAATATATTTTCTCTAATTTTTTTCTTATGAAATGATAAAGCTACCCATTTCATTATGTATGAGGTCAATTTTTTTTTATTGGAGTTAAAATTAACGTAGATATATGACCGAACCTAACCCACCCTACCTAACCTAACCTAACCTATCTTTATAGGTTAGGTTAGGTTAGGTAGCAGAAAAAGTTAGGTTAGGTTAGGTTAGGTAGGTTAGGTAGTCGAAAAACAATTAATTCATGAAAACTTGGCTTATTTGGCAAATCGGGCCTTGCATAGTAGGCTGATAAGTGCGTTCTGGCTACTAGGTACGACATATATATATATATATATATATATATATATATATATATATATATATATATATATATATATATATATGTCGTACCTAGCAGCCAGAACTCACTTTTTGGCGTACTATTCAAGGCCCGATTTGCCTAATAAGCCAAGTTTTCCTGAATTAATATATTTTTTCTAATTTTTTTCTTATGAAATGATAAAGCTACCCATTTCATTATGTATGAGGTCAATTTTTTTTTATTGGAGTTAAAATTAACGTAGATATATGACCGAACCTAACCAACCCTACCTAACCTAACCTAACCTATCTTTATAGGTTAGGTTAGGTTAGGTAGCCGGAAAAGTTAGGTTAGGTTAGGTTAGGTAGGTTAGGTAGTCGAGAAAGCATTAATTCATGAAAACTTGGCTTATTAGGCAAATCGGGCCTTGCATAGTAGGCTGAGAAGTGCGTTCTGGCTACTAGGTACGACATATATATATATATATATATATATATATATATATATATATATATATATATATATATATATATGTCGTACCTAGTAGCCAGAACTCACTTCTCAGCCTACTATTCAAGGCCCGATTTGCCTAATAAGCCAAGTTTTCTTGAATTAATATATTTACTATAATTTTTTTCTTATGAAATGATAAAGCTACCCTTTTCACTATGTATGAGGTCAATTTTTTTTTATTGGAGTTAAAATTAACGTAGATATATGACCGAACCTAACCAACCCTACCTAACCTAACCTAACCTATATATATAGGTAAGGTTAGGTTAGGTAGCCAAAAAAAGCTAGGTTAGGTTAGGTTAGGTAGGTTAGGTAGACGAAAAAACATTAATTCATGAAAACTTGGCTTATTAGGCAAATCGGGCCTTGCATAGTAGGCTGAGAAGTGAGTTCTGGCTACTAGGTACGACATATATATATATATATATATATATATATATATATATATATATATATATATATATATATATATATATATATATATATATATATATATGTCGTACCTAGTAGCCAGAACGCACTGGTTAGGTTAGGTTAGGTTAGGTACCCGAAAAAGTTAGGTTAGGTTAGGTTAGGTAGTCGAAAAACAATTATTTCATGAAAACTTGGCTTATTAGGCAAATCGGGCCTTGCGTAGTAGGCTGAGAAGTGCGTTCTGGCTACTAGGTACGACATATATATAAATATAAATATATATATATATATATATATATATATATATATATATATATATATATATATATATATATAACTGAAAACTCACACCCCAGAAGTGACTCGAACCCATACTCCCAGATGCCACGCAACTGGTATGTACAAGACGCCTTAATCCACTTGACCAATTAGTATACAAGACGTACAAGACGCCATTCAGGCTTGTTCGCATATATATATATATATATATATATATATATATATATATATATATATATATATATATATATATATATATATATATATATATATATATATATATATTGGTAGCAGTCTTTCATGTACTCATATATTATTAAATATGACCGAAAAAGTAAGATTAATAATTCTAACACGAATTTTCTCAATCTTTCGTACATTTCTTTTCACTGTTGGAGGTAATTAAAAAATCAATTCTCCAAAATTCATTTTTATTTCTAGTCTGACGCGACACTTGAGCGCGTTTCGTAAAACTTATTACATTTTCAAAGACTTTACACATACACAACTGAATAGAACTTACATATCTCCGATTTGTTTATATCTACATTTGAGTGAGGTGGATGGGGTGAGATGGTATTTAATAGGGTATTAATTTCATCAACACAAGACAGAACACGAAACAATGGGTATTGAAATGGAAGTGATTGTAGAAAGCCTATTGGTCCCTATTTCTTGATGCTTCTATATTGGAGCGGAGTCTTGAGGTGGGTAGAATATAGTTGTGCATTAATTGGTTAGTTTCAATGTTAGTTTCGATGTTAGTTTCTTGATAATCCTATCAAGATTATCAAGAAACTAACATCGTTATATGGAGGACCTATGGCAATTCCACGACCAAGAGATGGCTTCCTGAACCTTGCAGGAATTAACCTCACTGAGGACCAAATCACTCTCCTAAATCTGGGTATAAACTGTCACGTTATGTCCAGACCGAGTGAGATGGCCCGGAAAGTGGAGTTGGAAATCCTGTTGGACGACATATTTGACCTCGAGACACAAAAGAAGGTAACTACCAATGATACCTTACAAGCAGAACTTATTGCGGAAGGAGGAAAGAATCAAGGCAATTACAGAAGCACCATACTGTCCCCCGAGCTCAAAGCGGCAGCTAAAAGCCTTCGTGAGAACAAGGAGATAGTTGTCAGGAGAGGCGACAAGTCGCCAATATACGTCATTCTTAAAAAAGACGAATATCTGGCGAAAATGAACCTCATACTCTCTGACCAAACTAAATTCCAAAGGGTAACGAAGGACACTACAGCCGAATTGAAAGCAAAGGTCAACAAGCTGATCAAAACTCTGAACGCCAAGAAATCCGGACTCCACCTGCCAAAGATTATTGGGGAATATAAACCTGGATATGCGTATGGAAATGTCAAGACACACAAGCCTGGAAACCCACTTCGGCCAATCATTAGCCAGATACCCACACCCACGTACAGACTGGCGAAGCGACTCAACTGCCTGCTGACTCCTTATGTCCCTTGCGTCTTCAGCCTGAAGTCTCCAAAGGATTTTGTTGACTTACTGCGGGGCACACGGGCCACAGGGATAAGAGCCTCGTTGGACGTAGAATCACTGTTCACCATCGTACCTGTGGACGAGACAATCGGGATGATAGCCGACAGAGTGTATCGTGATCCAGCCTGTACTCCTCTTGACATACCAGAAAATATTCTAAGGAAACTACTCCAAGCTTGTATTAAAGAGGCACCCTTCTTGAGCCCGGATGGGCACATGTATAAGCAAGTAGATGGGGTCGCCATGGGTTCTCCCCTAGGTGTCCTGTTTGCAAACTTCTACATGGGTACCATCGAGCAAAAAGTCTTAGTCGACATGAACTTGAAACTGGCCATATACTGCAGGTATGTTGGCGACATTTTTACACAGGTACCTGATGTCAGACATCTGCAGGAGCTGAAGGAGGCATTTGAGCAGAGTTCCGTGCTGCGTTTCACTTACGAGATGGAAAAGGATGAGAAGCTGCCCTTTCTTGATGTAACAGTCATGGAAAAGAGCGGAGGTTTCCACACTGCAGTCTACACCAAGGAAACGAACATAGGAATGAGCCTAAATGCCAACAGCGACTGCCCAGACAGGTACAAGAGGAGTGTTGTTAACGCATATGTCGACCGTGCTCTCAGCCACAGCTCAGAATGGAAGCAAGTCGACGAAGAACTCTGTAGGGTAAGGCAGGACCTAGTCATCAACGGCTTCTCCAATGGTTTCGTCGGAGACATCATAAGAAGGAAAGTGAAACGCCATGCAACCTCTGAAGAGACAACTAACACAACACCTATACCCCCTATTAGACTATTTTACATGAACTTCTTTTCCACAGCTCATAAAACGGAGGAAAGGGTCCTGAAAGATATTGTTAATAGAAACTTTATCCCTACAGACAAAAATCAGAGGATACAACTGACGATTTACTATAAAACCAGAAAAACGGCCAGCCTACTCATGAGAAACTCTCCAGACACAAAGCAGAACGCTTTCAAAGAGACCAACGTCGTCTATGCCTTGAAATGCCCTCTTGGGGACTGTAAGCTCAAAAAAACTCAGTATATAGGTGTTACGGACCCGAGCCCAAAGTCTGAGCATGGAGCAGTGACGACCGCGCCATCTGTGGGCCAGCTCCCGAAACCCCCTCCAAATGGACGGCGCCATCTAGTGAGGACGAGATATACTGGCCACAAGGGCTAGTTTCCCGTCCTGATCAGCTCATAACACAGCCGCTGCTGACCTCTGGTGAGGTGACGCTTGGACAGCAACGCCATCTATGGAGCGGATAGGTGGACGTTTGTGTCTAAGCCTGTGAGTGAGGTGCCCTAGAGTGTCATTAGTACTGATGACGTGTCTAATTACAGAGTCGACCTGGGACTGCTGTAATGGAAGGTGGATCAGTCTACCCAAGGCAGCCGTAGAATCTCCAAGTGTTAGCTGCAGAAGTTGTGAGTCACCCCCCCCCCCCCCCCTGGATGAACACTGTTGTCTTAGCCTGCCTGTGACGTATATAAATATATGTATATATATATATATATATATATATATATATATATATATATATATACATAAATATATATATATATATGTATATGTATATATATATATATATATATATATATATATATATATATATATATATATATATATATATATATATATATTATTAAATATGACTGAAAAATTAAGATTAATAATTCTAACACGAATTTTCTCGATCTTTCTTAAGTTTCTTTTCAGTGTTGATGGTAATTCAAAGATCAATTCTCCAAAATTCATTTTTATTTCCAGTCTGACGCGACACTTAAGCGAGTTTCGTAAAACTTATTACATTTTCAAAGACTTTAGTTTATACACACACACACACAACTTTATCTGAATAAAGCTTAAACATCTTCGAGTTTTTTATACCTACATTTGGGTGAGGTGACATGTTACAATAGTTTTGAATGAGGTGAAAATAAACTTTTTACACAAGACAGAACACGAAACAATGGGTATTATAGGTAGGTAACTGCAGAAGGCCTATTTTTATTGGCCCATATTTCTTGATGCTTCTATATTGGAGCGGAGTCTTGAAGTGGGTAGAATATAGTTGTGCATTAATTGGCTGTTGATTGCTGGTGTTGACTTCTTGATGTGTAGTGCCTCGCAGACGTCAAGCCGCCTGCTATCGCTGTATCTATCGATAGATAGTCGAATATATATATATATATATATATATATATATATATATATATATATATATATATATATATATATATATATATATATATATATATATATATATATATATATATATATATATATATTATTAAATATGACCGAAAAAGTAAGATTAATAATTCTAACACGAATTTTCTCAATCTTTCGTACATTTCTTTTCACTGTTGGAGGTAAATCAAAAATCAATTCTCCAAAATTCATTTTTATTTCTAGTCTGACGCGACACGAGCGCGTTTCCTAAAACTTATTACATTTTCAAAGACTTTAGTTCACAAATACACAACTGAATAGAACTTACGCATCTCCGATTTTATATCTACATTTGAGTGAGGTGGAAGGGGTGATGTGGCATTAACACAAGACAGAACAAGATGTGGCATTAATAGGGTATTAATTTCATCAACACAAGACAGAACAAGAGTATTAATAGGGTATTAATTTCATCAACACAAGACAGAACACGAAACAATGGATATCGAATAAAAACACTTTTATTCTACAAGTGTTTGTAGAAAGCCTATTGGTCCATATTTCTTGATGCTTCTATATTGGAGCGGAGTCTTGAGGTGGGTAGAATATAGTTGTGCACTAATTGGCTGTTGATTGCTGGTGTTGACTTCTTGATGTGTAGTGCCTCGCAAACGTCAAGCCGCCTGCTATCGCTGTATCTATCGATGATTTCTGTGTTGTTTACTAGGATTTCTCTGGCGATGGTTTGGTTGTGGGAAGAAATTATATGTTCCTTAATGGAGCCCTGTTGCTTATGCATCGTTAAACGCCTAGAAAGAGATGTTGTTGTCTTGCCTATATACTGGTTTTTTGGAGCTTACAGTCCCCAAGCGGGCATTTGAAGGCATAGACGACGTTAGTCTCTTTTTAAGCGTTCTGTTTTGTGTCTGGAGAGTTTCTCATGAGTAGGCTGGCCGTTTTTCTGGTTTTATAGTAAATCGTCAGTTGTATCCTCTGATTTTTGTCTGTAGGGATAACGTTTCTATTAACAATATCTTTCAGGACCCTTTCCTCCGTTTTATGAGCTGTGGAAAAGAAGTTCCTGTAAAATAGTCTAATAGGGGGTATAGGTGTTGTGTTAGTTGTCTCTTCAGAGGTTGCATGGCTTTTCACTTTCCTTCTTATGATGTCTTCGACGAAACCATTGGAGAAGCCGTTGATGACTAGGACCTGCCTTACCCTACAGAGTTCTTCGTCGACTTGCTTCCATTCTGAGCTGTGGCTGAGAGCACGGTCGACATATGTGTTAACAACACTCCTCTTGTACCTGTCTGGGCAGTCGCTGTTGGCATTTAGGCACATTCCTATATTTGTTTCCTTAGTGTAGACTGCAGTGTGGAAACCTCCGCCCTTTTCCATGACTGTTACATCTAGAAAGGGCAGCTTCTCATCCTTTTCCATCTCGTAAGTGAAACGCAGTACGGAACTCTGCTCAAATGCCTCCTTCAGCTCCTGCAGATGTCTGACATCAGGTACCTGTGTAAAAATGTCGTCAACATACCTGCAGTATATGGCCGGTTTCAAGTTCATGTCGACTAAGACTTTTTGCTCGATGGTACCCATGTAGAAGTTTGCAAACAGGACACCTAGGGGAGAACCCCTGGCGACCCCATCTACTTACTTATACATGTGCCCATCCGGGCTCAAGAAGGGTGCCTCTTTAGTACAAGCTTGGAGTAGTTTCCTCAGAATATTTTCTGGTATGTCAAGAGGAGTACAGGCTGGATCACGATACACTCTGTCGGCTATCATTCTGATTGTCTCGTTCACAGGTACGTTGGTAAACAGCGATTCTACGTCCAACGAGGCTCTTATCCCTGTGGCCCGTGTGCCCCGCAGTAAGTCAACAAATTCCTTTGGAGACTTCAGGCTGAAGGCGCAAGGAACATAAGGAGTCAGCAGGCCGTTGAGTCGCTTCGCTGAAAGCAACTTCCGCTGTTCTTCATACCAAACTGAAGCACTTTGTACTGGTTCAATCCGTCTGGAGTAGCAAACGCTGAGATCTTTCTCGCACTCGGAGACAAAGGGATTCGATAATACCCTTTCAGCAGGTCGACCTTGGTGACAAACCTTGCATTTCCTACTTGGTCGACGCAATCACTTATTCGGGGCATTGGGTGAGAATCTGACACGGTTATGGCATTCACTTTACGATAGTCAGTGCAAAAACGATATGATCCGTCACTCTTCTTGACCAGCACACAGGGCGAGCTCCACTCACCGTTGCTGGGCTCAGCGAGATCATTCGCTAGCAGATATTCCACCGCCTGTCGCATGATCTTCCTCTTCTCGGAACTCACCCGATAAGCACTCTGCTTGATTGGCTTTCCTCCGCACACGTCCACCTCGTGCACCACACTTTTGTGCCGTCGGGGCACATCCGTGAAAAGCGACTTGTTCCTTCTTATCAGGGTCACTAGTTCTCTCCTTTTCTCTTTATCCAGATGACGCAGCCTGTCTTCTAGGTGTGTCAAACTCTCTGTATTCGACAGGCGCGTACCATCGGCACGGCCCACTTTCTCTCCTCCGCTGGCAACACTTGGTCCATCTCCATACACAGAACCAATTTCCCCTCTCGCGACTGTGTTGCTCCCTTCACTCCCGCACTCTCTTGCTCCTCTGGGAAGTATGGCTTTAAACGATTGACATGACACACCTGTGTCTTGTTAGGGCGATTCGGCTTGCTGATCTCATAATTTACAGGACCCACACGCCGAACAACCGAGTATGGACCACCAAAGCGTGATTCCGTCACTCTACCCCTCCCAGGTAGCAACATCATCACTCTGGCTCCAGCCTCGAACACCCTTGGTGTTCGCCTCCAGCCTTCTTGTCATACCAGATCGACATCTTCTCTTGCGCTGTCTTCAAGTGATCAGCAGCCAGCTCCTTCGCCGTTTTCAATCGTTCATGGAATCTTCGCACATACTCTTCCACTGTCACTAATATCTTCTCCGCCGTCATCCGCTCCTTCAGCATCAATAACGGGCTCCTTACTTCGTGCCCAAACACTAGCTGGAATGGAGAGAATCCCAGAGACTCAACTATAGCATCTCGGATCGCGAACAGGGCTGGACGGACAGCCTCATCCCATTCCGCTCCCTGCTCAGCACAATACACTCTTAAGATAGTCTTCAGAGTTGAATGGAACCTCTCAATCGCTCCCTGCGATTGAGGTCTATAAGGAGACGATCGTAGTTGGGCTATTCCCCAGCTCGCAATAGCCTGCCTAAACCACCTCGACTGGAAAACACTTCCACAGTCCGACTGGATCTCCTTGGGCACACCTACCCAAGCAAAGAACCGCTGAAGGTGTCCCATGATGCATTTCGATGTCACCTTCCGCACTGGGATCGCCTCTGGAAATCTCGTCGAAGCACACATGATTGTCAATAAGTAATTGTTCCCTTTTCTTGTCTTAGGTAGTGGCCCCACGACGTCGATTATTAGGCGCTCAAACGCCTGGCCAAATGCTGGAACTGGAACTAAAGGTGCTTTCGGGATGGCAGGGACGTTCTTCCCCGCTCTCTGGCACGGGAAACACGTCTTGCAAATTCTTCTTACATCCGCGTCCATGCCCGGCCAATAAAAATGTTCCCGAAGCCTGCCTAAGGTCTTGGTTACTCCCAAGTGACCCGCGGGATCCACTGTGTGTGCAAGCTTTAGCACCGCGCATCTGTACTGAACTGGCACCACCACCTGATGCCTCACTCTCAGCATATCATCGCCCACTTCTTCCCTAACCGGCCTCCACTGCCTCATTAACACTCCCTTCTCCACGAAGAAATGAGTCGGTGACTTGGGTCCAGCGAGACCTCCTTCCACCTCCCGTACCAACTCAGGAAACTCTTCCTTTTGCAGCTCACCTAGACGGGTGCGGTCAATACCTAAAGGACTGGTGAGAGTAACTTGGACACTCTTATCCGACGCTTCCTCACCTGTCGCTTGTCCTCCGGCCTCCTCTTGGAACAATTGATCGAGCCCCAGGTCACCCGGCATGTTCTCTTCGGCGTGACTGGATCCGCTCACATCACCTTCATTGACGTCTCGTCCTGACGTCACTGCGCATACCGGAAATGCCACTCTCGCAATTTCCATTTTGCCACTACTGGCGCCCGTCTTGCTGCTCTGTCGATAGAGCTCTACACACTCCTCACCCTTAATCAAATTCGGGAGAACACATCCCCCACAGGAGTCATTCCCTAGGATCACCTGAGCGTCCATCCTCGGCAGTAAAGCACAGACCCCTGCCAAGAGAGTCTGACAACCATAGTCTGAATTAAGAGTCACCCTATGGAGGGGCATCCTCACTTGTCCCCCCAACGTCCTTATCAGGGCCTCCCCTGTACTGGAACTTCTATAGTCCTCGGGGAAGAGGGATTCACTAACAAGGGTGAAGTCGGACCCAGTGTCCCTCAGCATCCTCGCTGGCACAGGATCTGCTCCCCTTATCTTCACCGTCCCCTCACACACAAAGGGGTGGATCCTCTTCTCCCTCATTACCGGCATATCACCTGAATAATCGTTGGCTTCTCCGCTTTCCATCCTCGCGAAAGCCACGTTTGCACTGTGCCTGGGGCGACCGCACTCCCTTGCAAGGTGTCCGTGTCCCCCACAGTTGTAACACCGACTGCCTCTCCTAGGCGATCCTCTACCAGTCCTCCTGTTAGCACCAATGGTAGAGGTTCCCTGAGTCCTCCTAGGACTCTCTGTCGTCGGTTCCCGGGCAGCAGCACTCGCTCCCGAGCTAGGTCCACTGCTCACAGGTTGGGGCTTCCTCCCCACGTCCCTTGAGCTCTTGAACTGGGTTACCTCATTGGGTACACTACTCTTGGGAGAGTCCCAACCCATCCTCGCTCCTCCTGAACTCCTAAGGTTCCCTCCCGACCTGGGGTAAGGCGAGTGTCTGGGCGGCATCTCCCTCCTGAGATGTAGTGCCTCCTCCAGCATGTCGGCTCGGTCCGCTGCAGCCTTCAGGTCCTTAATACCTGCTTCTCTCAACCTTACTCGCAACTCAGGATGGAGCACTGACATAAACTTCTCCATCACTATCAGTCGTTTGATATCATCCACCGACTCCGCTTCCTCCGCCTTCAACCATCGTAGGAATTTCCGTTCCATATCCCTGGCGGTCTCGGCGTAAGTCTTTCCTGACGCTCTTGTATACTCTCTGAACAGCTTCCGGTACATCTCCGGAGTCAGCCGGAATGAGTGGAGCACCGCATTCTTAATCGCGTCGTAACTAGTACACTCCTCTAGGTCCAGCATGTTATAGGCTTCCCGGGCCTCACCAGTCAACCTGCCCTGGACCAGAGCAGCCCAATCTTCTTCTGGCCACTCCTTCAGAGATGCTATCCGTTCAAAGTGTTCGAAGAACGCCTTAGCTTCTTGTGGTTCGAACGTAGGTAAGTCACGTTCCCTTACCTTGAGGTCATCTCGCCGTGCAGGTAGTGAGGGCAGACCACGCTCAACGCGACGCAATTCGACTTCTTTCTTTGCCTTTATCTCCTCCAGTCGCAGTTGTCTCTCTCCTTCTTCCCGCTGCACCCAAGCTTCTCTCTCACGCTCCTCTCGCTGCAGCCATGCTTCTCGCTCACGCTGCTCTCGCTGCAGCCGTGCCTCTCGCTCACGCTCCTCTCGCTGCAGCTCAGCCGCACGTTCCTCTCGCTGCATTTGCGCTTCTCTCTCCTCTTGTCGCAGCTGGGCTTCCAGTTGCATTTTCATTATTTCCAGTTGCAGGCTCCTCTTACTACAGCTGGACCTTCCACTGCTCCCATGTTCACTGTGAATTCTCTCCACACTGGTAGGGGCTTGGGGTGGCTCTAGTCGGGACGGTTCACCTTGCGACGGCTCTCCTCGGGACGGCTCCTTTTGAGATGGCTCCTCTCCCGTCGCCTCCTCTCGAGCTGTGAGCTGTGCCATGATCTCTATCCTTCGCTCCGCTACCTTAGTCGTCCTCAACCTGATCCCAAAGTGGTTTGCCACTTGTTGGAGCTGGGCCTTGGTACACTCCTCCAAAATTTTCTCGTCCCGTGTGTCAATAAATTTCTTTACTTTGTCCTCCTCCATCTCTATACCATTGAGCATACACGACAGCACAGACAAGTTAGTAGGCACTAATTTCACCGTTTCAGTCCCTTAGCCGGTTGATTAACAGTACTACTGAATTCACTGGCCACACTGTATTAGTACCCTGGCAACACTTGTCTTGAAATTTGGGCCACACTGTAGCTTGATCCGCGCTTCCTGGCGAAGTTCCCAGTTCTTGGCTACAGGGGTTCGAATCCTGGCAAGGTCGCCAGTTCTCTGTCACGTGGGGGGGTGGTGGGCCGGGGCTCTGCTAGCACTCGGCTGCTAGGGGCTCAAAGGCCCAAATACTCAGCCCCTCCGACTCCCGGGATTCACCGGAGTCTCCTTGGTCACACAAGAGAGGCCCAACAATGCCCACCTCCGCAGGTCTTTGCTTCCACCACAAAAGGGGGTGCCACTGATTCACCCTGGAAGCCCTTCAGTCAAACACGGGGAAACTGCTGTTAACAGTTCCGGCCTAGACCCGTGGAGGAGTGAAGGAAGACTCAGGTTTACCTTATAACAATAACCTCCCTGAGTCTTGCCTGCCAGACAAAAAGGTTGCAGGAACTCCTTTCCAGCCTGTCTTCTCTATCTTCTTAGCAAGGTCGCCAGCTGGGTTATTATATCTGCACCCCAGCAATGCAGTTCAGTGGGTGTATTATATATTGTTTGTAGCCAGAAGATTGCTACTCCCATAGATCTGCTACTAGACTGTTGGCCCAGGGTACTCTCCCAGGAAGGACTGTGTGGCTTTACCTCTCTATAGCCACTACGTTAATAGTTGCCACCATTCAGGCACCGATACTGATTGGATGGCTAAGGGTACACTTTTATGAAAGTCTGTGCTGTCTTTACCACCCTCCAGGCAATAAGAACTTCTATAGAGAACGTTGTGTCCCCTAGGTGGTACTATGATAACCTTCGTGTATGCTCATAGAGAATTATCATAAATGGAGGCACACTTAAACACAGTGATAAAATGTGTGAATTTACTGATGCAAATTACATGAACACACACAATCACAAGAAATACATGAATATGGAAATATGGATAATAAGTCTGGAGATCGTCAGCCTCTTCTTCCACGACCTCCAACACTCCTTCAACTGGGCAGAAAGACAGGAGTCCCACACTCTCACAGGAGGGCCTCTTAATCACGTCGGCGCCTCTTCTTCACTGTCCTGCCATCCATACACACTGTCCTCTCTGACAGTCCTGGACACAAGCTGCCTTGCAGCCTACTCTACTACTAAAGTATTAATGTCCTGTTGCCACATACATAAGTAACTATTGTGGCCTAACTAGCCTACTCACACAAGGGGTAATGGGAGGGAAAATGATCTACCTTACATTCTTGGCTCACGACGCCTGTCCCTCGATGGTGTGAGGTTCCCACGCTTCCTTGGGTAGATCCTTGACGATCCAGGACGTTCCACAGGTCCTCAGGTGTCATGGAGCCTTCGCGTCGTCGCCGTTCCAATCCCTGAGATTCAGCTGCCCCAATCCTGGTTCATCGATGGGCGCTGAGCTAATCACTATTTTTCCCACACTCGCCCCCTTCCACAAGGCGTTGCTCCTCGTCCTAGGCACGGTGTCGTCCTTCCAAGACCCTCAGTGGATGTAACCCGGTCACAGCTAGGCTTGCCCGCCACACCTTTTGTGACCCTCAACGTCCAACGTCGCCGCCCTGCGTCGTCGCCGAATATTTTCCAAGTTTGGCCCTCTTTCGCTCAATAAACTTGGTTCCTTTTGCTTCCCAGAAGCGCAGGGGCTCCAATATATCCGATGGGCTGCAATAGCCAGCACTAATCCACCAAGAAAGGCTTGTAGAGCCTCTAATCCTGGAGAGCAGACCGAGGTGCGTCCTGTCGCTTCCAAGGTCGGGTCACTTCTGACGTTGGCGCCGCCCGGGGCACTCGGTGACGTCATGACGGGCCCTGATTTGTCGCCCGCGACCTAAGTCGGCCAATCCGCGATCGGCTAGTGTCCCTTCCAAAAGGTCATATCTGCATTAGGGGATACTCTTTCGTTTTATAACAGGGCGCCAATTTCCCTTTATTTACAACTTATAATGTAACTTCCTTCCCTTTACTGGCAGTCGGTCTGGTCGCCACATATATTATTAGACTCCCTGAACCTCAGAGAATCAGTAGGGAGAGCTGATATGACTCTTAAAGCAGGCAAACGAAAGAGATAGGAGAGGGCACTGTAACAACATGTGCCCATCTGGCCTCAAGAAGGGTGCCTCTTTAGTACAAGCTTGGAGTAGTTTCCTTAGGATATTTTCGGGTATGTCAAGAGGAGTACAGGCTGGATCACGATACACTCTGTCGGCTATTATCCCGATTGTCTCGTCCACAGGTACGTTGGTAAACACGAGACAATCGGGATGATTGTCAATAGGGATGTTAATGCCACCTCACCCCATCCACTTCACTCAAATGTAGATATAAACAAAACCGGAGATGTGTAAGTTCTATTCAGTTGTGTATTTGTAAACTAAAGTCTTTGAAAATGTAATAAGTTTTACGAAACGCGCTCGTGTCGCATCAGACTAGAAATAAAAATGAATTTTGGAGAATTGATTTTTGATTTACCTCCAACAGTGAAAAGAAATGTACGAAAGATTGAGAAAATTCGTGTTAGAATTATTAATCTTACTTCTTCGGTCATATTTAATAATATATATATATATATATATATATATATATATATATATATATATATATATATATATATATATATATATATATATATATATATATATGTGTATATATATATATATATATATATATATATATATATATATATATATATATATATATATACATATATATATATATATATATATATATATATATATATATATATATATATATATATATATATATATATATGTATATATATATATATGTGTGTGTGTTTGTATATATATGTATGTATGTGTATATATATGTATGTGTATGTATGTATGTATGTATGCCTGTATATGTATGTATATATATATATTTTTTTTACCTAGAAGGCGTACCACCTCTGGTGCAAGTGTAGGGACCCATAGCCTCGGAGAAGAAAATAAAGAGTACTCAAAGAAGACCTTGTGGATCTTCACTGAACACTTTAATATTTTTTTCTCCTACCACCCCTATTCTTTTGGTATGTATGTATATATTTCTAACTTTATTTGAAAATTTCATTACACAAAAAGGGATACAACATTGGTTACATGCAGGGTACAAGGCTACTTGTCACAAGTTGTAGAGCTCTTCCAGCTCCTCAGATGGCGGGCAGGATCCATGAACGCAGTGAGCATTTCCTCTATGGATCGCCACATTAAGGCGCTGAAAGAGAAAACTGGCAGCTCTAGGGTCTCTAGTAGTTTCAATTAACTTGGACCCCAACTCCTTCAAAAAAACTAACAGCACTTTTACCCCAGGCACCAAGTGTCTCTAAGACAATGGGGACAAAATTTGTAGTGGTGCTCAAGGTCTCTGTGTTTACGTGACTTGGCTGTTTCCCGGTGATTGGCAGCACCTCCTGCTTGTGTAGCACTGAAGTCAACATAGGTGTTGGCTAAAGTTGAAACGCAGTGTAGTCCCACACCAACTGTTTACCATTCTTACAGTGGTTCACCGTGATTCCATCTGGACGACCGACAGGCTCATCAGAGTTGCGGGACATTAGGTAACGGGGCTCTCTCTCTGCTGGACAACCGGCTGTGGTAAGGCTTCTCTTAATAATGTCGTTAACCTCGCAGTGTCTTGCATGCCATCCTCCGGTCCTTTGGCAGAGAAGGCCATGCTGTCCGTACCTGTCGGCCACTGCCTTGCCGCAAATACACCTGTATTCGGTGTGGATTGGGGCAGCGAGGCGGAGAGCCACGGCAATTCGGAGGGGCTGCTGTGTGAGATGGGTGCCGGTTGCTGACTTTGAGGTTGCTAATAGGAAGTCACCTGCATGGGGAGCTGCTACAGCTCTAAGTCGGGCAGTGGCATGTGGTGTTGTCGCAGCTTCTAGCAAAGTCGCAGCTTCTTGGTCGGCAATGGGACAATCCCAGCTGGATTGCTTATGGGCTTCAGAAGGCAGTGGTTGGGGTGCTGGTCCTGCGAGAAAGACCCATTTGGATGTGCACTCTGTGAAGATGGGATCATGTATCCCTGCCGGTTGAGCTAGGTGTTCAGGTAGGATCCTTCACCAAGTTGTCGGACGCCACTGAAGAGGACTGGAACGCTGGTACAGCAATTTGTGTTGCTGTGCGCACACCAAGGCCCCCGAGTCTGACAGGAAGGGAGACCTGTTTCCACTGTGAATCGCTGAGAGAAAGGTTGAGGGCTTTTTCTAGCATTTATTTCAGCAAGTTGTCGTACTCTTCTAATTTAATATTAATGAAAGATAGCGAACATCGTAGAAAGTAGGTCAGCCTGGGGAGGGACAAGCATCTGGTGATGAGGTAAAGTGCATCATGAGCATCGATGTTTTCAATCCTCTCGTTCATCCTCTTCAGGTCAGTGATCTTCTTACCAAGGACCTCGTCGATGGCCTTCCCTCCAAGAGGAGCACCTAGGAGTGTGCTGTCCTCAGGGATGGTTGTATGAATGTCAGGCAAAACAACCTTTATTCGCTCTATTATGTGCTGGTTGGTGGAGGTTATTTCGCACTTGGAAGAGTTCAGGGTGAGGCCTTGACTTGCTCCTTGCTCCTGAATTATTCTTATGGCATCCAAGAGTGAGTCTGGGGGAGCCAGCTTGAGTACCATCGTCCAAAAACAAAATATTGAGCTCACTGGACAGGTTATCAGTGTCTTCCTTGATGACTAGGCAGAAAAGAAAAGGAGCAAGGGGGTCACCCTGTTGGACACCTTCTAGTGATTCAATTTCATGTTCCCCAAATAGCAGAGTTAGATTCCTGCTGTAGCATGAGTTTACAAATAGGTAGAGGGAAGGAAAAAGGCGATGAACCGCACTGAGTACTGCATCCCTTCTAACCAGATTGAAACCATTTTTGAAGTCCAGCTTTATCAGGGCTTTTTCATCCGTAATGTTGGCAATGTAGGCTCTAGCTGCATGAGCCGCTGCCTCACACCCTTGGGGAATGCCAAATCCAAGCTGTTTTGGCTTCAGCATGTCGGCTGCTGCCTGACTAACTGTTCTAGAAGCAGCCTTAGCGACGAGGCGCCGGAGTGAATTGCCTACAGCTATCGGTCTGATTCCTCCATCTTTTTCCCTCAGGACACAGAGGGTAGCGCCAAAAAAGAGAGGCCGTATGGTCTCTGGTATGTTGCCAGTTAGACACGTGTTGGAGAATCTAGTTAGTTCCACCAGGAAGCCCTGAGCAATGTCTCCCTGTGCAGGGTTGAGCATTTGTTTGATGTGGTTGGGTCTTAGTCCTGTGAACCCACCTGCTGATCCCGGTTGGAAGGATAAAGCTGCTTTATGCACCACGGATTCGAGCACACACAGGGGTTCCGCTCTGTTGGCACCGACTAGGGGAACACTGTCATCACGAGGAGCTCTGGGTTAGTGTTTTTCTCTCAGGGCTTGTGCTGTATTGGCATTCCTGGTGGCAACTGTGTCTTCAATGATGATGACTCTGATTGCCCCTATTGTGTTGCCGTCTTCTATTTTCTTGCTGACAGTAGCTCTGATTTTGGATGCCTCGGTTGTACTGTTGATATCTTTCCTGCGGTGGATGTTTCTGGCACGGGTGGGGAGGGGTGCCTGGTTGTCCTCTCTAGGAAAACAATTTAGAATAGAATCTCTCTAGGAATCTCTCTAGGATTAGAATCTCTCTAGGAAAACTATTGAGAATGCTCATCAAACTTGCAAATCCCTCTGTTAAGTTTGACCTCATTCAATCAGCTGCTAAGCAAAAAACCAACCTCTATATAAATGAGTGCCTTACAAAGCAGCGTGGATCCCTCCTCTTCAGGCTGCGTAAAATTCGCAAACAAAAACCTGGTCTTATCAAGCAGTGCTACACTAGGAATGGAACGATCATTGCAAAGAAGGAAAGTGCAGGAAAAAGATATGAAATAAAGTGTGACCAACAACTACTTGCCTTCTTTAGTGATTGTGGTATATCTGAAAACCTGAACCCGACCAATGCCAATACTTAAAATAACTCTTTGAGTGCCTGAGCCTAACCTAACTTAATCTAACCTTGTCCAAGGTGCTGTCTCTGCCTTACCATTTACCTAATGTTCTCTCATTCATATAATTTCCTAAGTAATCAGTCAAGTCTCCATGCACTTATGCAAGCATCTACCTCAGTATCATTGTAAAATTTTACTCTTAAATCTAATCTTACCCTATTGTTTTTAAATTTTAAATTTAATTGTCCTGATTTATGTCATTTATTGAAATTAATTGTTGATCTCATTTTGTTCTCTTAATTAAGTTCATACTAATTATAGGTTAAAAACTAAGCTTATATAGATAATTATCTTTAAGATTATTTTACTTTACATTCATCATTTGTCAAATTTTTTATATATTCATCTTGACAGTCTCTACTGATATTTTGTTCTCTCCACCAAACTTGTGTATCCTTCAACGCTATCTAGTGATCTTAATTCTGCTTCTAATTGTTTCAATTCTTTTGTTTACTTGCATTTATTGTTGTGTTTTGCTATAATTATTCTCTAATTATAGTAGACTTAGTATTTGTGTAAGCATTTACCTCAGTGTCTTAGTAAAATCTTGCTCATAAATATAATCTTACCCTGTTATTTTTTTTTAATTTTTAAACTTAATTGTAATTTGATTTATACATCATTTATTATAATTAATTATTGAGCTCATTTTGTTTTCTTAAGTTCATACTAATTATAGGTTCACAACTAAGCTTTATTAAATAATTTATTCTTAAGATTATTTTTACTTTACGATTATTAATTGTCTCTTTATTTTTTGCTATATATTATTCTTGTCAGTCTACTGATTTTTTCTTCTCTCTTAACCTAACTACTGTATCCTTCCTGGCTATCTACGGGGATCTTTACTCTACTTCTAATTGTTTCTATTTTTTGTGTATCTACGTTTATTGTTGTGTTTTGCTATAATTACTTTCTATTTACAGCAGATCTGGTATTTAACTATTCCTGTAAATGCTTATCTTATTGTATCGTGACATTATTGTATCTATATGCTTACTGATATTGATCCTGATCGAAATCTTCTGTCCCATACCCACACAAATCAGCACATTGATCATCATTATTGTAGGTATTACACAGCAAATCTTGCAAAAAACAAACTCCTAAATAGCACCTGCTTATCAGTTTACAACCAAAATGTTAGGTCACTTGGTAAACATTTTGATAATATAAATGCACTACTCACAGCACTAGGTACTAAATTATCATTCATCATTTTAACAGAAACTTGGCTAAGCAATGACTATATCCAACTCTACAATTTAGCTGGTTATAAAGTCATTCATAACTACAGGTCTAACAAAAAAGGAGGTGGCACAGCAATATATTACAGAGATACCTTCATCTGCAATAATGTCATTAGTGTTAGAGACGACTATTGTGAATACACCTTTGCCAAGTTCTCCAGTAAATCCCTTAAATCCTCCCTGACTATCGGTGCCATCTATAAATTTCCTAATACCAACGTAGCTTTATTCTCAGACAACCTAAGGAATCTTATCATAAATACCAATCTCAACAAAAATCACATCATTCTGGGAGGTGATTTCAATATTGACCTGGGTCTTCAAAACAACCCACAAGTTGACTATTTCCGTAACAGCATGCACTCTTGTATGCTAATCCCCACAATCACCAAGCCCACCGGAGTCACTCAAACATCTGTTACTACCCTGGATCACTTATGGACTAATATAACAGCTCCCCTTACATCTGGGGTAATCTATGACAGAACAACTGACCACTATCCTACCTTCCTCATAGCAAACATGGACACAACACCACCAGAAAGCAAGAAACTCTCTTTCAGGCTACACAGTGAATCAGGTTTAGGCAATCTCTCTAATGCACTTCACAATATTAACTGGGAATCTGAATTTAATTATACACGGGATATAAACTCATTAACAAACCTCTTTCTCTCCAAAACTCTTAGCCTCTACAACACTCACTGTCCCCTCCTTACCAAAGAAGTAACTGATAAAAGAAAAAATAACCCGTGGCTCACAAGTGGCATAATTAAATCAATCAACAAAAAACATGAATATGAAAAGAAATTTAGGATTGGCCTAGTTACAAAGGAAGTAGTTAAGAGGTACTCATCAGTGCTTACCAGTATCATAAGAAAAGCTAAACTTTCATATTATGAGACTAGATTCAAAGAAGCAAAAGGAAACATGAAAAGCAAATGGAAAACCATCTCTAATATCCTAGGAACTAAGCAACACTCCCACAACCAGATAACACTCTCTAAGGATGGCCTTACACCGTCATCTGATTTAGAAATGGCGAATGAATTTAATAGCTTCTTTTCATCGGTTGGTGCTAACCTTGCCAGTAAAATCCCACAGACTCAGACACATATCAACACATATCTCTCAGGCAGCTATCCAAACTATCTTCTCCTTTCACCAGTCAGCCCAACAGAAGTTGTGTCCATCATACACTCACTAAAAACCAAAGCTGGGAACATCAGTGAAATCCCATATATTGTATACAAGAGCGCCTCCCATGCCCTTGCGCCACCTATAGCTCTGCTGTTCAACAAATCCTTTGAGTGTCATACCTTCCCTGATATCCTTAAAAAAGCAAGAGTAGCGCCAGTTCATAAAGAAGGTTATCCGGCAGACATAAACAATTATAGACCAATATCAAACCTACCCATACTATCAAAAATATTTGAAAAAATTATCTACAAACAGCTCTACTAATATCTCGTAAAATTCGACATTCTTAGCCCCTGTCAGTTTGGCTTCCGCTCCCAAAAGAGTACCAACGATGCAATTATTAGTCTCCTTGATATAATTTACTCAGCCCTTGACAAAAGTGATTTTCCGATTGGACTCTTCATTGACCTGAGAAAGGCCTTTGATACTGTTAATCACAATTACCTCTTACGTAAACTCCATCATTATGGAATCCGAGGCCATACACTGGACTATATCCAATCTTATCTTAGTGATAAACACCAATGTGTAGCCATCAATAATATAACCTCTCCCACTCTACCAATAACCGGTGGAGTGCCACAGGGCAGCATTTTGGGACCTCTCCTATTTCTTATATACATTAATGATCTGCCTAATGTCTCTAACATTCTGAAAGCTATTTTGTTTGCTGATGATACTACCCTCATCTACTCTAACCCCAACCCACATACACTAAATAATGTTGTTAATAATAAACTAAAAAAAGTCCACTTATGGATGTCAACCAACAAACTAACACTTAACATAAAAAAGACCTACTACATCTTATTTGGAAGCAAATCTACAAATGCAATTCAGCTTTAGATACACAATGTAAACATTAGCAATAAAAATGATGGAAAGTTTCTCGGCCTATTCCTAGAAAAGAGACTCCACTTCAGTACCCACATCCAACACATAACTAAGAAAGTCTTTAAAACAGTTGGTATACTCTCCAAAATTAGATATTATGTACCTGACTCTGCTCTTATCTCTCTATATTATGCAATAATCTATCCCTATCTTAATTATGGTATCTGTGCATGGGGTTCAACCACTGCAAACCACTAGTAATAATGACTGAGGAAGCTAGTGATTTGTCTCTCCTAGCAGGGACAGCTAGGCATATGTTTCCAAACAGGAGAAAGTTGTGCCAGGCTTGGATGGTTCCGGGAGAGTCATTGACCTTCTTCAAGAGGCTGGATAGTTTGGCTGCCGCTTGGGGGCGCGCAGCTTTGGGGATGTGCTGCAAGGTTCCAACCGATGTTGCTTTGATAGCTTCTAATAGGTTCTCAGTCGAAATGAAGCTGTTGAAGGTGTTTTCCCTGACTGCTGGTGTGGGATCCTGATTGATACTCTCTTTGGGAGGGCGCCACATACCCGGACAATCGGTTCCGTTGTGAGCATGCTTGCGCACATCCCCCGTTACGCTTGAGATTCCACACCTTGTCACACACTTGGCATGTGCCGCACCTGTCGGCGATTGATGGCTCCTCTTGGCTGAGAGAAGCCTGGCTGTCAGTCGTGACCTGCGACATCGGCGAGCGCTGGGCGGGTGCTAGGCAGGTGCTGGGTGGCCGCTGGGCGGATGATGGGTGGGCGCTGGTCGGATGATAGGCGGGCGCTGGGCGGACGTAGCGTGGGGGGTGGACACAGGGAAATAGCAGATGCAGTTGGGTGGGGCTGGGGGGGGGACCGGCACCTCTCGACTCGTAGGTTAGGTGACGGTACACACTTGCGGGTATGGGAGAGGGGGGAGGAGGGGTGGCAGAAGGGTGACACTAACACGTTTGTATAATTTCGAGATATATCACTGCACAATATTGTACACTTGTAATCTGGTTCACTGTGGACTCGATGCACTTAAAACACGATACCTGTTTCCTGAGAGCTGAGGTATCTAGTTTTCAGGGATGTTTTCATAAACACTTACACACGGGACACCCCCGTCGTCTGACCGCAAACATCCCATCGGCCCCCCACCCACCAACCCCCAATCATAGCTGAGGGAGCCCCTCAGGGTGCGCTTGTTGGCCCTCACTGTAGTTCAGACGCTTCCACGCTGCCTATCCACTTCTTTGATCATCAGAGTTGCGCGGCATTAGGTAACGGGGTTCTCTCTCTGCGGGACAATCAGCTGTGGTAAGGCTTCTCATAATAAAGTCATTAACCTCCCTGTGTCTTGCATGCGATCCTCATGACTTTTGGCCATGTTGTTAATACCTGTCGGTCACTGCCTCGCCGAATATAACTGTATTCGGTGTGGATTGGGGCCATGAGGCAGAGAGCCACGGCAAATCGGAGGGCCTGCGGTGTGAAACGTGTGCCATTTGCTGACTTTGGGGTTGCTAATGGAAGTCACCTGCATGGGGGAACTGCTACACCTCTAAGTCAGGCAGTGTCATGTTGTCACAGCTTCTAGGCATGTCACAGCTGCTTGGTCGATAATGGGGCAATACCAGCTGGATTTCTTGTTAGCTTCACAAGGTGGGGGTGAGGTGCTGGCCCGGCAAGAGAGGACCAGCACCTCACCGCCACACACACACACACATACACCCGTAATTACATAAGTGTAATTACCTAAGTGTAGTTGCAGGATGAGAGCTACGCTCGTGGTGTCCCGTCTTCCCAGCACTCTTTGTCATACAACGCTTTGAAACTACTGACGGTCTTGGCCTTCACCACCTTCTCACCTAACTTGTTCCAACCGTCTACCACTCTGTTTGCGAAAGTGAATTTTCTTATATTTCTTCGGCATCTGTGTTTAGCTAGTTTATTTCTATGACCTCTTGTTCTTAAAGTTCCATATGTCAGGAAATCTTCCCTATCGATTTTATAAATTCCTGTTACTATTTTGTAGGTAGTGATCATATCACCTCTTTTTCTTCTGTCTTCCAGTTTTGGCATATTTAATGCCTCTAACCTCTCTTCGTAGCTCTTGCCCTTCAGTTCTGGGAGCCACTTAGTAGCATGTCTTTGCACCTTTTCCAGTTTGTTGATGTGCATTTTAAGATATGGGCACCACACAACTGCTGCATATTCTTGCTTTGGCCTAACAAAAGTCGTGAACAATTTCTTTAGTATATCGTCATCCATGTAATTAAAAGCAATTCTGAAGTTAGAAAGCATGGCATAGGCTCCTCGCACAATATTCTTTATATGGTCCTCAGGTGATAGTTTTCTATCTAGAACCACCCCTAGATCTCTTTCTTTATCAAAATTCTTTAAAGATTTCTCACATAATATATAGGTTGTGTGGGGGTCTATGTTCTCCTATTCCACATTCCATAACGTGGCGTTTATTAACATTAAATTCCATTTGCCAAGTGGTGCTCCATTTACTTATTTTGTCCAGGTCATCTTTAAGGGCATGACAATCATCTAAGTTTCTTATCCTTTCTATTATCTTAGCATCATCAGCAAACATGTTCATATAATTCTGTATACCAACTGGTAGATCATTTATGTAGACAATAAACATCACTGGTGCAAGAACTGAACCCTGTGGTACTCCACTGGTGACATTTCTCCAGTCCGATACATTGCCTCTGATCACTGCCCTCGTTTTTCTATCAGTCAGAAAATTTTTCATCCATGTTAGAAGCTTACCTGTCACCCCTCCAATATTTTCCAGTTTCCAGAACAACCTCTTATGTGGAACTCTGTCAAAAGCCTTTTTTAGGTCCAGATAGATGCAGTCAACCCAACCATCTCTTTCCTGTAATATCTCTGTTGCTCGATCATAGAAACTGAGTAAATTCGATACACAAGATCTTCCAGATCGAAAACCATACTGTCTGTCTGATATTATATCATTTCTCTCCAGGTGTTCTACCCATTTAGTTTTCATTATTTTTTCCATTTTTTTGACTATTACACTTCTCAATGATACCGGTCTATAAGTAAGAGGGTCTTCCCTGCTTCCACTTTTGTAGATTGGAACTATGTTAGCCTTTTTCCACACATCAGCTATAACTCCTATAAACAGGAATGCCTGAAAAATCAGTTGAAGTGGAATGCTGAGCTCAGGTGCACATTCTCTCAGAACCCAAGGTGAAACTCCATCTGGACCAACTGCCTTGTTCTTATTTAGCTCCTTGAGCATTTTTTCCACTTCATCTCTAGACACCTCTATGTGCTCTATGTTGTTCTCTGGAATTCTTATTGTATCTGGTTCCCTGAAGATTTCATTTTGTACAAACACACTTTGGAACTTTTCGTTTAATGTTTCACACATTTCCTTTTCATTTTCTGTGAATCTATTTCCCATTTTCAACCTCTGTATATCATCCTTTACCTGCAATTTCTTGTTTATGAATTTATTGAATAGACCTGGTTCTGTTTTACATTTGTCTGCAATCCCTTTTTCAAAATTTCTTTCTGCCTCTCTCCTCACTGCCGTGTAGTTGTTTCTCGCATCTTTGTATCGCTGGTATGTTTGGGGTTTGGCCTCTTTCTGTATTGATTCCATTTTAGTGTCTTTTTGTCTCTGGCCCTCTCACACTTTCTGCTGAATCAATCCTGTTTCCTAGTTCTGCTTCTCTGTTTTGGTATATTTTTTTTGTGCCTTTATCATATATTTCACAAAACTTGACATACATCTCATTCACTTCCGTACCTAGCAACAAGTCTGTCCAATTATACCCACTAAAAAAAATTCTAAGGTTGCCATAATGTCCTCTCCTAAAGTCAGGTTATTCAATTGCATCAACCTTCATATTTTCTTCCAGATTATAACGCATTGCATACTTTATTCCCAAAAAGACATGGTCACTTTTACCCAAGGGAGGAAGGTATTGAATGTCAAATATTTCTTCCTCCTTCCTGGTAAATATCAAATCTTGCATGGAGGGAACGTCCCCTTCCCTCATCCTCGTAGTTTGTTTAACATGTTGATACAAGAATGTTTCCAGGATTAGGTCTACAAATTTACAGGTCCAGAAATCTTCTGTTTTAGCTTCATATGCTTCCCAGTCTATGGCTTTCAAGTTGAAGTCGCCGACTATCAACAGTCGTGAACTATCGTTATCCGCTCTCGCTATGATCTCTCTCATTATTGTTATAAGACCTTCTCATTTACTATCTAGCTCCTCCTTTGACCATGTGCTGCTTGGCGGTGGACTGTATGCATTTATGATCATTAGTTTATCATCCTCATGGCAGATCTCAAGTGCTCTTATGTCAACTTCTTGTGGATTGACAGTCATTATTTCCTTCACCTTTAGGTGTTCTTTCACCAGCACAGCAACGCCACCGCCTTTCCAAATTTTTCTGTCCCGTCTCCAAATTGAGTAGCCCCTTGGGAATATGACCTCATTTAAAATAGCATCTTCAAGTTTTGTCTCCGTGAGTGCAACAATGTCTGGTGTCTGCAGCTGTATTACATCACTTAACTCCAATTTTTCGATCTTACTCCATCTATGTTGGGTTATGCAATCTTCAGGAACTTGTTCCCCCTCTTCTTATTTTTCACTCCCCCTCTCTCTAATGATTTTGTTGGTTTGCCTCTATGTATCACTTTACTGGATTGCCTACCCCTATCACTTTGTAGAAAAAAGAATTGATTTCTTCTTCATTCCCGCTCTCATTTAAACGTTTTGCCTCGGCGAGGTTTAGTTTCAGCTTCTCTCTATCTTCTTTTGAAAGATCTCGTCTTAACGACCACACTTTCCCATCCTCATCACTTTGTAATTTTCTAGCATTCCTTAGTACTTCTTCCATCTGTTGGCACCATTTAGGGTGATCCTCAAAGGTCGATCTTTCCCTTTTACATATCTGCCTATTCTCCTGTAGTCACACACATTCTCTATGGTTGTAAGACCTTCCACGAGGCCAACAATTTTATCTACTACTTTTGCTTCTTCTACAGCTCTTTCTAGCCTAGATGTTATCTCCTTTTCCTTGCAGCCAAAAATTATCTGGGACTTGCTCCGATCAACTGAGTTTTGCACCAACATCGGGTTAGATGCCAATTCTTTTCTCACTTCCAGCCTAATGTTTGTTTTATCTTGGTTGCTGCAGTGTTTGACTTCCTTTACTGCTTCTTCTATTTTTTCCTTCTCCTTGGCCACTTGTGCATAAGTGAGTTGCATATCTTTGTTGCACTGTTCTATTCCCTGTGTCACTTCCTCCATCTGTGCTGACAAAAGCTGTTTCTCCTGTTGAAATTCCTTACCTAACCTATTGTAGTCATTTATGTTTAAATTTACTTTAAATTCTTCCAAAGCTATTTTTAAGAGTTTATTTTCTTCTTCCATGGCTCTGCAATTTGTTTCCAATTGAATCTTATCCTTGCGCAAGTCTTTCACTACACCCTCAAGACATACAACTTTGCTATTTAAATGGTCATTACTTTTTTTCAATTTACTAATTATTTCTACATGAGAGGTCACTATATTATCTAATTTTACCAACTTGTTGTATAGATTGGTTATATCAATGCTTTCTTCACTGAATCCAACAAAATCAAGCTCTGTTTTGTATTTCCTCTTGCCGGCGGCCATCTTGAATGTTCTTCTCTGCACTGGAAACACTAGGGCAACTTTTTCTCATCCAGTTTTTCACTTCCCTTGGCATATTCCTGTTATCTCACCTATTTTTCAAAAGCACTATACCTTTATGTACTCTGGGACACCACTCACTATCATCATCCTTTACTACATTACTTAGGATTGTTGAAATATGCTGGAGCTCCTCTTGTCTGCCTCTTGGGAAAGAACTTGGGATAGAACCGTGTGTGTGTGTGTACTCACCTAATTGTGCTTGCGGGGGTTGAGCTCTGGCTCTTTGGTCCCGCCTCTCAACTGGTGTACAGATTCCTGAGCCTACTGGGCTCTATCATATCTACATTTGAAACTGTGTATGGAGTCAGCCTCCACCACATCACTTCCTAGTTCATTCCATTTACTAACTACTCTGACACTGAAAAAGTTCTTTCTAACGTCCCTGTGGCTCATTTGGGTATTCAGCTTCCACCTGTGTCCCCTTGTTCGCATCCCACTAGTGTTGAATAGTTCATCCTTGTTTACCCGGTCGATTCCCCTGAGGATTTTGAAGGTTGTGATCATGTCCCCCCTTACTCTTCTGTCTTCCAGTGTCGTAAGGTGCATTTCCCGCAGCCTTTCCTCATAACTCATGCCTCTTAGTTCTGGGACTAGTCTAGTAGCATACCTTTGGACTTTTTCCAGCTTCGTCTTGTGCTTGACAAGGTACGGGCTCCATGCTGGGGCCCCATACTCCAGGATTGGTCTTACATATGTGGTGTACAAGATTCTGAATGATTCCTTACACAGGTTCCTGAACGCCGTTCTGATGTTAGCCAGCCTCGCATATGCCGCAGACGTTATTCTCTTTATGTGGGCTTCAGGAGACAGGTTTGGTGTGATATCAACTCCTAGATCTTTCTCTCTGTCTGTTTCATTAAGTACTTCATCTCCTATTCTGTATCCTGTGCCTGGCCTCCTGTTTCCACTGCCTAGTTCCATTACTTTGCATTTACTCGGGTTGAACTTCAACAGCCACTTGTTGGACCATTCACTCAGTCTATCCAGGTCATCTTGTAGCCTCCTACTATCATCCTCTGTTTCAATCCTCCTCATAATTTTTGCATCGTCGGCAAACATTGAGAGGAACGAATCTATACCCTCTGGGAGATCATTTACATATACCAGAAACGGTATAGGTCCAAGGACTGACCCCTGCGGGACTCCACATGTGACGTCTCGCCAATCTGAGACCTCACCCCTCACACAGACTCGTTGTCTCCTGTTGCTTAGGTACTCCTCTATACACCGGAGTACCTTCCCTTTCACTCCAGCCTGCGTCTCCAACTTTCGCACTAGCTTCTTGTGTGGCACTGTATCAAAGGCTTTCTGATAATCCAAAAATATGCAGTCTGCCCACCCT
The DNA here is from genome assembly GCF_040958095.1 of Procambarus clarkii. Lineage (NCBI taxonomy): Eukaryota > Metazoa > Arthropoda > Malacostraca > Decapoda > Cambaridae > Procambarus > Procambarus clarkii. The sequence goes on along the minus strand of NC_091158.1, from coordinate 52,496,988 downwards.
TCTCTTTCTTGCTTTATTTTTGTTGCCTGGTTGTAGAATTCAAGTAACCCTGTGAGGCAGGACCTGCCATCCCTGAACCCATGTTGATGCTGTGTTACAAAGTTCCTTCGCTCCAGATGCTCCACTAGTTTTTTTCGCACAATCTTCTCCATCAGCTTGCATGGTATGCAGGTTAGGGACACTGGCCTGTAGTTCAGTGCCTCTTGTCAATCCCCTTTCTTGTATATCGGGACTACGTTACCTGCTTTCCAAATATCTGGCAGTTCCCCTGTTGCCAGTGATTTGTTATACACTATGGAGAGTGGTAGGCACAGTTCTCTTGCTCCTTCCTTTAGAACCCAAGGGGAGATTCCATCTGGGCCTATAGCCTTCGTCACGTCCAACTCTAGTAAACATTTCCTTACTTCCCCACTGGTAATCTCAAACTCTTCCAGTGGTTCCTGGTTAGCTATTCCCTCACTTACCTCTGGAATTTCTCCTTGCTCTAAGGTGAAGACCTCCTGGAATTTCTTATTCAATTCCTCACACACTTCCTTGTCATTTGTAGTGAATCCTTCCGCCTTTATCCTTAATTTCATAACCTGTTCCTTTACTGTTGTTTTTCTCCTAATGTGGCTATGCAACAATTTAGGCTGAGTCTTTGCCTTGCTTGCGATGTCATTTTCGTATTGTCCTTCTGCCTCTCTTCTCATCCTGACGTATTCATTCCTGGCATTCTGGTATCTTTCTCTGCTCTCCAGAGTCCTGTTATTCCTATAGTTTCTCCATGCCCTTTTACTTTGCTGCTTAGCTAGCCTACATCTCTGATTAAACCATGGGTTTCTCATTTTCATTTCTCTGTTTTCCTTTTGGACTGGGACAAACTTGTTTGCTGCGTCCTTGCACTTCTGCGTGATGTAATCCATCATATCTTGGGCCGTCTTTCCCCTGAGCTCTGTTTCCCATGCTATATCTATTAGGAATTTTCTTATCCCCTCATAGTTTCCCTTTCGGTATGCTAACCTTTTGGTTTCGGTATCCCTCCTCGAGTTCAATAACCCTTCTTCAATCAAGTACTCAAACACCAGTACACTGTGGTCGCTCATTCCTACTGGGTCCTCAAAACCGATTTCTCTTATGTCGGAGTCGTTCAGAGTGAAGACTAGGTCGAGTCTCGCTGGTTCGTCATTGCCTCTCATCCCTGTGGGTTCTCCGACATGCTGGGTTAAAAAGTTGCTTGTCACCACCTCCAATAGTTTGGCTCTCCACGTATCCTTGCCTCCATGCGGTTCCTTGTGTGTGTGTGTGTGTGTGTGTGTGCATTCACCTAGTGATATTCAGTTAGTTGTGCTTGCAGGGGTTGAGCTCTGCTCTTTCGGCCTGCCTCTCAACTGTCAATCAATCGACTGTTAGTGACTCAGAATGTTCGGTAATATGTTTAATGTTTGTGATGTGCTGTTTGTGATGTTCATATATATGAACACGTTGTACTGAATGGGATGAGAATAGCTTGAGCTACCTCATCCCTTTATGTGCATTTTACCTCAATAAACTTATTTCAATTTAATTTCAAATCAACTGTTACTAACTCTGAGAAACTCTCCATTTTTTTCTCCCATCACCGGGGATCGAACCCAGACCCTAGGATTATGAGTCCAGAGCGCTGCTCACTCAGCTATCAGGCCCCCCCTGATATGTTCTCACCAAGTTGTGCTAGCGGGGGTTGAGCTCTGGCTCTTTAGTCCCATTGTGTGTGTGTGTACTCACCTAGTTGTGGTTGCAGGGGTTGAGCTTTGCTCTTTCGGCCCGCCTCTCAACTCTCAATCAATTGTTACTAACTACTAACAAACTAGTTCCCCCCCCCCCCCCACACACAGACCCAGAAAGTAGCTCCGTAACAGCTGTTTAACTCTCAGGCACTTATTTACTGCTAGGTAACAGGTGCATCAGTTTGAAAGAAACTTTGCCCATTTATTTCAGCCTTTTCCGGGAATTGAACCCCAGCCACCGAATTACGAGTCCGGCACGCTGTCCACTCAGCTACCAGAACCCCTGTTTGTGTGTGTGTGTGTAATTACCTAAGTGTAGTTCAGGACGAGAGCTACGCTCGTGATGTCCCGTCTTCCCAGCACTCTTTGTCATATAATGCTTTGAAACTACTGACGGTCTTGGCCTCCACCACCTTCTCACCTAACTTGTTCCAACCGTCTACCACTCTGTTTGCGAAAGTGAATTTCCTTATATTTCTTCGGCATCTGTGTTTAGCTAGTTTAAATTTATGACCTCTTGTTCTTAGAGTTCCAGGTCTCAGGAAATCTTCCCTATCGATTTTATCAATTCCTGTTACTATTTTGTATGTAGTGATCATATCACCTCTTTTTCTTCTGTCTGCTAGTTTTGGCATATATAATGCCTCTAGCTCTCCTCGTAGCTCTTGCCCTTCAGTTCTGGGAGCCACTTAGTAGCATGTCTTTGCACCTTTTCCAGTTTGTTGATGTGCTTCTTAAGATATGGGCACCACACAACCGCTGCATATTCTAGCTTTGGCCTAACAAAAGTCGTGAACCATTTTTTTAGTATATCGCCATCCATGTATTTAAAAACAATTCTGAAGTTAGAAAGCGTGGCATAGACTCCTCGCCCAATATTCTTTATGTGGTCCTCAGGTGATAGTTTTCTATCTAGAACTACTCCTAGATCTCTTTCTTTATCAAAATTCTTTAAAGATTTCTCACACAATATATAGGTTGTGTGAGGTCTATGTTCTCCTATTCCACATTCCATAACATGGCATTTATTAACATTAAATTCCCTTTGCCAAGTGGTGCTCCATATACTTATTTTGTCCAGTTCATCTTTAAGGGCATGACAATCATCTAAGTTTCTTATCCTTCCTATTATCTTAGCATCATCAACATGTTCATACAATTCTATATCCCAACTGGTAGATCATTTATGTAGACAATGAACATCACTGGTGCAGGAACTGAATCCTGTGATACTCCACTTGTGACATTTCTCCAGTCCGATACATTGCCTCTGAACACTGCACTCGTTTTTCTATCAGTCAGAAATTTTTCATCCATGTTAGAAGCTTACCTGTCACCCCTCCAATATTTTCCAGTTTCCAGAACAACCTCTTATGTGGAACTCTGTCAAAAGCCTTTTTTAGGTCCAGATAGATGCAGTCAACCCAACCATCTCTTTCTTGTAATATCTCTGTTGCTCGATCATAGAAACTGAGTAAATTCGATACACAAGATCTTCCAGATCGAAAACAATACTGTCTGTCTGATATTATATCATTTCTCTCCAGGTGTTCTACCCATTTAGTTTTAATTATTTTTTGAAATTTTTTGACTATTACACTTGTCAATGATACCGGTCTATAATTAAGGGGGTCTTCCCTGCTTCCATTTTTGTAGATTGGAACTATGTTAGCCTTTTTCCACATATCAGCTACAACTCCTGTAAACAGGGATGCCTGAAAAATCAGTTGAAGTGGAATGCTGAGCTCAGGTGCACATTCTCTCAGAACCCATGGTGAAACTCCATCTGGACCAACTGCCTTGTTCTTATTTAGCTCCTTGAGCATTTTTTCCACTTCATCTCTAGACACCTCTATGTGCTCTATGTTGTTCTCTGGAATTCTTATTGTATCTGGTTCCCTGAAGATTTCATTTTGTACAAACACACTTTGGAACTTTTCGTTTAATGTTTCACACATTTCCTTTTCATTTTCTGTGAATCTATTTCCCATTTTCAACCTCTGTATATCATCCTTTACCTGCGATTTCTTGTTTATGAATTTATTGAATAGACCTGGTTCAGTTTTACATTTGTCTGCAATCCCTTTTTCAAAATTTCTTTCTGCCTCTCTCCTCACTGCCGTGTAGTTGTTTCTCGCATCTTTGTATCGCTGGTATGTTTGGGGTTTGGCCTCTTTCTGTATTGATTCCATTTTTGTGTCTTTTTGTCTCTGGCCCTCTCACACTTTCTGCTGAACCAATCCTGTTTCCTAGTTCTGCTTCTCTGTTTTGGTATAATTTTTTTTGTTCCTTTATCATATATTTCACAAAACTTGACATAAATCTCATTCACTTCCTTACCTAGCAACAAGTCTGTCCAATTATACCCACTAAAAAAATTTCTAAGGTTGCCATAATGTCCTCTCCTAAAGTCAGGTTATTCAATTGCATCAACCTTCATATTTTCTTCCAGATTATAACGCATTGCATACTTTATTCCCAAAAAGACATGGTCACTTTTACCCAAGGGAGGAAGGTATTGAATGTCAAATATTTCTTCCTCCTTCCTGGTAAATATCAAATCTTGCATGGAGGGAACGTCCCCTTCCCTCATCCTCGTAGCTTGTTTAACATGTTGATACAAGAATGTTTCCAGGATGAGGTCTACAAATATACAGGTCCAGAAATCTTCTGTTTTAGCTTCATATGCTTCCCAGTCTATGGCTTTCAAGTTGAAGTCGCCGACTATCAACAGTCGTGAACTATCGTTATCCGCTCTCGCTATGATCTCTCTCATTATTGTTATAAGACCTTCTCTTTTACTATCTAGCTCCTCCTTTGACCATGTGCTGCTTGGTGGTGGACTATATGCATTTATGATCATTAGTTTATCATCCTCATGGCAGATCTCAAGTGCTCTTATGTCAACTTCTTGTGGATTGGCAGTCATTATTTCCTTCACCTTTAGGTGTTCTTTCACCAGCACAGCAACGCAACCGCCTTTCCTAATTTTTCTGTCCCGTCTCCAAATTGAGTAGCCCCTTGGGAATATGACCTCATTTAAAATAACATCTTCAAGTTTTGTCTCCGTGAGTGCAACAATGTCTGGTGTCTGGAGCTGTATTATATCACTTAACTCCAGTATCTTCGATCTTACTCCATCTATGTTGGGTTATGCAATCTTCAGGAACTTGTTCTCCCTATTCTTATTTATTCTTATTAGTGTGTGTGTGTGTGTGTGTGTGTGTGTACTCACCTATTTGTACTCACCTATTTGTGCTTGCGGGGGTTTAGCTTTGGCTCTTTGGTCCCGCCTCTCAACTGTCAATCAACTGGTGTACAGATTCCTGAGCCTACTGGGCTCTATCATATGAAACTGTGTATGGAGTCAGCCTCCAGCCTGGAGTCATATCACTGCCTAATGCATTCCTCGGGTTAACTACTCTGGCACTGAAAAAGTTCTTTCTAACGTCCCTGTGGCTCATTTGGGTACTCAGTCTCCACCTGTGTCCCCTTGTTCGCGTCCCTCACGTGTTAAACAATTTATCCTTTTCTACCCTGTCAATTCCTCTGAGAATTTTGTAGGTTGTGATCATGTCTCCCCTTACTCTTCTGTCTTCTAGTGTCGTGAGATGCATTTCACGCAGCCTTTCCTTACAACTCATGCCTCTTAGTTCAGGGACTAGCCTAGTGGCATACCTCTGAACTTTTTCCAGCTTGTCTTGTGCTTGACGGGCTCCATGCTGGGGCCGCATACTTCAGGATTGGTCTGACATATGTGGTATACAATGTTCTGAATGATTCCTTACTCAGGTTCCTGATGACTTGTTTTGATGCTAGCCAGCCTCGCGTATGCCACAGATGTAATTATTCCTATGTGGGCTTCAGGAGACAGGTTTGGTGTGATATCAACTCCTAGATCTTTCTCTCTGTCCGTTTCATGAAGTGCTTCATCTCCCATTCTGTATCCTCTGTCAGGGCTCCTGTTTCCACCGCCTAGTTTTATTTTCTTACATTTACTCTGGTTTAACTTTAGTAGCCATTTGTTGTGCCATTCATTCAGTTTGTCTAGGTCATCTTGTAGCCTCATACTATCTTATTCTGTTGTAATCCTCATATTTTTGGCATCGTCAGCAAACATTGAGAGAAATGATTCTGTATCCTCTGGGAGATCATTTACATATATCAAAACAGTATAGGTCCAAGGACTGACCCCTGCAGCACTCCACTGGTGACGCCTCTCCAATCTGAGACCTCACCCCTCACAGTGACTCGCTGTCTTCTGGTGCTTAGGTACTCCTTTATCCAATGGAGTACCTTCCCTTTCACTCCTGTCTACATCTCCAGCTTTTGCACCAGCCTCCTATGTTGCACTGTGTCCAAGGCTTTCTGGCCATCCAAAAATATGCAGTCTGCCCACCCCTCTCTTTCTTGCCTGTTTTTTTTGTTTTGCCTTTCGTAGGATTCAATTAATCCTGTGAGGCAGGACTTGCCATCCCTGAACCCATGTTGATGCTGTGTTACAAAGTTCTTTATCTTCAGATGATCCACTAGCTTTTTACGCACAAGCTTCTCCAACAGCTTGCATGGTATGCAAGTTAGGGACATTGGCCTGTAATTCAGTTCCTCCTGTCTTTCCCCTCTGTATATCGGGACTACAATATCCGTCTTCCAAATTTTTGGCAATTCCCCTGTTACCAGTGATTTGTTATACATTAGGAAGAGTGGAAGGCACCATACTTCTGCTCCTTCCTTTAGTATCAAAGGGGAGATTCCCTCTGAACATATAGCCTTTGTCTCAACCAACTCTAGTAAAAGCTTCCTTCCATCCCCACTGGTACTCTCACACTCTTCTAGTTGTGCCTGGTTAACTATTTCCTCTCCTATCTCTGGTACTTCTCCTTGCTCTAATGTGATGACCTTTTTTAATTTGAATTTCCTATTCAGTTTCTTGCACACTTCCTTGTCATTTGTAGTGAATCTGTCTGCCCCCTATCCTCATTTTCATTACCTGTTCCTTTACTGCTCTTTTCTCCAGATGTGGCTGTGCAGTAATTTAGGTCTTTGCCTTGCTTGTGATGTCATTTTCGTATAGCCCTTCTGCCTCTCTTCTCAACCTGACATATTCATTCCTGGCACTCTGGTATCTTTCTCTGCTCTCCAGTGTCCGGTTATTTTCTGTAGTTTCTCTATGCCCTTTTACTTTGCTGCTTAGCTAGCCTACATCTCTGATTAAACCATGGGTTTCTCATCTGTATTTCATTCTTATCCTTTTGAACCGGGACAAACTTGTCTGCTGTCTCCTTACACTTCTGCGTGATGTATTCCATCATGTCTTGGGCCGTGTTTCCCCTGAGCACTGTTTCCAATGTAACATCTGTTTGGAATTTTCTTATCTCCTCACAGTTTCCTTTTCGGAATGCCAGCCATGAATAATTTGTTTCAGTTCCCCTCCTCGAGTTCATTAACCCTTCTTCAACCAGATACTCAATCGTCAGTACACTGTGGTCGCTCATTCCTACTGGGGCCTCAAAACCGATTTCTCTTATGTCGGAGTCGTTCAGAGTGAAGACTAGTTCGAGTCTCGCTTGTTCATCGATTCCTTTCACGCTTGTGGATTCCCTGACATGCTGCCTTAAAAAGTTTGTTGTCGCTACCTGTGTTTCTTGTGTATGTAGTTACCTAGTTGTGCTTGCAGGGGTTGAGCTCAGGCTTTTTGGTCCCCGCCTTTCAACTGGTGAACAGGTTCCTTAGCCTAGTCGCTCAATCATATCTACTCTTGGAACTGTGCATGCAGTATGCCTCCACCACATCACTTCTGTCACGGACCTTGGCGCCATCTACGATCCAGTGGCCGAACTACAGCAGTTGACCCTTTGTCGTGACGCTGAACCCCGGTTCATTCCGAACACAGCGATTACACAACACATAACACCTTGCCTCAGCAACCGTTACTACCACCTATACTCCTACACACACCAGACCCTTGAGGCGTACCACTCGGTTTGTACTGGAACACAATGAATGAACATATGGAAGGTATTTAAAGGCCGTCGGGTTTTGTTATTTAATTACAAAGAATGGACTCTGACAAATAATACTATATTAATTAACATGCTCTATTAGGTCAATACACTTCCAATACCCATAGACCACTTGACCTCCGCGATCACCACCCACACTCGTAACTTCCGCCTAAGTCCCTAATACGGAATGATTACTACAACGCTCCACACCCGGTTAGTCTTTCATTCAATACTCACATACTGCAGACTTAACTTGGTCACTAAGATCACAACAGGTTTTCGCATAGCTGTCTGCTACACTTCGCTTCTGCCGCAAACGGAGATCCAGAGGACTTCTCGGTTCAACTCCCACAATCAGACTGACTCCAGTCAGCCATCTATCTCAACCATTTCACCCCGCCTCTCAAGGAAGGTATAATCCGATTAACCTTATCCCTAGAGCGGTAACCTTGATCCTAGAAGCCTGACGAAGAATAATTCCTCTTTCCAGGAATTAGTAATTTGGCTAAACAGCTTCGGTCTTAATCCATTGACCTTTCTTAGATATGTGATCCATAGTCTGTCTACTTACATGTACTTCCAATCATCATTCGTTAAGTGTTGTAGTAATGGCTAATAATTCCTACTAACTTGTGGATTACAACACCACTTCCCTCCTTAAACACGCATATGTCCCCATATGCATCATTGCAATGGTTTCATTAGTGCAAGGACCTGGAGGATGCACCCACCATATTTGTACAACTAAAAAATCATCCAAAAAGTTCATCATACACACGATGAAATAAATTAAAATTTTCCCCGACATGGCTCACAACACTTCTCCAACATATACATTATATTCACATCATAGCACAGGTAAAATAGTCTGTAATAATTTTTCCCATCTCCAACAATGCACATATACCTAAACTGCTGACATATAATTACATACAAATATAAACATAAAATTACATTGGCCAGAATGCTGGCACTTAAACAGAAATGACACTAGTCATTAATATATACACAACACATATATATCTAAGGTTCTTCATCCTTAGTAATAAGTTAATTATAATTTAACATCTTGTCCTGTACTGTTGACATAAGGCTTACAATGATCACACAATGTTTCACTGGCCTCCTCCACAATTGGCAGCATCACCTCTCTTGTCTTCGTGTCCCATGGTTGCTAGGTCATAGATCCTCCATGACCCAGACAAAACCCAGGCTGTCAAGCATGGTGAATGTTGTCAATGTCCCATCGTTGCTCTGAGCTAACGTGATCCTGGCCTCCAGAGCAACGGAGATTCCTACCCCAGGGTCATGTTCCCTTGGGTCTGTGCTGACGTCTCGTTCCAGGGCACCACCCCAGAACGCTGTAGATCCCTCACAGCTCTCTGGTCTAGGCCCATCCGCCCAGAGTGTGTCCACCTGTATTCACACCTTCCCGACCGCTGTACCTGCAAAATATTCCCTCGGAGCCCCCTGGCTCGATCCCATTATTACATAACCCCCTCGGCTCCTAACTCTCTCCCCGTATATAGCCTGAGCGCAGCTGCAAAACCATTGCAGCTGGCCTTTATCCCTGCTTTGATGTCAGGGGGCGAATTTCGCCTATAACGTCACGTTGGCTTCACTTCCTCCCCCTTTTTTTCTAGAATTACTGAGTGTAGCCTCATAGCTTCCCTTCTACTCTACCTGAAGCTCTGTGACATGATCCCGGGGGACCTTCTCAAGCCTAACACTCAGTAATGGTGCCGATGAGGTAATATACAATATATACATACACATATATTATCACAATAAATACCTCATTAATTTCCAACTTATATCACTAAAACATCATACTGCCACTGGCTCGCCTCTAGCGAGATTCCTGTAACAACTTAATAAGAAATTAGTATCTCTACTTCGCTCGCCCACTGCAACCACCCACACCTGAAATTTTGAAATTCTACCTTGTAATCTTATCCATATGTCTTACCCACTCAGACATAATTAATGAAAATTTTAATGAGAATAATGAATTTTTATTAGTCTTTTATGAGTTTTGCTGGATATATCGACTTGGCTCGCCTACTGCAGCCACCAACTCCTGAAATTATCCACATTTCATCTTATCCATAAGACTTACCCACTCCGACACACCATTACCTCTGGTCATCCCAACCACTGATGACCTCAACATAACGCACACATCCCTACAACCACTTCCTGCGTCCTAACGCACCGACCTTGCTACGCCAATACTCACCTTACCGACCACTACCTGGCGCCCCTGCGCCACCATATACTCCACAACACCACACTCCATACCAGGCGTCCAAACGCCACTACACTATACCACCCAATGGCGTCCCCAACGCCCTCAACACAACATCCGGCGTCCCCAACGCCATCAACACAACACCCGGCGTCCCCAACGCCATCAACACAACACACGGCGTCCCCAACGCCATCAACGAACCACCCGGCTTCCCCAACGCCATCAACACAACACACGGCGTTCCCAACGCCTTCAACACAACACCCGGCGTCCCCAACGCCCTCAACACAACACCCGGCGTCCCCAACGCCCTCAACACAACACACGGCGTCTCCAACGCCATCAACACAAGACACGGCGTCCCCAACGCCATCAACACAACACCCGGCGTCCCCAACGCCATCAACACAACACACGGCGTTAAAATTACCAGTAATGCTACACATGCTACACATAATCGCTACAATGCCAACAATGTCATGCACTATACTACATCCATAATATCAACAGTCAAAACCTGCACAATTCACTACAGTAAATACTATGCATTATGCTGATAAGCCACTACACGTGCACTACACTACACAACCAGGCATACAAATGCCAATACACAATCATGCACTTCACTTGGCGTCCAAACGCCAATACACACTGCGTCGCCACCACGGGGCCTCGTAGCCTGGTGGATAGCGCGCAGGATTCGTAATTCTGTGGCGCGGGTTCGATTCCCGCACGAGGCAGAAACAAATGGGCAAAGTTTCTTTCACCCTGAATGCCCCTGTTACCTAGCAGTAAATAGGTACCTGGGAGTTAGTCAGCTGTCACGGGCTGCTTCCTGGGGGTGGAGGCCTGGTCGAGGACCGGGCCGCGGGGACACTAAAAGCCCCGAAATCATCTCAAGATAACCTCAAGATAAGATAACCACTGGACGCCACACACCCCCACCGACGGGACACGCTCCTCGTGTCCCAGGTAACACTCTCCATAATGCTACCTGCACCCACAAAAAATCTCCATGGCCCTCTCCAGGGTACACGAGACATCGAACCCCAGACGTCAAATTACGCGTCGCTCGCTATGCCTAGGAGTTCACAATTCACTTCGCCTATTTTCTGTATCGATGTAACGCCTGAAATCGCTCGAATCTTTACGTAATATTTAATTATCCTTAAAATATTCGATTTACACGTTACATGAAATTTAATTAACTTTAAATCACGTAGTTTTCACACTTAATTTCACCTTAGCAACTGTTTCTCACTATTGCCACCATACCGACGATATAAAACAAGCTCCAAGGTGCGGCTCGCTTGGCCCACCCATCGCTTGGCCCGCACATGGCCCACGCCGGCCCACATTCACCCACGCTAGTTTACCTCGCCACTCTGTATACTCCGCACAACGAACATTGTATAATCCGCACTACGAACACTGAACTTGTTTTGGATCACGATGCTTCAGTGGTCCAGACTTGCATCTTAGCCGTCTCTCGTTGCAGGAATTTGGAAAGAAAGAAATAAACCCCACATGTGCCCCACAATGGCCTAGTCCCTTTAATTAACTAACACCTCTGACCTGGTCTCACCTGACCCTTCTTTCCTCCGTCTAGTAACCACCATTCTCACCACAACCCGAAGTCTACCATTTCCCGAACACTCCCTCACCAACTAAACCAGAACCACACTTCCTTCATCTCGCACCGTGTTCCAAAACCTGTTTGCGCTGCCACCAAATATGTCGTCTACCAATTCCCTAACATTCCCTCACCAACCGAACCAGGAACACTATGAGGGGGCAGATGGAAGGTATTTAAAGGCCGTCGGGTTTTGTCATTTAATTACAAAGAATAGACTCTGACAAATAATACTATATTAATTAACATACTCTATTAGGTCAATACACTTCCAATACCCATAGACCACTTGACCTCCGCGATCACCACCCACACTCGTAACTTCCGCCTAAG
>NC_091158.1:52257623-52484518 GCF_040958095.1 Procambarus clarkii | reverse complement strand
TTGCTGGCATATTGGATTCAAACACCGCCGTGTGATGCCACTACATCCTCAAGCAAATGGAGAAGTTGAGAGATTCATGCAACCTCTCATGAAAGCGGTACGCTGTGCTCATGCCGAAGGACGATCCTGGAAACAAGCTATGTATGCTTTTTTCAGGAACTACCGTGCAACACCACATGGAACACTGGGCAAGTCGCCTGGCGAACTTTTATTTGGACGTCCTATGAGAATCGCACTACCCGTCATGCCAGCCGAGGTAACGGATAAACGTCTCGCTCAGAAGGATGCACTAGCCAAGGGCAAAATGAAAATTGCTCATGATCAACGTGCAAAGGAACAATTCATAAAGGTTGGAGATACTGTTCTCGTTAAAAAGAAAAAAGAGGGAAAGCTAGATATGCCGTATGATACAAAACCATATAAAGTGATTAGTGTAAAAGGAACTATGGTAACAGCGAGTAATAGAGATCATAGTATAACACGTAATATGGCCTATTTCAAAGTGATTCCAACTAGTGTAGAAAATGATGAAGTGCAAAGTCGTGCAAAAGAAAAAGAAAAAAATAGTTATAACCCGACAAACAATTCATCAAGGGATGTTATTGCATTTAAGGACTCTCGTCCTAAACGTCATGTTAAACGCCCTACACGATTTGATGATTAATTGTGTTCCTATGTAATGAAAAGTATTTACTTATTATGCTAAACTAAATTTAATATTGTTTGAATAATGCAGATCTCTCATTCAATATTTTGTAACTTTGTATTACAGTTTCTTTCATGTTTGTTTAACATTGCATATGTATTTTTAACATTGAAATCCTTTGTGGAAAAGATTAAGTTGTTTAAATTCTTTGTGTGCTTAATTAATGTTAAATGTATGCAGTATCTCTTGATATGTTAATAACTTACTTTGTGTCAATAACTTTGCTTTGTGCTACACGCATGGTAGACATCCTGTATTCATTCTTTTTAAAGAAAAGGAGGGATGTCATGTTCACAGAAAATGGTACCATCCGTTTTCTATGTGTGGCGGAGCAGACGCCAGAGAGAGGAGGTAAACAAGAGAGCATACAGGACGCCCGCCAAGCTTGGTAGCTACTAGTCATGCAATCGTTTATAAGTATTAAAGTCAGTAACCAAGTCATGACTTTACATCAACCCTACAACCAAGACTTCCTCAGTAACACACAAACACCACAGGCACTATAACCTTCGCACATACCTCACATACCTCCGACGTCTGGGGAATTTCTGACCGGTTCAGTATACATTGTACTTTGCCATACCGCAAGTACTCGTCCGCCTTCACTCCAGACTCTTGGGTATCCGTGGGTGCTTGTACACGAGGCCTCTCTTCTCGCTCAGTCGCTTCTGCCTCCTTAACCTCATGTTCCTTGTTGGGAGAAGAATCAGGAGACTCTGCTAGAATACTGTCAATCTGTAGGCGAGAGGAAGGATTAAACATGTTATCTAATTCCGGGTCTGTCTGTACCTGGATATTAGCAATGCCTGCTGTTACCTTTGACCTTGCTGTTCCGGCTGGCTTGTCCACAATCTTGGGATGATTGTTGCTCCAATCTGTCACAAGTCGTTGGCTAGTATCACGTCAATCCCAGCTATAGGTAAGGTATCAACTACTGCCAACGCACATGTGCCGCTGAAGTAAGGCGAGTCTAGATGTACCGGCACTAAGGGGGGCAATGTACCGCGTCCTAGGAAACCCAACCAGGACAACCTTTTGTCTCCCGTCTACACTCATTCCGTCGGGTAACGAGTTTCTCACGATCAGGGACTGGGCTGCTCCACTATCTCTGAGCACTACAACTGATCTACTAGTATGATCACTCGATACATACCCGCCTGAAGTGTGAGGGGCAAACAATCTTGGTTCATAGACTGGCTTCCTGCTGGTGGTGTCACACAGCTCATCAACATCCCCTCCCTACGTGGGCCGCTACCTCTTCTGCCTCGGCACATAGCAGCTACATGCCCTTTCTGCCCACAAGTCCAACACACCATATTCCTCCTCGGACTCCGGTGTTTCGGACTGTTAGGACTAGTCCTTCGAGAGCTACTTGGGGGTGTCTTCACAGCGCTTTGTGGGACGGGTCTCTCCTCTTCCTGACGAGGCTTGCCATACAGACGAGGGTAATTCTTCGGGACATACCTAGTGGAAGACCTATGTGTCAAGATGTACTCTTCAGCCATGGTGGCTGCCGCACGTAAGGACTCTTCCTGCTGTTCCTCTAAGTACGTCTTTAGATCTCCAGACAGACAGTCTTTGAAGTCCTCTAACAGTATGAGCTGCTCAAGGTCTTCTTTGGTCTCCACCTTCCGAGAAGCACACCACTCTTGGAAAAGCCATTCCTTGATTGTTGCGAATTCGGTGAACGTGTGCTCCGAGGTCTTTTTCAGGTTCCTGAACTTCTGCCTGTAAGCCTCAGGCACCAATTGGTAAGCCATGAGCACTACCTTCTTCACCTTGTCGTAATCGCCGGAGTCATCAAGGGACAACGTGGAGTAGGCAATTTGGGCCTTACCAGTCAAGACGGACTGTATCACAATGGCCCAATTCTCCTTTGGCCACTCCAAAGAGGCTGCGACTTTCTCGAAGGCCGCAAAGAACTTCGAAACTTCCTTCTCGTTGAACTTCGGGACCATTTTGATATTCCTCACCGGATCGAAACTACTTGTCTCCATTGTTCGCCTCCTACCGCCTAATCGCAATACTTCTAGCTCATGTTGTCTCTCTTTTTCTTTTTCTTCTCTCTCTCGCTCTTCTCTTTCTCGTTTCTCTTCTCTTTCTCGCTCTTCTCTTTCTCGTTTCTCTTCTCTTTCTCTCGCTCTTCTCTTCTTTCTTCTCTTTCTCCCTCTTCTTTCCTTTCTTCTAATTCTAAACTCCTCATCTCCAATTCTTTTTCTAGTTTCTCTCTTTCCATTTCTAATTTCTTCCATTCTCTCTCGCGATTTATTTCCAAGGCACGCATTTTGACAGTTAGCAAGCTTATATTCAGCTCACCTGCATCGCTTTCAATGTCACTGCCCTTATCTTCCTTTTCAGTGGAAGCTACTTCCTCACTTTCTTTTATACTATGTGCCTCGCTTTCCTGTTTCTTCTCGGCCTTCAAATGCCGGTGAATCTTGGACAAGATCTCCACACGGGAATCACTGGCACGTATCTTTATCTCCAGATAGGCACTTACTAATACAAGTTCTGGTTTTCCCAGATATTTTAATCTGGCAAGACAGTCCTCCTCGTTCAGAAAGGCCTGAACATCGTCCAGAGTGTCGATGGTCGCTTTTTCTGCCATTGTCACTAAGATGGAGCACTAGCACTTAACACACCACTTCACTTTAGCACTTAACACATCGAGCACTGTACTACGCCAATATTGCACTTTATCGCACCTAATACCGCACTTGCCAATATTGCACTGAATCACACCAAGCACCGCACAGGACGTATAACGTCCTAATAGTCTCAAACAGGGGGAATTATTTACAAGGAATTGCGCTACATCACCACCCCGGTCAAACATACTTGACAAGGGGTCGGATCCCGCTGGAGATGCCAATTATGGTACGGCCCTATTGGGTCGCAACCGGGTTCTTCTCTGATGTTATTAGAGTTTGGGTACCCGGCCCCAAGCTAGTAGTGGCTTTCAAGGGGTGCGTTCCATAACGCAAGTTAAATTAAAGGGGAAGGGATACAAATGCACTGCTTTTGTATATATATTGCTACCACCACCATAAATATATCACAGTCACACGTGGGGTTGCTATAACTACACTTATTATATACAAATTAGTCTTCCTCTGAAGACACAGGATGCTCCACGGTGCTCAAGATGAGTAGCCCTGGTTCTCTTCATCGTGGCCCACGATGAATCCTCTGATTCTCTCGGCGAATCTACCCCGGCCACAGGCCAGCCGAATCACAGTCCCACTGGGTGCACCGTCGTGGAGGCCTTCAACCACAAATCCAGCCTGTAGCTGGCAGGTTCCGATCAGCTCCGCTGTGTAGGCCACTCCACGATCGATACTAGGGTTGCGAGCCCTAGGCAGGAGCCTCGTGTGATTCCGCAGATCACTCTCCTCTCTCTGCACCACAGTGGCTAGTCTCTTCCACCAGCCAGCCTCCAGATAAGACGATTCCTGGTACTGCCACGTCACAGGCAGGCTAACACACTCAACAGTGCCTGTCCGGGGGTGACTCACAGCTTCCTCAGAGCAAACTCGTGGAGAGACTATGGCTGCCTTGGGTAGACTGCCCCATCGTCCAATACAGCAGTCCCAGGTCGACTCTGTAATCAGACACGTCATTAGTGCTGGGGACACTCTAGGGCACCTCACTTACAGGCTAACCCAGCAAACAATTTTAGGTTGCCACAACATATCTGGAAAGTATTTGAAAGGATTGGAAACGTTTGTTTTATCGTATCAGATACGATATTGTGTGTGGACTTAAATAGGTTTCCAAAACTTATAACCAAAACCTACGTATCTAACACTAATTTGAGATGTTGTGGCAACTTTACAATCCTAACATGAGTCATTCATAATCCATTCATACAGCAATATGAATCTCTTATGAAAGGTTTGAGCCTATAATCTGAACCCTTTTCACATCTTTGTGTTTAAAGTTAAATTTCTTGAAATTAAATTATATTATTTTATATTATATTATTTTTATTATATTTTATTTTATATTATATTATTATTTTCAATTTAAATATTAAAACCAATTTAAGGGTAAAAAAAATCTAATAATTTATATTTCTTTTATTATTTACTAACAATTATAATTATTAACTAACGGAGAGAAGGGAGGCTGTACGGTGGACAGTGGCGGCTGTGGCGGCGGTGGTTGACAGTGGCGGCGGTGGCGGATAGTGGCGGCGGTGGTGGACAGTGGCGCGGGCGGACAGTGGCGGCGGGCGGACAGTGGTGGCGGTGGCGGATAGTGGCGGCGGTGGTGGACAGTGGTGGGATGCGGACAGTGGCGGCGGGCGGACAGTGGCGGCGGCAGGCGGACAGTGGTGGCGTGGCGGACAGTGGTGGCGGTGGCGGTGGCGGACAGTGGTGGCGGTGGCGGACAGTGGCGGCGGGCGGACAGTGGCGGCGGGCGGACAGTGGGCTGTGGCGGACATTGGCGGCGTGGCGGTGGGCGGACAGTGGCGGCTGTGGCGGACATTGGCGGCGGGGCGGACAGTGGCGGCGGGCGGACAGTGGCGGCTGTGGCGGACAGTGGCGGCGGTCGGACAGTGGCGGCTGTGGCGGACAGTGGCGGCGGGCGGACAGTGGCGGCTGTGGCGGACATTGGCGGCGGTGGCGGACAGTGTTGGCGGTGGCGGACAGTGGCGGCGGGTGGACAGTGGCGGCGGGCGGACAGTGGCGGCGGGCGGACAGTGGTGGCGGTGGTGGACAGTGGTGGCGGACACTGGTGGCGGTGGCGGACAGTGGCGGCGGTGGCGGACAGTGGCGGCGGGCGGACAGTGGCGGCTGTGGCGGACATTGGCGGCGGTGGCGGAGAGTGGCGGCGGGCGGACAGTGGCGGCGGTGGTGGACAGTGGCGGCGGTGGCGGTGGCGGACATTGGCGGCGGTGGCGGACAGTGGCGGCGGGCGGACAGTGGCGGCTGTGGCGGACATTGGCGGCGGTGGCGGAGTGGCGGCGGGCGGACAGTGGCGGCGGTGGTGGACAGTGGCGGCGGTGGCGGACATGGCGGCGGTGGCGGACAGTGGCGGCGGGCGGACAGTGGCGGCTGTGGCGGACATTGGCGGCGGTGGTGACAGTGGCGGCTGTGGCGGACATTGGCGGCGGTGGCGGACAGTGGTGGCGGTGGCGGACATTGGCGGCGGTGGCGGACAGTGGCGGCGGGCGGACAGTGGCGGCTGTGGCAGACAGTGGTGGCGGGGTGGTGGACAGTGGCGGCATGCGGACAGTGGCGGCGGGCGGACAGTGGCGGCGGCGGGCGGACAGTGGTGGCGGTGGCGGACAGTGGTGGCGGTGGCGGACAGTGGTGGTGG
Source organism: Procambarus clarkii (assembly GCF_040958095.1). Classification (NCBI taxonomy): domain Eukaryota; kingdom Metazoa; phylum Arthropoda; class Malacostraca; order Decapoda; family Cambaridae; genus Procambarus; species Procambarus clarkii. Next base: position 52,478,487 of record NC_091158.1, on the reverse strand, counting down.
TGGTGGACAGTGGTGGCGGTGGCGGAGAGTGGTGGCGGAACAGTGGTGGCGGTGGCGGACAGTGGCGGCGATGGCGGACAGTGGCGGCGGGGCGACAGTGGCGGCTGTGGCGGACAGTGGCAACGAGCGGACAGTGGCGGCTGTGTATGGTGGTGGCGGACAGTGGCGGCGGTGGCGGTGGTGGCGGGCGGTAGTAGTGGGCGGGTGGCGGGCGGCGGCGGCTGTGATGGGGTGGTGGCGATCGGCGGTGGTGGTGGCTGGTGGCGGCTGGCGGTGGCGGGCGGCGGCGGCTGTGATGGGTGGTGGCGATCGGCGGTGGTGTGGGCTGGTGGCGGCTGGCGGTGGCGGCTTGCGGGTGGCGACTGTGGCAATGGGCGGTGACGGCTGATAGCGTGCGGTGGTGGCGGCTGGTGGCAGGTGGTGGCGGTTGGTGGTGGCAGCTGGTGGCTGTGGTGGTGGGTGGTGGTGGGGGGTGGCGGCTGGCGGTGGCGACTGTAGGCAACGGGCGGTGGCGGCTGATGGCGGGCGGTGGTGGCGGTTGGTGTTGGTGGCAGCTGGTTGCGGGCGGTGGCGGCTGGTGGCGGGCGGTGCTGGCGGCTGGTGGTGGTGGCAGCTGGTGGCGGGCGGTGGCGGCTGGTGGCGGTGGCAGCTGATGGTGGCTGGTGGCGGGCGGTGGCGGCTTGTGGCGGGTGGTGGTGGCGGCGGTGGTGGGTGGTGTTGGGTGGTGTTGGCGGCGGTGGTGGGTGGTGGGTGGTGGCGGTGGTGGGTGGTGGTGGGTGGTGGTGGCGGCGGTGGTGGGTGGTGGTGGCGGCGGTGATGGGTGGTTGGTGGTGGGTGGTGGTGGCGGCGGCTGTGGTGGTGGCGGGTGGCGGCTGGTGGTGGTGGGTGGTGGCGGCTGGTGGTGGTGGGTGGTGGCGGGCGGCGGTGGCTGTGGTGGTGGGTGGTGGTGGCGGGTGGCGGCTGGCGGTGGCGACTGTGGCAACGGGCGGTGGCGGCTGATGGCGGGCGGTGGTGGCGGTTGGTGTTGGTGGCAGCTGGTGGCGGGCGGTGGCGGCTGGTGGCGGGCGGTGGCGGCTGGTGGCGGCCGGTGGTGGCGGCTGGTGGTGGTGGCAGCTGATGGTGGCGGGTGGCGGCTGGTGGTGGCGGTGGTGGGTGGTGGCGGCTGGTGGTGGGTGGGTGGCAGCTGGTGGCGGGTGGCGGTGGTGGGTGGCGGCTGGTGGTGGTGGGTAGTGGCGGTGGTGGCGGCTGGTGGCGGGTGGTGGCGGTGGTGGTGGTGGTGGCGGCTGGTGGCGGGTGGTGGTGGCGGTGGCGGCTGGTGGCGGGTGGCGGTGGTGGGTGGTGGCGGTGGTGGGTGGTGGCGGTGGTGGGTGATGGCGGTGGTGGGTGGTGGCGGCTGATGGCGGCTGGTGGTGGTGGGTGGTGGCGGGTGGCGGCGGGTGGCGGCTGGTGGTGGTGGGTGGTGGCGGCTGGTGGTGGTGGGTGGTGGCGGGCGGCGGTGGCTGTGGTGGTGGGTGGTGGTGGCGGCTGGCGGTGGCGACTGTGGCAATGGGCGGTGGCGGCTGATGGCGGGCGGTGGTGGCGGTTGGTGTTGGTGGCAGCTGGTGGCGGGCGGTGGCGGCTGGTGGCATGCGGTGGTGGCGGCTGGTGGCAGGCGGTGGTGACGGCTGGTGGTGGTGGCAGCTGATGGTGGCTGGTGGTGGCGGGTGGCGGCTGGTGGTGGGTGGTTGCAGCTGGTGGCAGGTGGTGGTGGTGGGTGGCGCTGGTGGTGGTGGGTAGTGGCGGCGGGTGGCGGTGGTGGCGGGTGGCGGGTGGTGGTGGCGGCTGGTGGCGGTGGTGGTGGCGGTGGTGATTGGTGGCGGCTGGTGGCGGGCGGTGGTGGCGGCTGGTGGTGGTGGCAGCTGATGGTGGCTGGTGGTGGCGGGTGGCGGCTGGTGGTGGCGGTGGTGGGTGGTTGCAGCTGGTGGCGGCTGGTGGTGGTGGGTAGTGGCGGCGGGTGGCGGTGGTGGCGGGTGGCGGGTGGTGGTGGCGGTGGTGGCGGCTGGTGGCGGGTGGTGGTGGCGGTGGTGGGTGGTGGCGGCTGGTGGCGGGTGGCGGGTAGCGGTGGTGGGTAGTGGCGGTGGTGGGTGATGGCGGTGGTGGGTGGTGGCGGCTGATGGCGGCTGGTGGCGGCGGGTGGCGGCCAGCTGGGACACACCCTCCACCACTGAAGGTCTGAGCACAACTAACCATATGTCTCTCATACCACCAGCCTAGTGTTGCCATCAGCTCGCCCTCTCAAAATGTTTCCTTCAAAGATTGTATATTATCTTTGAACAACAAGTTTGATTATCAAGGAAATAATGCATATATTATTGTCACATTAATACTGTGTACAATACAATACAATACAATTTTATTTAGGTAAGGTACATACATACAATAAATATTTACAAGGATTGTTTTGACTTATAGGTAGAGCTAGTACATACAATGCCTAAAGCCACTATTATGCAAAGCGTTTCGGGCATAATATCTTATTATGCCCGAATAATATCTTATTGATATTATTGCGTGTAATATCTTATTACATTCCTGCTAAATAATTATAATTTGAAACAGGACAAAAAATCCAACATATATATAAAAACCAACATTAGAGATCACGAGGCCTAGGGCTAGGCCTATCTGTGACCACACATCCTGCTTTGCTGGCCTGCTACCCTCTCACACCTCACACTCTTAACTCTCTCATAATCACTCTCACTCTCAATCACTCTTACGCACTATTACTCACTCTTACTCTCAATCACTCTTACACACTATTACTCACTCTTACTCTCAATCACTCTTACGCACTATTACTCACTCTTACTCTCAGTCATCCTTACTCACTCTCATACTCACTCTTACTCTGTCACTCTTACTCTGTCACTCTTACTCTCTGTCACTCTTACTCTCTGTCACTCTTACTCTCTGTCACTCTTACTCTCTGTCACTCTTACTCTGTCACTCTTACTCTCTGTCACTCTTACTCTCTGTCACTCTTACTCTCTGTCACTCTTACTCTCTGTCACTCTTACTCTCTGTAACTCTTACTCTGTCACTCTTACTCTCTGTCACTCTTACTCTCTGTCACTCTTACTCTGTCACTCTTACTCACTCTCAGTCACCCTTACCCATTCATACTCACTCTCTCAATCTTACTCTCACACTCTTACTCTCAATTACTCTTACTCTCAGTCACTCTTACTCCCAATCACTCCTACTCCCAATCACTCCTACTCTCAATCACTCCTACTCTCATTCTTACTCTTACTCCCAATCACTCTTACTCTCAATCACTCTTATTCTCATTCTTACTCTCAATCACTCTTATTCTCATTCTTACTCTCAATCACTCTTATTCTCATTCTTACTCTCACTCTTATTCTTACTCCCAATCACTCTTACTCCCAATCACTCTTAATCTCAATCACTCTTATTCTCATTCTTACTCTCAATCACTCTTATTCTCATTCTTACTCCTACTCTCACTCTTACTCCTACTCCCAATCACTCTTACTCCCAATCACTCTTACTCTCAATCACTCTTACTCCCAATCACTCTTACTCTCAATCACTCTTACTCTCAATCACTCCTACTCTCAATCACTCTTACTCTCACTAACTCTCAATCACTCTTACTCTCACTCTAACTCTCAATCACTCTTACTCTCATACTCACCCTTATTCTCAATCACTTTTACTCTCACTCTGTCACCCTTACTCTCACTCTGTCACTCTTACTCTCACTCACTCTTACTCACTCTCAGTCACTCTTACTTATACTCACTCTTACTCTTACTCACACACTCTCACTCACTCTTACTCACACTTACACACTCTGGCACTCTCACTCACCTTCAGTCACTCTTACTCACTCTTACCCACTCTCGCTCACTCTTACTCAATCTAGTTAATAAGAACACGCCAATATAAGACAACAAAACGTTTTCAGATACTTTCACACCACTTTCCAGCAACTTTTATAATTTATATAAATTATCTTAGGGAATAATACATAAATTATATATTTAAACATGATATTAGTGTTTAGTGGAATGCATAAGGAGTCAAATTGTGTTAAAAAGAGCGATTTTTAGAAAATTTGGAAAACTACTTTTTTCTGATCATATTATAACAAAATGGATTTTGAACGTTTCACTCAGCCAATATATATCATTCACAATTTATTAATGAATTTTACAAAAAAAAAAACATAAATTTTATATTTAAACATGTAAAAACTATTTGTAATACATTAGGAACAAAAAAATTGTAGAAAAACAATTTATTATAAAACCTTTGTGTTTGGATTTTTTGATTAAAAGTTTCTCAAAGGCTCTCCTGCACCATTCTCAATGCAAATCATTCCCACGCCTATGGGAAGAGATAGACAAACGTTTTCTAGATGATTTGTGTTTGCTGGGAAGACACAAACGTCCACCTATCTACTCTATAGATGGCATTGCTGTCTAAGCACCACCTCACCAGAGGTCAGCAGCGGCTATGTTATGAGCTGGTAAACACGGGAATCCAGCCCCTGTGGCCGGTATATCCCGTCCTCACTAGATGGCGTCGTCCATTTGGAGGGGGGTTTCGGGAGCTGACTCACAAATGGCGTTGTCGTCACGGCTCCGTGCTACGACGCTGGACTCGGGTCCGTAAGAGTGTGTTCCCTGACTTGCGGGGTAAAAAGTTTCTAGACACCACCTCCAATACTTTGGCTCTCCACGTATCCTCGCCTCCATACGATTCCTTGTTCTCCCAGTGTATCCTTCCGTGATTGAAGTCCCCCATGATGAGCAGGTGGGATCTATTTCTACAGGCAGCAGAGGCTGCCGTCTCAATTATTGTGTTAACTGCCATGTTGTTGTTGTCAAACTCTTGACTGGGTCATCTGTCATTTGGTGGAGGGTCATATATCACTGCTACTACTATTCTTGGTCCTTCCATTGTCATGGTGCTTGTCATGTAGTCACTGAATCATTACACAGCCCGGGATATCCATCTCCTTGAAACTCCATTCCTTTCTCATTAGTAGGGCCACTCTGCCTCCTCCCCTACCTTCCCTCTCTTTCCTTATTACTGTGTATTGGGGAAAATCAGCATTCGTTATGATTCCTGAGAGTTTTGTTTCAGTGTGTCCATTACATCTGGATTAACTTTTTGTGCTCTTTCCCTTAGTTAACTTGCGTTACTTATGATCCCATCTATGTTCGAGTACATCACCCTGAAACGGACTCTCTTCTGCTTTTCCTCTGGGGGGAGGGGGTGGACCTGTGGGATCTGGGTGTGCGGGAGCTGGGAGGATCTGGTACGGGGAAACTGGTGGAGGAGGAAGGGCTTGGGGGGGGGGTGAGAGGGGGGGGGGTGAGAGGGGGAGGGTTGGGGGGAGAGTGAGAGGGGGAGGGTTGGGAGGGGTGAGAGTGGAAGGGTTGGGGGGCAGAAAAGGGGGAGGGCTTGGGGGACGTGGGGGGAAAGGGAGGGGTGAGGAAGAAGGGAGGGTTAAGGGGAGTGGTAGAGAGGGGAAGGCTTAGGTGGGGTGGGGGAAAGTGGTGGGCCTAGTGGGGTTTGGGAGAATGGAGGGTATGAGGGGTGGAGGAGATGGGAGGGCATGTGGGAGTAGAAAGGGCTTGGGGGATGGAGGAGAAGGGAGGTCCTGGGGAGAAGGGTGAGAGGAAGGAGGGGGGTGAGTAGGGGGAGGGTGCCTAAGGTGGGTACTTAGTGGGGGCTGTCAGGGGATTGGGCAGGTAGGGGTGTCTGTTGGGAAGAATGTGAGGGTGGTGCTCCACTCCCTGTGGCTGTTGAACTGTTTGAGGAGGGTTCCCCACTCCCTCTGGGATTGTAGGGTTCAGGGTTGTGGTGCTCTGATTCCTTTCTCTTTTCCTGTGCTCTCTCTCCTCGTGTTTGCTGCCCTCACTCTCTTGTCCCTAGTCATATCCCTCTGCAAGAATACTTTTTTGAACTTCTGTACATTTGCAAGACCTCTCTTCCTTACTAACAGGTCCTCGTTCGTGTTCTCGCTCATGAATACCGGATATTCACTCATGAATACCGAATATGAGTAGAGAGAAAGACCTGGGGGTTGATATCACTCCAGACCTGTCTTCTGAAGCCCATATGAAGAGGATAACATCAATGGTATATGCCAGGTTGCCCAACATAAGAACGGCCTTTAGAATTTTGTGGAAGGAATTACTCAGAGCTCAGAACATACCACATATGTCAGACCAGTCCTGGAGTATGCGGCCCCAGCATGGAGCCTGTACCTTGTCAAGCACAAGATGAAGCTGGAAAAAGTTCAGAGGTATGCCACTAGGCTAGGTCAGAACTAAGAGGCATGAGTTAAGAGGAAAAGCTGCATGAAAGGCTTCCACAACAATGGAAGATAGAAGAGTAAGGGGAGACATGAACACTACCTACAAAATTCTAAGAGGAATTGACTGGGTAGATAAGGATAAAAATTTTTAACATGGGTGGTACGCGAACAAGGGGGGCACAGGCGAAGACTCAGTACACAAATGAGCCACAGAGATGTTAGAAAGATTTTTTCAGTGTCAGAGTAGTCAACAAGCAGAATGCATTAAGCAGTAATGTGGTGGAGGCTGACTCCATACATAGTTTCAAATGTATATATGATACAGCCCAGTAGGCTCAGGAATCTGTATATCAGTAGATTGACGTTTGAGAGGCGAGACCAATGAGCTAGAGCTCAACCCCCTCAAGCACAAATAGGTGAGTTCACACACACACACACACACACACACACACACACACACACACACACACACACAAACAGGGGTCTGGAAGCTGAGCGAACAGCACGCACGACTCATAATTCTGTGACCTGGGTTCGATTCCCAGTCCAGGCAGAAACAAATGGGCAAAGTTTCTTTCACCTTGAATGCCCCTGTTACCTAGCAGTAAATAGGTACCTGGGAGTTAGACAGCTGTTACGAGCTGCTTCCTGGGTTTGTGTGTGTGTGGAAAAGAAATGTTAGTTAGTTAGTAATAGTTGATTGACAGTTGAGAAGCGGGCCAAAAGAGCAAAGCTCAACCCCCGCAAACACAACTAAGTGAATACAACTAGTTGAATACAGGATCCAGCAGGTGGGGGAGAGGAACAGGGTGTCATTCATGAAGATGACTGCTCGTGCATGGAGGGAAATCAGTGGGGAATTGAAGGACATGAGGGAAACCATAAGTAAACCTGCAGAAGGAACGTTGTGCAGGGCAAAAGGGGGATAAAAAAACCTAAGAACAAGATCTCCTCAGACTTTGGCCCAGGCAACAAACCCCCAGGTAACAGGGGATGTAGCAATGGCAAGGAACCCTACAATGATTGTCACTTTTGCAGATGTGCTGAAGATGTGCCCAGATACCATGTCCACAGTCAATGAAGTTTTAATGAAAGTAGTAACCTCACAGGAGGCAGCTAGATGCATGAGCCAGCTAATGGAAAGGAAAAGAGCTGTAGTAGTAGTAGGTATTAAGAAACAAGAAGGTTCCACAAGGGAGAAATGGAGGACTAAGGACAAAGCTGCAGTGTCAGGAATACTATAGTAGATTGGAAAGGAAGGGGCTGAAAAAGACTTAGAAAAGTTTTTTCAGATTGGCCAGTACAACAAAGACAAAGACATCGGATGTTGAAGGTATTACTAAGAAATGAGTCTATAAAAGAGGACATCCTAGTAAAAAAGAGCAAACTGAAATATGTATCGAATTAAAGAAAGGTATTCCTTCAGAGGGATATGACCAGGGAAGAGATAATAGAGGCAGCAGATCCAAGGAAAAGGCGAAGGTTGAGAGATGGGAGCCAGGGAACCTCAACCTTCAACCCAGCAATCCCAGAGGGGAGTGAGGAACCCCTAGCCAGCAATTCAGGAACCCAAGAAGGGACTGCAACACCCCAACCCACAACCCCCATAGGAGCCCCCCCCCCAAGCACAAATCATTCCCTGCCCATCACAATGTCTACCATACCAACCAAATCCACCCTCCCTCCCTACCCCAAGATCCCCCTGCCTTCCCATCCCCTGGTCTTCTTCCTGCCTGCTTCTTCCAGGCCCACACAAGACCTGAGCCCTTCATTCCCCCCCCCCCACCTCCAAACCCCTGTTAACTACACCACAGGAGAACGAGCCCTCACCCCAAGCACTCCCCTGCCTCCAATCTCTAGCACTCCCTGCCCCTCAATCCCTAGGAATTTTTCCTGTCCCAAGCAGGCCAGGGCAATTTCTAAGCCCTCCAGCACCCCCACCTCCCCAAGAACCGCTGGTAACTACCTCACAGGAGGATGAGCCTACCCAAGTTGCAATGCCTACGGAACGGCTTCCTATACTAGAGGGGAGTGAGGGTGAAAATGGATATAAGAAAGTGAGCTTCAAGGTAATGTACTCAAACATCGATAGGGTTACCAACAAAGCAAGTGAACTGGAAAAAAGGGTGCATGAAGAAAACTCAGACGTAATAGGACACACAGAAACAAAATAGTCAGGAGTCATAACATATACTGTGTTTCCAATAGACTACTATATAGTTAGGAAAGAGAGGGAAGGGAGAGGAGGAGGAGGAGTGGCCCTGCTGGTAAGGAAGGACTGGAGCTTTATAGAGATCGAAATTCCAGGCTGCGTTGGATTAAGAGACTACATAACAGGAACTAAGACAATGGGTGGAACTTAGAAAAATTGTGGCAGTCATTTACAACCTTCCACTAAATGACAGAAAATCCAAACAGGAGTTTGACAGAAACAACATGGCAACCAATAATATAACAGAGAGAGCAGCCTCAGCGGCCTGCAGGAATGGTTCCAGACTCTTAATCATGGGCGATTTCAACCATGGAAAGATAGACTGGGAGAATTGGGACCTATATGGAGGTGAAGATACATGGAGAGCTAAACTCTTGGAAGGGATAACAAGAAACAAACTTTCTGAACCAACATGTCAAGGGTCCCACAAGAATGAGGGGGAATGACTAGCCAGCTTGACTCGACCTGATATTCACCTTGAATGAGGCAGAAATAAGGGAAGTCAAATTTGAAACCCCCATAGGAATGAGTGACAACAGTGTATTGACATTTGAGTATCTGATGGAGGTAGGGATAACCTATCCAAGGATGGGATTGGAAGGGAAAAGACTAAATTACCGAAGAGGAAAATATGACGACAACGAAGAACTTCCTAATGGGAATACCATGGGAAACAGGACTCAGAGAAAAGACTATACAGTATATGGTGGATTATGTCACCCAGAAGTGCCAGGAAGCTGCAGACAGGTTTATCCCGTCCCAAAAAGAGAAAAATGGGAAGCAACAGAAGAATCTGTGGTTCAGTGTGGAATATACGGTATCAAAGCAACTGAGTAAAAGAACACGGAGAAAATACAGGAATAAGAGAACACCAGAGAGCAGGGAGAGTTACCAGAGGGCCAGAAATGAGGACCTCAGAGTGAGGAGAGAAGCAGAGAGACAATATGAAAATGACATCTCGAGTCATTTTCTAAGACCAAACCAAAACTGTTCCACAGCCACATCAGGAGGAAAACAGCAGTGAAGGAACAAGTGATGAAACTTAGGAAAGGGGAGAATAGATACACAGAGAATGACAAGGTGTGTGAAGAACTCAACTAGACATTCCAGAAAATCTTCACAATAGAACAAGGAGAGGTCCCTGCAGTAAATGAGAAGGCAAACCATGCAACCATGGAGGAATTTGACCTCACCAATGATGAGGTCAAAAGGAATCTGTTGGAGCTGAATGTGACAAAGGCTGTTGGGCCTGACAGAATCTCACCGTGGATACTAAAAGAAGGTGCAGAGGCACTAAGTGTGGCACTCTCTATGGTGTATAACATGTCACTGGAAACAGAAGTCCTACCTGAATGATGAAAAACAGCCAATGTTGTCCCAATATACAAAAATGGTGACAGGCAAGAGGCACTGAACTACAGGCCAGTTTCCCTAGCTTGTATAACATGCAAGGTAATAGAGAAGGTCGTGAAGAAAGACTCGTAGAGCATCTGGAGGGAAAGAGCTTTGTAACACACCACCAGTAGGGGTTCAGAGATGGTAAATTGTGTCTCGCAGGTTTAATAGAATTCTATGACCAAGCAACACAAATTAGGCAAAAAAGAGAAGGGTGGGCAGACTGCATTTTCATGGACTATCAGGAAGCCTTTGACACAGTACCACACAAAAGGCTGTTACATAAGTAGGAGCAACAGGCAGGAGTAAAAGGTAAGGTGATCCAGTGGAAAATGGAGTCTAAGCAGTAAGGGAAGGGAAAAATCAAAGCAAAAGGAAACAACGAGTAACTGTGAGGGGGAGACATCAGAGTGGCGAAATGTCACCAGCGGGGTTCGACAGGGCTCTGTACTTGGACCCATCCTGTTTTTAATATATGTAAACGATCTTCCAGAGGGTATAGACTCGTTCCTCTCAATGTTAGCTGATGATACAAAAATTCTGAGAAGAATCAAGACAGATGAAGATAGACAGAGACTACAGGACGACCTGGACGAACTGGTGGAATGGTCTAGAAAATGGCTACTAAAGTTCAACTCAGGGAAGTGTATCGTAATGAAATTAAGCGAATGGAGCAGAAGGTTGAACACAATGTACCATCTGGGTTCCCAAGCTATATATGTTAGGAATTTTCTCATTTCCTCATAGTTTCCCTTTTGGAATGCCGGCGTTTTGTTTTCTGGGCCCTTCTTTTGGTACATTAACCTTTCTTCGACCAGATACTCAAACGTTAGTACACTGTGATCGTTCATTCCCACGAGGGCTTCGAAACTGATTTTCCCCTTATGTCGGAGCCATGCAACGGGGGGTGGGGGAAATAGCTCTCTCTTGTCCATTATTCCACCCCACAGTTAACTAACGAGGCCGGGGGAAACACCTCTCTTTAGTCCGTTATCCCGTCCTCAGTTAGCTAACTATTCAAGAGCACCCCCCTAGAGTTCCTACGGCAGCCTCTCTCGTTCAACACTTGTAACCTAGGTATTTGACTACCAAGGTGCGAGGACTACAAGGCGCCATAACTTGATAAGCTACCCGAAACTCTAGAGAACTCTAGAATACACTTCACTGCCGCAGACGTATAAGAGAAACGAAAGGGAAGAGGTGAATAATGAAGTAATTAGTGAGGGTTTGGGGTGAGAGAGGTAGAGAGGTGTGAGGAGTGAGGAGGGTCGTCAATTGAAAGTGAGTTTGGAGAGGGTTGGAGGGAGAGGAGTAGATAGGTAGAAGAAGAGTAGATAGTAGAAGAAGAAATGCTGCCACCATCCATTCATTTGTCCGTACCTACAATACAAGGAATGGAACTAGTCTGTACCACAATATTCTCCAGATGTTATCAAGAGGCCATTATTAGTATGTTCCATCTATATCATGTACCCATTAAAATCAAGAAACCAGTAACCGCAGAGGTTTTTCTCATCTCGTCTCACAAACTCTAGGGAACAAAGTTAAAAGACAATTTAAACAATAAATTCATCAATTATATTTTACATAAGTATCATAATTTAAGCAATTCAACTTAGTGTTCAAGAATTAATATGCAAAGTGAGTCCTCATCCAAGAATTCGAGAACCCTACAACTTGACTGCCCCTGATCCTCACACAACACTTGTAAACACAACCAAGTCACCTTGCATGCTCAACTCACCAAGTGTCTGCCTATATCTGGATTGAGAGGGAGGGGGGGGGAATGGTCTGTAGTTGACAGAGACGGTCCCGCCCCACTGGCTGACAGCCTCTCTGGTTAGCCTGTCCTCTGCTCTGCTCTGCTGGCTGGTCTCCTATTGCTTCTCTCTCTGCTCTACAGCTCCCCGAAAATAAAGTTTTTGCAACACTGCTAAAGCAAGCTAGCTGTGTGCGACAACTTTATCAACTGAAGTGTAGTTCTTATGTAGTTTTAAGTGGTGGTTCTGCTCAGATTATTGCGATCGACTGTTTTACTCCATTTGAGCTCAATAACCCGAGGTGTACTGGTATTGTACAGTATGCTAGGGGGAGACTTAGTATGTCAGTAGACTTCACGTTGGGGACGCTCGACGTTAGATAGTCTGGTCACAGGGGTGGCAAAAGTTTGGAGTTGTGGACCCGCGGAGAAGCGAGGGAAACACTCTGGGTCACATAGGTGGCTGTAGGTTAAAGGTGGGAGTAACGGCTATTTAAGTACTTAGGATTAGGAACGGTATAGTTAAATTAGACTAGTATTTTGTCTCTGTTAGCATTGATATTTTTTTGTGGACATTTGTTTAGTGAAATGTGTTCTAGAGTTCTCTCTAGAGTTTCGGGTAGCCGATCAAGTTACGGCGCCTTGTAGTCCCCGCACCTAGGTGGTCAAATACCTAGGTTACAAGGTGTTGAATGAGAGAGGCTGCCGTAGGAACTCTGGAGGGTGCTCTAGAATAGTTGACTAACTGGGGACGGGATAACGGACTAAAGAGAGGTGTTTCCCCCGGCCTCGTTAGTTAACTGGGGGGTGGAATAATGGACAAGAGAGAGCTATTTCCCCCACCCCCCGTTACAGCCATTATGAGTGAAGACTAGGTCTAGTCTCATTGCTTCATCGTTGCCTCTCATTCTTGTGGGACCACTGACATGCTGACTTAGAAAGTTTCTTGTCGCCACCTCTAATAGTTTAGCTCTCCATGTTTCCTCACCTCCATGTGGTTCCTTGCTTTCCAAGTCTATCTTTCCATGATTGAAGTCCCCCATGATGAGCAGATGGGACCTATTTCAACAGGCAGCAGTGGCTGCTCTCTCAGTTATAGTGTTGATTGCCATGTTGTTTCTGTCATACTCTTGCCAGGGTCTTCTGTCATTTGGTGGAGGGTTGATATATCACTGCTACAACTGCTCTTGGCCCTCCCATCGCCATGGGGCCTGCAAGGTAGTCTCTGAACCCCCTCGCTGCCTGAGTGTTATGATCCCAAGTAGCTTAAAACGAGTCCCCCCTTTGAGGATTTTTCTATCAGGCCTGACCTGACTAGAAGGTCAAGGAAATATACAGGTGAAGATACATGTGTAAAATAATTGGTTGGATTTGATAGATAATTTAAGAATGTGGGCAGTGATGACTTGATATAAGATGTGGAGAGTTTGCTGGAGGTGTGAGGCTCGCTTGAGCTCACTTGAGCTGAAGAAATCCTGAGGGAAGGGCGTGCTCCGTTTGAGCCCCTGTTAGAGAGGCACCCCTGTTTGATGAGGAGAACCTCTGTCCTCTTCCTTCAAGATGAAGGAAGTGGACAGACGTCTCGACAGAGGAATAAGTTAGGAGGCGTGTCAGCTCAAGTCAGGAACTGCAGAAGGTGTTGAGGGGGCAGTTAAAGCAGTTCTGTGGGTAGCCTGAGGCGCCCTGAGTGTCGCCGCCCCATCGTGGAGCGTCCTGCGGGAGACCCTTTTGTGGTAAGCACAATTTTAACCAGTTTACAGTGATTGCCTATAGTTGATTGTGTGTCCATCAATCGTAGCGAATGTTTATTGATACATTCGGCATATTTTATTAAGGCAGAAGGCCTAAAATAAGAGAGATGTTGATGGAGGAACGTCCTGGAGGGCGGAGCGACGTCTGTCTCCAAGCGCTGGCAGGTGACTGAGGGAGCCGAGCTCCTGGCGGAGAAGCTGCCTCAAGGGCCGCCAGGCCGGGCGGAGGATGGACCAGCCCAAACGGGGAAGTCCACACTCACAGCATGTAGAGAGCAGAGGAATGTTGGGTGTAAACATATTGTGTGGTTTATTTAGTTTATGTGTTTATAGGGAAACATTTGTATTGGCGTGTCAATGGGTTGCAGGTTTGTCTGGGGAAGGAGTTGCTGAGAACTTCGAAACCAGCAGAAGAGGAGTAGTTGATGAGACTCCAAGGTTGTGGAAGGTACTGAGCTCTGTCGGAGAGCAGCCATACAGTGAGGAAGGGAACCTCAAGCAGTGAGAAGAGTAGTGGAATAAAGTTCCACCTACTTTTATGATACCAGTGGTGAAGCACCATTGTTGCTCAAGGAAGACTTCATGGTGTAGCAGCCATGAGAGCTGTGGAGGACCCTGGTAGACGGTTCTAGGAAAACCTTAAGATGTCAGGGTAGTGAACTTCCAGATGTGGAAGGGAAGTTCTTAGTGACCATTTGTAGGGAGTTGGTAGTGTGTTTGGTTGTCTTTAGCGTGCAAGACGCAGTGAAAACTGGGTGATTGCTTACCATTTTTGTGCCAAGAACATATACTGAAGTACAGTTACAACTGCAGGCTGGATTACCTGCAGAGACTTACATATGTGTTCTAGGACTGATAGGGTGATTGATTGATCATTGATGTTTATCAAGGAATATTAATGTTGATGTTTATAGAATTATAGCCATAGGCTAAATTGCCTGCAGATATTTATATGTTCCAGAGTTGGTAGCGCCATATCATATTGTACTGCATGATTTACCCACTTGGTGAGGCTGATAGTGCAACATTGTCTTATAAGACTTGACCTACTTGATGAGGTTGGTAGTATTAGGTGGTGAGTCAGGAGTTAGGATACCACTTGATAAGCAGATGATAGAGTCCTGATGGTATTGAAGTGTAACCTGACTACAATAGTATAGAGTGTTGGAGATATATTATTATACGTAACTTAAAACTCACACCCCAGAAGTGACTTGAACCCATACTGCCAAGAGCACACTGCATCTGGCGTACAGGACACCTTAACCACTCGACCAACACGACCGGACAAAAGAGGATGGTAACCGAGGCTAATTCCCCATCCCCCCGCCGGCAACTCTGATGGTAATCTTGGGCATGGTATTTTATCAAATCACCTCATTCTTTGAGGAACATGTGGGGAACACAAATGCGAACAAGCCTGAACGGTCTCCAGGCATATATGCAACAGAAAACTCACACCCCAGATGTGACTCGAACCCATACTGCCAGGAGCACATTGCATCTGGCATACAGGACACCTTAACCACTCGACCAACACAACCAGACAAAAGAAGATGGTAGCCGAGGCTAATTCCCCATCCCCCCACTGGCACAAGTGGGGAACACAAATGCGAACAAGCCTGAACGCTCTCCAGGCATATATGCAACTGAAAATTGTGTTCCACATTTGTGTTCCTCACGTGTGCCCCAAAGAAATGAGGTGATATGATAAAATACCATGCCCAAGATTACCATCAGTGTGCCGGCGGGGGGATGGGAAATTAGCCTCGGCTACCATCCTCTTTTGTCCAGTCATGTTGGTCGAATGGTTAAGGTGTCCTGTACGCCAGATGCAGTGTGCTCCTGGCAGTATGGGTTCGAGTCACTTCTGGGGTGTGTGTTTTCAGTTGCATATATGCCTGGAGACCGTTCAGGCTTGTTCGCATTATTATACGTGTATATGTATTGTCCATGTGCCTTGTTCAGTAAATGTTTTCAAATTTGCTGGTGTTTGCCTTTGTCCTAGTGAGGCTTCCCAGAAAATAGGAAAGAGAGAGAGAGAGAGAGAGAGAGAGAAACAAGAACCAAAGCTGCAGACAGGGTAGTATGGAGTAATATCAAAGAAAAGGGGATTGAGGAGATCATACCACATAAGGAGAGAGTGGGGAGTCACGGCGGCTCGAGTGGGTGTGTGCACGTGACAATGAGGCTAGTTTTGGAGCCGCATCTTCTAAATTTGTGACGCTGAACCCCTCTCCAAGTGCCAGAAGTGCCTAGGGTGATCTCCTGGTAAAAATAAGCACTCTACTGAGTTTTGGGTTGGTTGTCCGAAAGGAAGGACGACCAACATCATCATAAAACTGAGATAACCATCTCCTCAAAATTACATTTCTTTCTTATCAGTAGGGCCACTCCTCCTCCCCTTCCTTCCCTCTCTCCATATTACAGTGTGATCCTGGGGAAAACACAGCATTCATTATAATTCCTGAGAGTTTTGTTTCTGTGAGTCTAACCACATCCAGCTTACTTTCTTGTGCTCTTTCCCTAAGTTCTCTTGCCTTACTTGTAATCCCATCTATGTTCGAGTATATTACCTTGAAACTGCCTCTATTCTTTCCATCCTCAGTTTCTGTTGATTCCACTGGAGTAGGGGGACATGGAGTGTCCAGGGAGAGAGGGTCTGGGAAGGAGGACCAGGGGGGATCTGGGGTGAGAGGGGGCAGGAAAATCTGGAATGGGTAAGCTAGGAGGGTCTGGAATGGAGTAGCTGAGAGGGACTGGGGTTGGTTGTCAACTTAGGTTTGGGATGGGGAAGCAGGAGGAGCATGTGGATGGGGGGGAGGGGGTGAGGTCATTGTTGGAGAATTATAGGGAGCCTGGTGTAGGGGGCCCGGGATGACAAGGGTTGGGGTGAAAAGGGAGCCTGGGGTGGGGGGGGCAGGGAGGGAGGAGGTGTGGTAGGATGGAGAGCTTGGAGTTGGGATACTTGGGAGGGCATGGGCTGGAGAAACAGGAGAGGGCATGGGGCTGAGGAAACAGGAAGGGCCTGGGGAGAGGGAAGGAGGTGGGGAAGAAAAAGGGCATATAGAGGGAAAAATGAGGGGTCTGGGGTTGGGTAGCAGGGGGGGGCATGGTTTTGGGAGGGTCGCTACTAGTTGGGGAGGGGAGGGTGATGGGGGGAGTTGTTGTGGGGAGGGATGGTGGGAGGTTTCTGTTATAATCTTCCCTGGTCATGCTGGCCTGCTGGTGAGGGGATTCCCACTCCCCCTCCGAAGTTACTGGAGATACTGCACCAAGTCCTGTTGTTCCCCCTGTTCCCTTTCTTTCCCTTGCATCTCCACCTTGCTTCTGCAGCCCCCCACCTTCTCTCTTCCCTCATCATTTCCCTCTGCAGAAAAACGTCCTTGTATCCCTCTACATTCATAAGCTTGCTCTTCCTTGACAGGATTACCTTTCTCGTAGCCTTGTTCATAAGCACTATTTTTATCAGACTTTTCGTTTCTTTCTTCTAGGGATCCAGCCTGAAAACCTTCTTTATGTTATTTCCATTAACCCCTGCCATACCCAAGCCCTCCAAGATCTTTCTCACCATTGCTCGGTCCTTCCTTTCTCCCTCCTCCTAGTTGGATCCCTCTGGTTTTTGTACTCCTACAACTATGATAGCTCTTTTTCTTTCCAGCATTTGAGCCGTACACATTGCAGCTTCCTGGGATGCAGCTGCATTCATAGCTGCTTCCTCTTTAGCAGCCTTGGAACTTGGGTTATCTCCCAGCATTTCTGCAAACGAGGGTCTCACTTGGAGGAGACCTCACTCCGCTTCATTCACTGTTTCCAGAGGGTTATTTGCCTCGTGTTTCTTCGAATTCGGATATTCCCTGGGTTTCCTTTTCTCTTCCTTAGCTTCTGCCAGCTCACTATGTAGGTTCTGTACTACGCCTTTCATTGCGATCAGTTCATTGTTGAAGTCCTCTAACACCTGGGTGATCCATTCACAGGAACTACCCTTCATTCTTCCTTGCCCCTGTATGTGTGCGTGTGTGTGTGTGTATGTGTATGTGTGTGTGTGTGTGTGTGTGTGTGTGTGTGTGTGTGTGTGTGTGTGTGTGTGTGTGTGTGTGTGTGTGTGTGTGTGTGTGTGTGTGTGTGTGTGTGTGTGTGCGTGCGTGTGTGTGTGTGTGTGTGTGTGTGTGTGTGTGTGTGTGTGTGTGTGTGTGTGTGTGTGTGTGTGTGTGTGTGTGTGTGTGTGTGTGTATGTGTGTGTGTGTGTGTGTGCGTGTGTGTGTGTGTGTGTGTGTGTGTGTGTGCGTGTGTGTGTGTGTATGTGTGTGTGTGTGTGTGTGTGTGTGTGTGTGTGTGTGTGTGTGTGTGTGTGTGTGTGTGTGTGTGTGTGTGTGTGTGTGTGTGTGTGTGCGTGCGTGTGTGTGTGTGTGTGTGTGTGTGTGTGTGTGTGTGTGTGTGTGTGTGTGTGTGTGTGTATGTGTGTGTGTGTGTGTGTGTGTGTATGTGTGTGTGTGTGTGTGTGTGTGTGTGTGTGTGTGTGCGTGTGTGTGTGCGTGTGTGTGTGTGTGTGTGTGTGTGTGTGTGTGTGTGTGTGTGTGTGTGTGTATGTGTGTGTGTGCGTGTGTGTGTGTGTGTGTGTGTACTCACCTAGTTGTACTCACCTAGTTGTATTTGCGGGGGTTGAGCTCTGGCTCTTTGGTCCCGCCTCTCAACCGTCAATCAACAGGTGTACAGATTCCTGAGCCTATTGGGCTCTATCATATCAACACTTGAAACTGTGTATGGAGTCAGCCTGCACCACATCACTTCCTAATGCATTCCATTTGTCAACCACTCTGACACTAAAAAAGTTCTTTCTAATATCTCTGTGGCTCATTTGGGCACTCAGTTTCCACCCGTGTCCCCTTGTGCGTGTTCCCCTTGTGTTAAATAGAATAGACTGTCTTTATCTACCCTATCAATTCCCTTCAGAATCTTGAATGTGGTGATCATGTCCCCCCTTACTCTTCTGTCTTCCAGCGAAGTGAGGTTCAATTCCCGTAGTCTCTCCTCGTAGCTCATACCTCTCAGCTCGGGTACTAGTCAGGTGGCAAACCTTTAAACCTTTTCCAGTTTATTCTTATCCTTGACTAGATATGGACTCCATGCTGGGGCTGCATACTCCAAGATTGGCCTGACATATGTGGTATACAAAGTTCTGAATGATTCTTTACACAAGTTTCTGAATGCCGTTCGTATGTTTGCCAGCCTGGCATATGCCGCAGATGTTATCCGCTTGATATGTGCTGCAGGAGACAGGTTTGGCGTGATATCAACCCCCAAGTCTTTTTCCTTCTCTGACTCCTGAAGAATTTCCTCTCCCAGATGATACCTTGTATCTGGCCTCCTGCTCCCTACACCTATCTTCATTACATTACATTTGGTTGGGTTAAACTCTAACAACCATTTGTTCGACCATTCCTTCAGCTTGTCTAGGTCTTCTTGAAGCCTCAAACAGTCCTCTTCTGTTTTAATCCTTCTCATAATTTTAGCATCGTCCACAAACATTGAGAGAAATGAATCGATACCCTCCGGGAGATCATTTACATATATCAGAAACAAAATAGGACCGACTAAATATAAGGTATAATAAAGTTTTCGACTGGGCATCAGAAAATAACATGATGTTTAACAGTGATAAATTCCAGGTACTCTGGTACGGTAAAAATGAGGACCTTAAACATAATACAGAGTACAAAACACAATCAAATGTACCCATAGTAGGAAAACAGCATATAAAGGATTTGGGAATAATAATGTCTGACGACCTAACGTTTAAGGAGCATAACCAAGCAAATATTGCGACAGCCAGAAAAATGATAGGATGGATTACGAGAACTTTCAAATCCAGGGATCCCATCACAATGGTTGTACTCTTCAAGTCACTTGTGTTGTCCCGTCTTGAGTACTGCTCAGTACTCACTTCCCCCTTCAGAGCAGGAGAGATTGCTAAAATAGAGGGAATACAGAGAACATATACGGCACGCATAGACGCAATAAAGCACCTAAATTATTGGGATCGTCTCAAAGCTCTCCAAATGTACTCACTAGAAAGGAGACGAGAGAGATATCAAATAATATACACCTGGAAGATACTGGAGGGCCAGGTACCAAATCTACACAGTAAAATAACAACGTACTGAAGTGAACGACATGGAAGAAAATGTAGAATAGAACCAGTGAAGAGCAGAGGTGCCATAGGCACAATCAGAGAACACTGTATAAATATCAGAGGTCCGCGGTTGTTCAACGTCCTCCCAGCAAGCATAAGAAATATTGCCGGAACAACCGTGGACATTTTCAAGAGGAAACTAGATTTATTCCTCCAAGGAGTGCCGGACCAACCGGGCTGTGGTGGGTATGTGGGCCTGCGGGCCGCTCCAAGCAACAGCCTGGTGGACCAAACTCTCACAAGTCGAGCCTGGCCTCGGGCCGGGCTTGGGGAGTAGAAGAACTCCCAGAACCCCATCAACCAGGTATCAACCAGGACTACAGAGCCCTGTGGGATTCCACTGGTCACTTCACGCCAATCGGAGGTCTCACCCCTCACCGTAACTCTCTGCTTCCTATTGCTTAGGTACTCCCTTATCCACTGGAGCACCTTACCAGCTACACCTGCCTGTCTCTCCAGCTTATGTGCCAGCATCTTATGCGGTACTGTGTCAAAGGCTTTCCGACAATCCAAGAAAATGCAGTCCGCCCAGCCCTCTCTTTCTTGCTTAATCTTTGTCACCTGATCGTAGAATTCTATTAAGCCAGTCAGGCAAGATTTATCCTCCCTGAACCCATGTTGGTGTTTTGTCACGAAGTCCCTTCTCTCCAAATGTGTTACCAGGTTTTTTCTCACGATCTTCTCCGTCACCTTGCATGGTATACAAGTCAAGGACACTGGCCTGTAGTTCAGTGCCTCTTGCCTGTCGCCTTTTTTGTATATTGGGACCACATTCGCCGTCTTCCATATTTCTGGTAGGTCTTCTATCTCCAGTGACTTACTATACACTATGGAGAGTGGCAAGCAAAGTGCATCTGCACACTCTTTCAGTATCCATGGTGAGATCCCATCTGGACCAACAGCCTTTCTAACATCCAGATCCAGCAGGTGTCTCTTGACCTCCTCTCTCGTAATTTCGAACTCTTCTAAGGCCGCCTGGTTTACCTCCCTTTCTCCTAGCACAGTGACCTCACCTTGTTCTTTTGTGAAGACCTCCTGGAACCTCTTGTTGAGTTCTTCACACACCTCTCTGTCATTCTCTGTATACCTGTCCTTGCCTGTTCGAAGTTTCAATACCTGTTCTTTCACTGTTGTTTTCCTTCTGATGTGACTGTGGAATAGCTTTGGTTCGGTCTTGGCTTTGTTTGCTATATCATTTTCAAAACTTTTCTCTGCTTCTCTTCTCACCCTGACGTACTCATTCCTGGTTCTCTGGTATCTCTCTCTGCTTTCTGGTGTTCTGTTTTTCCGGAAGTTCCTCCACGCCCTTTTGTTCAGTTTTTTCGCTTCCATACATGCCCTATTATACTATGGATTCTTCTTTTGCTTCTCGGATTTTTCCATTTGGGCCGGGATGAACCTGTTTACTGCCTCCTGATACTTTTGGGTAACATAGTCCATCATATCTTGTACAGACTTATCTCTGAGGTCTGTGTCCCAAGGTATTTCACTTAGGAAACTTCTCATCTGTTCATAATTCCCCTTTCGGTATGCCAGCCTTTTGATTCCTAGTTCTTTTTTAGGAGAGATAATTCCTAGCTCTATCAGGTACTCAAAGTTCAATTCAAAGTGTGTGGGTTTGTGTGTGTACTCACCTATTTGTGCTTGCGGGGGTTTAGCTTTGGCTCTTTGGTCCCGCCTCTCAACTGGTGTACAGATTCCTGAGCCTACTGGGCTCTATCATATCTACATTTTAAACTGTGTATGGAGTCAGCCTCCACCACATCACTGCCTAATGCATTCCATCCGTTAACTACTCAGAAACTGAAAAAGTTCCTTCTAACATCTCTGTGGCTCATGTGGGTACTCAGTTTCCACCTGTGTCCCCTTGTTCGCGTCCCACCAGTGTTGAATAGTTTATCCTTGTGTACCCGGTCGATTCCTCTGAGGATTTTGAATGTTGTGATCATGTTTCCCCTTACTCTTCTGTCTTCCAGTGTCGTAAGGTGCATTTCCCGCAGCCTTTCCTCGTAACCCATGCCTCTTAGTTCTGGGACTAGTCTAGTGGCATACCTGTGGACTTTTTCCAGCTTCCTCTTGTGCTTGACAAGGTACGAGCTCCATGCTGGGGCCGCATACTCCAGGATTGGTCTTACATATGTAGTGTACAAGATTCTTAATGATTCCTTACACAGGTTCCTGAACGCTGTTCTGATATTAGCCAGCCTCGCATATGCCGCAGACGTTATTCTTTTTATGTGGGCTTCAGGAGACAGGTTTGGTGTAATATCAACTCCTAGATCTTTCTCTTTGTCCGTTTCATTAAGTTCTTCATCTCCTGTTCTGTATCCTGTGTCTGGCCTCCTG
Source organism: Procambarus clarkii (assembly GCF_040958095.1). Lineage (NCBI taxonomy): Eukaryota > Metazoa > Arthropoda > Malacostraca > Decapoda > Cambaridae > Procambarus > Procambarus clarkii. The sequence continues at coordinate 52,456,491 of NC_091158.1, read as the reverse complement.
TTTCCACTGCCTAGTTTCATTACTTTGCATTTACTCGGGTTGAACTTCAACTGCCATTTGTTTGACCATTAACTCAATCTGTCTAGGTCATCTTGTAGCCTCCTACTATCGTCCTCAGTTTCAATCCTCCTCATAATTTTTGCATCATCGCCAAAGATTGAGAGAAACGATTCTATACCCTCTGGGAGATCATTTACATATATCAAAAACAGTATAGGTCCAAGGACTGACCCCTGCGGGACTTCACTCGTAACGTCTCGCCAATCTGAGATCTCACCCCTCACACAGACTCGTTGTCTCCTGTTGCTTAGGTACTCCTTTATCCAATGAAGTACTTTCCCTTTCACTCCAGCATGTATCACCAGCTTTTTCCCTAGCCTCTTGTGTGGCACTGTATCAAAGGCTGTCTGACAATCCAAAAATATGCAGTCTGCCCACCCTTCTCTTGTTTGCCTTATTTTTGTTGCCTGGTCGTCGTGTGTGTGTGTGTTTGTGTGTGTGTGTGTGTATGTTTACTAATTGTGTTTTTGCGGGGGTTGAGCTTTGCTCTTTCGGCCCGCCTCTCAACTGTCAATCAACTGTTTACTAACTACTTTTTTTTTTTCCCACACCACACACACACGCCCCAGGAAGCAGGCCGTGACAGCTGACTAACTCCCAGGTACCTATTTACTGCTAGGTAACAGGGGCACTTAGGGTGAAAGAAACTTTGCCCATTTGTTTCTGCCTCGTGCGGGAATCGAGCGCCACAGAACTACGAGTCCTGCGCGCTATCCACCAGGCTACGAGGCCCCTAATGGACCTAATGTGTGTGTGTGTGTGTGTGTGTGTGTGTGTGTGTGTGTGTGTGTGTGTGTGTGTGTGTGTGCTCACCAAGTTGTACTCACCTAGTTGTGCTTGCGGGGGTTGAGCTCTGGCTCTTTCGTCCTGCCTCTCAACTGTTAATCAACAGGTGTATAGGTTCCTGAGCCTATTGGGCTCTATCATATCTACACCTGAAACTGTGCATAGAGTCAGCCTCCACCACATTACTTCCTAATGCTTTCCATTTGTCAACCACTCTGACACTAAAAACGTTCTTTCTAATATCTCTGTCGCTCATTTGGGCACTCAGTTTCCACCTGCTTCCCTTAGTGCATGTGCCCCTTGTGTTAAATAGCCTGTCTTTATCAACCCTGTCCATTCTCTTGAGTATCTTGTATGTGGTGATCATGTTCCCCCTAACTCTTCTGTCTTCCAACGAAGTGAGGTTTAATTCCCGTAGTCTCTCCTCGTAGCTCATGCCTCTCAGCTCGGGTACTAGTCTGGTGGCAAACCTTTGAACCTTTTCCAGTTTAGTCTTATGCTTGACTAGATATGGACTCCATTCTGGAGCTGCATACTCCAGGATTGGTCTGACATATGTGGTGTATAATGTTCTGAAAGATTCCGTACACAAGTTTCTGGAGGCCGTTCTTATGTTAGGCAACCTGGCCTATACTGCTGATGTTATCCTCTTGATATGAGCTTCAGGGGACAGGTCTGGCGTGATATCAACCCCCAGGTCTTTCTCTCTCTCTGACTCTTGAAGTATTTCATCTCTCAAATGATACCTTGTCTCTGGTCTCCTGCTTCCTACCCCTATCTTCATAACATTACATTTGCTTGGGTTAAACTCTAACAGCCATTAGTTCGACCATTCCTGCAGCTTGTCCAGGTCTTCTTGAAGCCTCAAGTTGTCCTCCTCTGTCTTAATCCTTCTCATAATTTTGGCGTCGTCAGCAAACATTGAGAGGAATGAGTCTATACCCTCTGGGAGATCATTTACGTATATCAGAAACAGGATAGGTCCAAGCACAGAGCCCTGTGGGACTCCACTGGTGACTTCACGCCATTCTGAGGTCTCACCCCTCACTGTAACTCTCTGCTTCCTATTGCTTAGGTACTCCCTTATCCACTGGAGCGCCTTACCAGTTACTCCTGCCTGTTTCTCCAGCTTATGCATCAACCTTTTATGGGGTACTGTGTCAAAGGCTTTCCGACAGTCCAAAAAAATGCAGTCTGCCCATCCTTCTCTTTCTTGCTTAATCTTTGTCACCTGATCGTAGAATTCTATCAAGCCTGTAGGGCAAGATTTACCCTCCCTGAACCCATGTTGATGGGTTATCACGAAGTCTCTTCTCTCCAGATGTGTTACTAGGTTTTTTCTCACAATCTTCTCCATCACCTTGCATGGTATACAAGTTAAGGACTGGCCTGTAGTTCAGTGCCTCTTGTCTGTCATCCTTTTTGTACATTGGTACTACGTTAGCAGTCTTCCATATTTCTGGTTGGTCTCCCGTTTCCAGTGACCTACTATACACTATAGAAAGTGGCAAGCAAAGTGCTCCTGCACACTCTTTCAATACCCATGGTGAGATTCCATCTGGCCCAACAGCTTTTCTCACATCCAGCTCCAATAGGTGCTTCTTGACCTCATCTCTTGTAATTTCGAACCTTTCCAAGGTCACCCGGTTTGCTGCCACCTCTCCTAGCGCTGTGACTTCTCCCTGTTCTATTGTAAATACCTCCTGGAATCTTTTGTTGAGTTGTTCACACACCTCCTTGTCATTCTCTGTGTACCTGTCCTCGCCCACCCCAAGTTTCATCACCTGTTCCTTCACTGTTGTCTTCCTCCTGATGTGACTGTGTAGTTGCTTTGGTTCGGTCTTGGCTTTATTTGCTATATTATTTTCATACCTTTTCCCAGCTGCTCTTCTCACACTAACATACTCGTTCCTGGTTCTCTGGTATCTCTCTCTACTTTCTGGTGTTCTGTTATTATGGAGGTTCCTCCATGCCCTTTTGTTCAGCTCCTTTGCTTTCATACATTCCCTATTAAACCATGGAGTCTTCCTTTGCTTCTCTGTTTTTTCCTGTTGGGCTGGGACAAACCTGCTAACAGCCTCCTAACATTTTTGGGTGACATAGTCCATCATGTCTTGTACGGACTTGGTTCTGAGTTCGGTGTCCCAATTTATATCCCATAGGAATTTAATCATCTCATAGTTTCCCTTTTGGTACGCCAGCCCTTTGTTTTCCAGTTCTTTTTTGGAGGTGATAATTCCTACCTCAACCAGGTACTCAAAGCTCAATACACTATGATCACTCATTCCCAAGGGGGCTTCCAACTTAACTTCCCTTATATCCGACTCATTTTGGGTAAATATCAGATCAAGCAAGGCTGGTTCATCCCCTCCTCTCATTCTTGTCGGTCCCTTGTCGTGATGACTTAGAAAGTTTTGTTGTTACGTCAAGCAGCTTAGCTCTCCATGTGTCTGGGCCTCCATGTGGGTCTCTGTTCTCCCAATCTATCTTCTCATGGTTGAAGTCTTCCATGATTAGTAGTCTGGATCCATTCCTGCTAGCTACAGAAGCTGCTCTCTCTCTATTATATTGATGGTGGCCAAGTTGTTTCTATCATATTCCTGTCTGGGTCTTCTGTCATTCGGTGGGGGGTTATATATGACTACTACTATAATTTTCTGTCTTCCAGTTGCTATTGTGCCTGATATGTAGTCACTGAAACCTTCACAGTTCTGAATTACCATCTCTTCGAAACTCCAACCTTCTCTTAGTATCAAAGCTACACCACTTCCTCCTCTCCCTTCTCTCTCTTTCCTCACTACATAGTAGCCCTGTGGAAACACTGCATTGTGTTATAGTTTCCGTTAGCTTTGTTTCTGTGAGTGCTATTATGTCTGGGTTTTCTTCTAGTGCCCATTCTCCATGTTCCCTTGTTTTATTTGTAATCCCATCTATGTTAGTGTACATTGCCTTGAAACTCACTTTCTTCTGTTCATTTTCTTGTCCCTTTCTTGGCGAGCATTCTGCTGGTGTGGAAAGCTGTTCCGTGGGTGAGAAGATCTGTGAGGTAGTTTGCAGGGTCTCAGAGAATTTTGGGGTGGGGGTGGGGGTGGGGGTGGGGAGTTTAAGGGAAGGGGGGACAGGTAGGGTGTGGGTTAAGGAGATAGGGGGGACATGGAGGATACGGGGTGAGGGGGGAGGAGGGATAGGGAGGGTATGGAATGAAGGGGGAGGGGAGACAAGGGGGGGGGGGAAGGTGGGAGGGGGACATGATATGAATGAGGAAGGGGTGACAGGTTCAGAATTGGGTGGGGGGGGGAGGGAGGGTTGGGGGGGGGGCAGGTAGGGTAAGGGGAAGGGAGGGTTTCTATGCAGAGGGGCGGTGGTGGTGTTGCCCTCCCCTCTCGTGTTGCTGGGATGCTGGTTTTGGGTTCCCCTCTTGTCTCTAGGACTGTTGTGTTGGAGGCTGTGATTTCCTGGTTTGCACCGCTCTCTCTGCACTTCCTCCTTGCCTCTGCTGCCCTGGCTCTCTCCTCCTTCGTCCTGTCCCTCTGCAGGAATACTTTTTTTGTATCCCTCCACATGCTGCAGACGACTCTTCCTTTCGAGAATATCCTCCTTCGTGGTTTCGTTTGTAAACACCACCTTTACAAGTCGGTTTCTATTCTTGTTCTACCAGCCCAACCTGACAACCTTCTCAATGTTTTATTCAGCCCCTTCCATCTGTAACCCCTTCAGTAGCCATGTACAGCCTCTCTATCCTTGCTATCCCATTCTTGCCTGTTGGACCCTTCCTGTTCTTTGATGCCTACAACTACCACTGATCTTTTTCTCTCCAGCAGCTGAGTTGTGCACCTTGGCTACCTCCCTCACTGTGTCCATTGCTTCTGAGCTCTTGTGTGTGTGTGTGTGTGTGTGTGTGTGTGTGTGTGTGTGTGTGTGTACTCACCTAGTTGTACTCACCTAGTTGTGCTTGTGGGGGTTGAGCTCTGGCTCTTTGGTCCTGCCTCTCAACAGTCAATCAACAGGTGTACAGGTTCCTGAGCCTATTGGACTCTATCATATCTACACTTGAAACTGTGTATGGAGTCAGCCTCCACTACATTACTTCCTAATGCATTCCATTTGTCAACCACTCCGACACTAAAAAAGTTTTTTCTAATATCTCTGTTGCTCATTTGGGCACTCAGTTTCCACCTGTGTCCGCTAGTGCATATGCCCCTTGTGTTAAATAGCCTGTCTTTATCAACCCTGTTGATTCCCTTGAGAATCTTGAATGTGGTGATCATGTCCCCCTAACTCTTCTGTCTTTCAACGAAGTGAGGTTTAATTCCCGTAGTCTCTCCTCGTAGCTCATACCTCTTAGCTCGGGTACTAGTCTGGTGGCAAACCTTTGAACCTTTTCCTGTTTAGTCTTATGCTTGACTAGATATGGACTCCATGCTGGAGCCGCATACTCCAGGATTGGTTTGACATATGTGGTATATAATGTTCTGAAAGATTCCTTACACAAGTTTCTAAAGGCCGTTCTTATGTTAGCCAACCTGGCATATGCTGCTGATGTTATCCTCTTGATATGAGCTTCAGGGGACAGGTGTGGCGTGATATCAACCCCCAGGTCTTTCTCTCTCTTTCTGACTCTTGAAGTATTTCATCTCCCAAGTGATACCTCGTATCTGGTCTCCTGCTTCCTATCCCTATCTTCATTACATTACATTTGCTTGGGTTAAACTCTAACAGCCATTCGTTCGACAATTTCTGCAGCTTGTCCAGGTCTTCTTGAAGCCTCAAGCTGTCCTCCTCTGTCTTAATCCTTCTCATAATTTTGGCGTCGTCAGCAAACATTGAGAGAAATGAGTCTAAACCCTCTGCGAGATCATTTAAGTATATCAGAAACAGGATAGGTCCAAGCACAGAGCCCTGTGGGACTCCTCTTGTGACTTCACGCCATTCTGAGGTCTCACCCCTCACTATAACTCTCTGCTTCCTGTTGCTTAGGTACTCCCTTATCCACTGGAGCGCCTTACCAGTTACTCCTGCCTGTTTCTCCAGCTTATGCATCAACCTTTTATGGGGTACTGTGTCAAAGGCTTTCCGACAGTCCAAAAAAATGCAGTCTGCCCATCCTTCTCTTTCTTGCTTAATCTTCGTCACCTGATCCTAGAATTCTATCAAGCCTGTAAGGCAAGATTTACCCTCCCTGAACCCATGTTGATGGGTTGTCACGAAGTCTCTTCTCTCCAGATGTGTTACTAGGTTTTTTCTTACAATCTTCTCCATCATCTTGCATGGTATACAAGTTAAGGACACTGGCCTGTAGTTCAGTGCCTCTTGTCTGTCACCTTTTTTAAATATTGGTACTACATTAGCAGTCTTCCATATTTCTGGTAGGTCTTCCGTTTCCAGTGACCTACTATACACTATGGAGAGTGGCAAGCAAAGTGCTCCTGCATACTCTTTCAATACCAATAGTGAGATTCCATCCGGCTCAACAGCTTTTCTCACATCCAACTCCAATATGTGCTTCTTGACCTCATCTCTTGTAATTTCGAACCTTTCCAAGGTCACCTGGTTTGCTGCCACCTCTCCTAGCGCCGTGACTTCTCCCTGTTCTATTGTAAATACCTCCTGGAACCTTTTGTTGAGTTCTTCCCACACCTCTTTGTCATTCTCTGTGTACCTGTCCTCGCCCATACTAAGTTTCATCACCTGTTCCTTCACTGTTGTCTTCCTCGTGATGTGACTGTGTAGTAGATTTGGTTCGGTCTTGGCTTTATTAGCTATATCATTTTCATACCTTTTCTCAGCTGCTCTTCTCACACTAAAATACTCGTTCCTGGTTCTCTGGTATCTCTCTCTACTTTCTGGTGTTCTCATATTACGGAAGTTCCTCCATGCCCTTTTCTTCAGCTCCTTTCCTTTCATACATTCCCTATTAAACCACGGATTCTTTCTTTGCTTCTCTGTTTTTTCCTGTTGGGCTGGGAAAAACCTGCTAACAGCCTCCTAACATTTTTGGGTGACATAGTCCATCATGTCTTGTACGGACTTGGTTCCGAGTTCTGTGTCCCAATGTATATCCCATAGGAATTTATTCATCTCCTCATAGTTTCCTTTTCGGTACGCCAGCCCTTTGTTTCCCAGTTCTTTTTTGGGGGTGATAATTCCTAGCTCAACCAGGTACTCAAAGCTCAATACACTATGATCACTCATTCCCAAGGGGAATGTGTGTGTGTGTGTGTGTGTGTGTGTGTGTACTCACCTAGTTGTACTCACCTAGTTGTGTCTGCAGGATCGAGCATTGACTCTTGGATCCCGCCTTTCGAGCATCGGTTGTTTACAGCAATGACTCCTGTCCCATTTCCCTATCAAACCTGGTTTTAAAATTATGAATAGTATTTGCTTACACAACCTGTTCCTGAAGTGCATTCCACTTTCCGACTACTCTCACGCTAAAAGAAAACTTCCTAACATCTCTGTGACTCATCTGAGTTTCAAGCTTCCATCCATAACCCCTAGTTCTTTTACTATTCCGTGTGAACATTTCGTCTATGTCTACTCTGTCAATCCCTCTGAGTATCTTATACGTTCCTGTCATGTCCCCCCTCTCCCTTCTTCTTTCTAGTGTCGTAAGTTCCCTTAGGCACAGTTCCCTCAGGCGCTCCTCATACCCCATCCCTCGTAGCTCTGGGACGAGTCTCGTTGCAAACCTCTGAACTTTTTCCAGTTTCATTATATACTTCTTATATAACTTCTTCAGATGGGGACTCCATGATGAGGCGGCATACTCTAAGACTGGCCTCACGTAGGCAGTGTAAAGCGCCCTAAATGCCTCCTTACTTAGGTTTCTGAATGATGTTCTAACTTTTGCCAGTGTCGAGTACGCTGCTGTCGTTATCCTATTTATATGTGCCTCAGGAGATAGATTAGGTGTTACGTCCACCCCCAGGTCTCTTTCGCGCGTCGTCACAGGTAGGCTGTTCCCCTTCATTGTGTACTGTCCCTTTGGTCTCCTATCTCCTAGTCCTATTTCCATAACTTTACATTTGCCCATGTTGAATTCCAGTAGCCATTTCTCTGACCATCTCTGCAACCTGTTCAGGTCCTCTTGGAGGATCCTGCAATCCTCATCTGTCACAACTCTTCTCATCAACTTTGCGTCATCCGCAAACATCGACATGTAGGACTCTACGCCTGTAAACTTGTCGTTAACATATACAAGAAATAGAATTGGTCCCAGCACCGATCCTTGTGGTACTCCACTTGTTTCTGTTCGCCAGTCCGACTTCTCACCCCTTACCGTAACTCTGTGGCTCCTTCCTGTTAGGTAGTTCCTTATCCATGCTAGGACCTTTCCCCCCACCCCCGCCTGTGTGTGTGTGTGTGTGTGTGTGTGTGTGTGTGTGTGTGTGTGTGTGTGTGTGTTTACTCAACTATTTGTACTCACCTAGTTGTGTCTGCAGGATCGAGCATTGACTCTTGGATCCCGCCTTTCTTGCCATCTGTTGTTTACAGGAATGACTCCTGTCATATTTCCTTTTCTTACCTAGTTTCAAAATTATGAATAAAGCTTGTTTCCACAACCTGCTCCTTAGGTGCGTTAAATTTTTCCACTACTCTAACGCTAAAAGAAAACTTCCTAACGTCTCTATGACTCATCTGATTTTCCAGCTTCCACCCCATGTTCCCTCGTTCTGTTAGTATTCCGTGTGAACATTTCGTCTATTTCCACTCGGTCAATTCAACCGAGTATTTTATACGTTCCTACAATATCCCCCTCTCTCCCTTCTTTTTTCAAGTGTCGTAAGGTTCAATTCCTTCAGGCGCTCTTCATAGCCCATCCCGCGAAACTCTGGGACGAGCCTCGTTTCAAGCTTCTGAGCCTTTTGCAGTTTCCTTATGTGTTTCTTCAGATGGGGGATTCCATGATGGCACGGCATTCTCTAAGACTGGTTTCACGTAATCAGTATGAAGCGCCCTAAAAGCCTCCTTACTTAGGTTTTTGAATGATGTTCTAACTTTTGCCAGTGTAGAGTACGCTGCTGTCGTTATCCTATTCATATATGTGCCTCAAGAGATAGATTAGTTAATATGTCCACTCCTAGATCTCAATCTCGAATCGTTACTATAGGCAGTTGCCTTTCATTGTGTACTGTCGCTTTGGTCTCCTATCACTTAATCCAATTTCTCTAACTTTATATTTGCTCATCTTGAACTCCAGTAGCCATTTCTCTGACAATCTCTGTATCCTGTTCAAGTTCTATTGGAGGATCCTACAATCCTCACCTGTCACAACTCTCCTCATTACTTTTACGTCATCCGCGAACATTGATATGTTGGAGTCTACTCCTGTAAACTTTATTTATTTTTTTATATATTTATTTATTTATTTATTTATTAACTGTACCCGGCCACACATTGCTGTGGCTCAGCAGCGCATGTGGGTTGTTGAGCCACAGCAACTTATCCCTATCTTCCAGTCCTCCACCCCATCCCCCCCTCCCCCATCCCCTCGTAATCCTAACCATTCCTCATTCCCTCGTCCTCCCAACCATTCTCCACTCACTCATCCCTTCGTTTTCCCCACCATCCCATGACTGCCCTGTTCCCTTATCCTCCCCCACCATTCTCCAATCCTCCTGTCTCCTCGTCCTCACCATCCCCAACTCCCCTGTCCCTCGTCCTCCCCACCATTACCCCATCCCCTTTCCCCCTCATCCACTGCACCATCCCCCACTCCCGTCCCCTCGTCCTTCCCACTATTCCCTACTCCCTCGTCCAATGCATTCCCAAATGATCCGATGTTCATCAGAAAATTGGGAACATCAAATGATGTTCCCATCACTGAAGTATAAGAAAAACAGTTTAAAAAACGAAATGAAAAACAGGGAAAAAATAAAAAAAATAAAAACTATACTCATGAAATAAACGGTACGCTAAACAACATGGCTCAATTCCAACGCAATGTCACACAAAAAAATTAAATCAAAATGAAAATGAATAAAAAATCTATGAAAATTCAATTTATCAATGCAATCGGAAACATTGAAATGGAATTGTAATGTATTTAGTATAGCATGTGTTGCTATTACGGGCAACAGATGGTGCTGTCTTTAAAAAAAAACATGTTTTTTTTTACCTGTCACAGGTGTGGCATCTATATAGTAGGTATATAAAAACACACGCATATTCGAAAGGAACGTTGTGTCAAAATTTCAAAGCAATCCGTGAAGAAGGTTTGGAGATTATAGCATGTGTTGCTCTTACATCCAACAGATGTCGCTGTTTTTAAATAAAAGCATGTTTTTTTCTGTCACAGGTGAGGAATGTACATAGTAGGTACATAAAAACACATACCTATTCGAATGCAATGTTGTGTCAAAATTTTTAGAGCAATCGGTAAAGAGGTTTCGAAGATTTCCCTCATGAAAAACACTGTTTTTCAAAATAAGCATATCTTTTTCCCGTCACATACGTGACATCTATGTAGTATGTATTTAAAAACATGCTCGGATGAAAATGGAACGTTGTGTGAAAATTTCAAAGTAATCAGTGAAGAACTTTCGGAGATTAGCGATTTTGAAGAAACGAACATTTACTTTTTTATTTATATTGATTTATTTATATACAAGAAGGTACATTGGGTTTATTAGACTACAGAGACTTGAAGTTTTACATTCTTGTAAAGCCACTAGCATGCTTAGCGTTTCGGGCAGATCCTTAAATGTAAAATATAACTTTAAGAAGGTAATTTCAAGCAAAATTAAAAAATGTTTACAGGTACATTATAAGAAAGTTTCAAATTACATTGAAAGAACGTATAAAAATTACATTGTAAGAAAGTATAAAAATGCATTGTAAGAAAGTATAACGAAATACATTGTATAAGAAATTTGACAGAAAAAATGTAGGTACATTAAAGTAAATTTAAGGGTTATCCACAAGTACATTTTAGCATAATTTCAGGATTGTTGCAAGCTATAATGTAGCAAACTATGTGTATTACCATAATATAAGATAACAACAATGATTACAATGGTAAAGTTGTATGGGATTGGTACATATTTTGGGGAATTGAGTAGCACTAGATACAGTGCGAGTTTCAATCATTAGATAGGAAACTGTGAAGATGAAACTAGTTACTTTTTGGTTTTATTTTTTAATAAGACAAAGTTTGACAACTTTTCAATTCGTTAGGGAGTGAGTTCCTTATACCATGTCACTTTATTTGCATAAAATGTCTACACAAATTATGTTTGACTCTGGGGATATCAAAGAGATATTTATTTCTGGTGTGGTGATTATGTGTTCTATCACGTCTGTTCATGAATAGTTTCAGAACAGAGTTTGCACCTAAGAACAGGGTTTAGTAAATATAACTGGCACAAGAGACTGTGTGGAGTGAGTTTATGTTTATCATGTTTAGGGATTTAAACAGGGAAGATAAGTGTTGTCTGAAAGCAGAGTTTGTTATTGTTCTGATAGCAGATTTTTGCTGGCTGATGATGGGACTGAGGTTGTTTGCAGAGATTGAGCCCCCATGCACAGATAATATATGTAAGATAGGAATAGATTAGCGCATAGTATAGTGAGAGGAGAGCAGAGTTTGGAACATAATATCTGATTTTAGAGAGTATACTAACCGTTATTGAGACTTTCTTGGATATGTGTTGTATGTGGGTGCTGAAGTTGAGTCTCTTGTCAATGTATAGGCCAAGGAACTTTCAATCATTTTTATTGCTGATGTTAACATTGTCTATCTGAAGTTAAATTGCATTTGTTGATTTGCTTCCAAATAAGATGTAGTAGGTCTTTTCTATGTTTAGTGTGAGTTTGTTGGTTGACATCCATAAGTGAACTTTGTTTTAGTTCGTTTTTTACAACATTATTTAGTGTATGTGTGGGTTGGGTTCTGAGTAAATGACGGTAGTATCGTCTGCAAATAAAATAGGAGTAAGAATGTTAGAGACACTAGGATGTGTGTGGCGGAAGGGCATGGGAGACACTTTTGTATACAATAGATGGTATTTCACTAATGTTCCCAGCTTTGGTGTTTAGTGAGTGAATGAAGGACACATCATCATTTACGTATATTAGAAACAGAATTGGTCCCAGCACAGATCGTTAAGGTACTCCTACTGTTCGCCATTCCAACTTCTCGCCCCTTACCATTACTCTCTGGCGTCTTCCTGTTAGGTAGTTCCTTATCCATATTAGGACCTTTTTGCTTACTCCAGCCTGCCGCTCAAGTTTGAATAGCAGTGTTATGTGCAGTTCTGTATCATAGACTTTTGGCAGTATGCAGTCTGCCCATCCTTCTCTGTCCTGCCTTATCCTCGATATTTTATCATTGAATTCCAAATGATTTGTAAGACATGATTTCCTTTTCCAGAACCCATGTTGATGTAACAAACCTAATGTTCTCTAGGTGTGCAACAAGTCTTACCCTAATTATTCTTTCAAGTATTTTGCAGGGGATGCTTGTCAGTGATACGGGTCTATAGTTAATTTAAGTGCCTCCTCCCTATCCCATTTCTTGAAAATCGGTACGTCATTTACTTTCTTGCAGCAACTGGGCTATTCTCCCGACATAGGTGTCTCATTAAAGATCTCATTAAAGCACTCATTGCCAGAGGCACGCTGAGGGCCTGCGCTGCCTTTTTTAGTTTCCACGGTGATACTTTGTCTGGTCCAACTTCTTTAGTTGCATCCAGTGTTGTCAACTGTTTCATTACCTCCTCTGCTGTCACCTCTGTATCTCATAGTCTTTCATCTAGAGGTAACCCGTTCTAACAATGGGAGCTGTGCATGCTCGGTAGTGAACACTCCATGAAAACTGGCATTAAATGCCTCGAAGATTTCCTTGTTACTTTCTCTATTTGCCCCCTTCTGTTTTCCTTAGTCATGTCACTTGGTCGTTCACTGACAATTTTCTTCTTATATCTCTGTGTTGTAATTTAGGTTGCTTTTTCACTTTGATTGCAATATCGTTCTCATAATTTCTTTCCGATATTCTTCTTATGTTAATGTAATCGTTCCTAGCTCTGTTACATCTAGTCCTGTTGTCCTCTGTCCTTTGCCCTCTGCATTTCCTCCACTCCCTCCTGCTTCTATTTTTTGCTTCCTTACTCTGTCTATTAAACCATGAGTTATTATAATCCCCTCCTACTTTTTTCCTTTACTGTTGGTATATATCTCTTTTCGGCCTCCTTGCATTTCCATGTCACTAGGTTCATCATATCTTGTTCTGGTGATCGTCTAATTTCTTCCTCCTCCTCTCCTCCTCCTCCTCCTCCTCCTCCTCCTCCTCCTCCTCCTCCTCCTCCTCCTCCTCCTGTGTGCGTGTCTCAAACACATGTGCATGCATTTGAGAAATTACCTAAGAGTAGTTACAGGATGAGAGTTATGCTCGTGGTGAGTGTGAGTTCTAACCTATTTGTGCCTGCAGGTTCGAGCTCCAGCTCTTGGAACCTCTTTTCTAGGCGTTGGTTGTCTAATGCAATGACTCCTGGCCTATTTCCCTATCATACCTTCTTTTAAAGTTATGAATTGAGTTCATAAATGTCTTTCAATTTACTCACTACCTTACGCTAAAATAAATATTTCTAACATCTCTATGACACATTTGAGTCTCAAGATTCCATCAGTGTCCCCTTGTCCTATTGTTATTAATTGCAAACATTTCCTCTGTTTCCATGTTGTCAATCACAAGGAGTGTGGGTTTGTACGTGTGTGTGTGTTGAACTCACCTAGTTGTGCTTGCGAGGGTTGAGCTTTGGCTCTTTGGTCTCGCCTCTCAACTATCAAACAATAAAATGTTCCAGAGTATCAGAAAGTAACTCACCTAAGTTCCTTGGGACCGACAGTGGTATGATAGGTTAGTCAAGGTGAGTGGTTGTGCACAAGTATTAAGACAGGATTGTCGACTCATGTTGCGGCGTAATTGATGTTTCTCTGATGAGATATTAGCTTTTGCCAACACCAATCAGTAGAGTAAAGTGGCTCTCTGTATATTACTTCGTAAGTTCTTTAAATAAACGTTTGAAGTTTATGTTAATCCCTTTTTTATCACTTTTTTAACCAATTTGATATACTTGCATAATATAATTTCCTCAAAGTTACATAATATTTAGGCCCCTACACATACATATATAATTGATATGAAAAAAAAACACTGGAAACTACCCCAATATTTCATTCTTTAACTTTCAGGGACTTTGACGACCAATGTGACTCGGGAAAGAATCGCAGCTGACATATAAGGAGTTCCGTACAGTTAGACACTTATCAATACTGTGCATCCTCCTGGATGCTTTCTCCATATCTTGTAAAGGTTGTAGTTGCCTTGTTGAAGCCGTCTACCATTTCGTTGTGATGCTGTATGCAGTTGCAACCCAGACGAAGTAAAAATCCAGAGTTACCAGCATTTTACACACTCTAAATACCCGCTTTAAGTCCACAGAGGTTCACTGAGTGGGTGTTTACTAACACGGATTTCTATTGCTGAAGAGGTAGGATAGTCAGTGGATGGGAAAGTCAATGGATGGGATAGTCAATAGATAGGATGGGTGGATGAATGGGATAGTCAATGGATGGGATAGTCAATGGATGGGATAGTCAATGGATGGGATTGTTAAAGGATATGATGAAGAATGAAAGGGATTTTGAATATATGGGATGGTGAATAACTGAGATAGTGCATGGATTGGAATGTGAATGGATGGGATGGTAAATGGACAGAATTGTTAATGCATGGAACGGAGAATAGATGGGATGGTGAATGGATAGAATTTTGAATGGACAGAATAGTGAATGGGCAGAATTTTAAATGGATGGGATGGTGAATGGTGGGGATTTTGAATGGACGAGATGGTGGATATATGGGGTGATGGATTGATGGAATGGTGAATGGATGGAATGTTGAATTTATGGGATAGTGAATGCAGAGAATTGTAAATGAATCGGATAGTGAAAGGAGGAGATGATGAATGGATGGGGTAGTGAACGGACGGCATGGTGGATGGATGAGATGGTTAATGGATGTGATTGTGAATGGGTGGGATGGTGAATGGATTGCATGGTGTTGGGATTTCTGGGGCTTGAACTCATATATTAAATTATTTGATTATTATGTTTAAATAAATCAAAGGACCACCCACTTTTGAGAAAAGAGGGAAAACAAGTAAGGTTGATTATTCGATTGACACTATAGAACCAGTGCCAATGGATAATAATTAAATGAATGATCACTTGAAATAATGAATAGACTGTATTATTAATTAATTAAAGTCAAAGCCTCAAATATCAACATTGGGGGGGTATTTCTAGAAGTTCATATATATCTAGGAACCAGTGTGGTTCGTCAGTAGTTCATTGTTGAGTTAGTAACATAACAAATCTAAACTAATATAGATTCAAAGATATGATACCTCAAATAATGAATATTATAGATTATGAATTATTGAGCAACAATAGGAGCAAACACCTTAATTACCAAATCATAAATTCGGGCAGTAAATTATTTACTGTATAGATCCTATATGAATTATATTGAAATCAGTAATAATCTTAGCTACATTTATACGAAATAGGTGTCTTACCTGTAAGACGACTTCTGTAACTCCATTTCGTCATTCGTCCTCGTGGTCACAGAATCCCAATAAAGAAAGAACCCGAAGTGAATATCACGAATGAAGAGAAACAACTTGTCGACTCCTCATATACACGCTGCAATCAGGGAAATTTAAGTAGCATTTTATTAGGCTATGAATTATTTCAAGTATTCATTAAAGTTGAAATAAATGAAGAAAATCAACTAACGTTGTGTGTTTGTTGTTCATTCTTCGTTACGGCAGACTACCCACAAATATACAAACCAGAGTGATGCATCAAACAAGATTGGTATACTTAACATGAGCGTATCAAATACTAAGGTCTGCCGAAACCGCGTCTGCCAGTCCCAGGCGTCCACTGCTGTACATGTGTAATTACAGACCATGGGTTCAATTGTTGACGCGTTATTAGCTGGTAGGGCACTGTAGAACACGTGGGAAGGTAATTGGTGACTATTGGTGGAGTTGCAACGTAATTATTGTTGGAGAACTCTTCAGTCACTACCACGCGTCTCGCCTCTCTGATCGCCAGGAATGCCTCGTGAGCAATGGCGTCTCCACCCTCCCTCAACTCGTCTCCCGCATTCACAACAGAAATTGCTAATCATGGATAATTCTTTTCCGCGTAATTACTGATGTAATATGCTAATGAGAACCGGGTTGCAATTATAAGGAATTAAATAATATCATATTCTCGTTAAATGGTGTTAAATGAGAAATGGAGAGGATATCTATTCCCTCCATAGCATTTGTATGTAACAGATAAAACTGCTACTAGATAATATTTTCAATTAATAACTCTCGGTTTTGGATTATTGGGAGTGATATTATCAGTAGTTAATTATTACACGGAATACTGATAATTTTAGAGAACCACATTCAATTCTCTGACATATTGGTAATAAACGTGTCTTGATAGACATTATCTGACGCAATCTTGCTACTCAATGTCATGAGGATTCTAGCACTAATTCGCAGATAATGAAATATTAAGTTAGGTTGACACTACCGTTAGTGAAATTAATAACTACTGTAGTTAGTATATAATAATGATGTATTATAATACAATGGTAGTTTGTTAGTGTTGGAAATTTCCAACATAACTCCGGGGGGGGGGGACTCGGGTCACAGTTCAATGTTGAGTACTGATGTACCTATCTCGAAGTTAATATTAATGTTAGTATGTTAGTACGTTAGTACACATATAACGGATGTCCCGTAATTGTCAAGGACATACTTAAACTTTAAGTCTTGTAAAGGAACTCATGTTAAATGTAAACATGGAATTGTGAATCATCTAAAGTTAATGACTACTAAAGCCTACAATGTACTCCTTGACTGGTATCGCGATGATGTGTAACGGTTATGTTACTAAGTCTTAAAGTTTTGCAAACTCATAGATGCTCTAAATGGAATAATGTTATAGTTGATAGCCTACACAAACAAATTAATGATTAAATCATACAATTTAAGGTAACTGAGAATCCACTGTGAGGTGAATGTCTTGGGTCATTGTGACTTGTAACTGATTTGTTACTTGACATCACAACACAGCATCATCATGATTACTCAAATTGGATGGAAAATTATTTGCTCTTAGTCAGAGCTATAAAAGGCCTGCAGTTTCCGTTTACATTGTTGAGCAGCTGCTCTAGGTGGGAGGGTGCTCGGTGGATCAAAATTGTTGTCCTCGGAAACTGTAGGTGAAGTTGGTTCTGCTAAACACTCTCGTTCTGCTAATTCGAGAGGTACCAACTTCTCTAATGTTTTTAGGGTAGTAGTGTCTCGGCACAAAACCCGTACTACTCTCAGGATGCCTTGGTGATCTGGGTGGATAGAGACAATTTTGCCTATAGGCCATTCTGACCTGGATCCATCACTGTCAATCAGTACTAGGTCTCCTGGTTTGAGTTGAACTTTATTATAGGGGCTCGAATCTCCATAGTGGTACTCTCGTAGAGCTGTGAGGTACTCTCGAGTCCACACCTCATTCCACCTTTCAATTACTCTCAAGAGATGGTGGTAACTTTCCACTAAGTCACTCCTAGTTACATGGTAAGAGTCGACGGGATCCTCTTCTGCCAAAGGTACCAGAGGGCTCAGCAGGCCTCCATGTATTAAATGTGAGGGATTCAGGGGTTCTCTCTGTGAGAAGTCATCTGATAGGTAAGTTAATGGGCGATTGTTGATTCGCGCCTCAATTTCCACGACGAGTGTTTGGAGTTCAGAGAAACTAATTTTCTGTCGATGCAAGGTCTTCCTTAAACATTTCTTGACAGTCCCTATCATACGTTCGTTGAACCCACCTTGCCAGGGGGCTCTAGGAGCAATAAATTTCCAGTGGCATTGTCGTTTCTGCATGACAGACTGCACTTCTTGATGATTCCATATCTCTCGTAGGCAGGCTTCTCCTGCCACAAAATTTTAACCATTATCAGATATCATTAGTTTGGGATAGGATCTGCGAGCTGCAAATCTACGAAAAGCTTGGATGAAGGCTTCGGCACTCATGTCAGAAGTCACTTCTAGATGTACGCCTCGTGTGGTTGCACACGTGAAGAGGCAAATATAAACTTACACTGGTATCTTATCTGGAGTGCCAGTGAGAAGCAAGGCTCCTGTGTAATCGACACCAGTGGTCTCAAAGGGACGAAGATGGACTAATCTCTCCTTAGGGATAGGGAGATAGGAGGGAAACACTCAAGATAGGGAGTGGTGGAGGTCCTGGGTAAGGACACACTCGAGCGTCGTATCTTTTGCAGATTGCACAGAACTTAATGATTGATTTGACAGTTTAACGACCTTGATGAAGCCAATATTTCGGTCTTAGGTCGGCGAGAGTGTCTAACATTCCACCATGCAAAGTACCATATTGATGATGATGTAAAACTAGAAGTTTTGTAATAATGTGGTGACGTGGTAGAAGGATCGGATTCTTGGTATCCAAATCAATTTTTGCATGAAGCAGACGTCCTCCACACCTTAATATATTATGAGTGTTGGTATCATACAAATACCTAGAGACTTGATTAATTTATCTGGAAGATTTTCATATTCACTTCCATACGTCTCTTGTTGTGCATGTTTGATCCAGTAGAGGATAGGATTGGGAAATTTATGCCTGATTCCTATCTTAGCAAGAAAGTCAAACACATGTGCTGTCACTCTTAATAACTTACTCAAGTTAGAATAATTGTGAGGATTAATAACTGAGATTCGATGAGGTTCTGGGTCTTTCATGGGAGTAGCGATACTGGTCACAACGACTTGTGGTTTCTGTTTGGGCCACTGACCACTAACAAGCCATGAAGGTCCATTAAAAAACATCGAAGACTTGATTAGTTGTTTTAATGTTAATCATCGTGATAAGTAATCTGCAGGATTGTCCTTAGTGGGGACATGTCTGAATTTATATCCAGCAGATAATTCATGAATTTCCCTAACGCGATTACTAACGTAGGGAGTTTTGTTGTTGTTATTTCTTACCCATTGCAAGACTGCCTCATTGTTTGACCACACTACGACTTCACCAAAGTGGATATTATTGAGTGTCTTGGTCAGGCAATGAGCCAATCGTACTCCCACAAGCAATGCAGTCAACTCCATTTGAGGTAAAGATCTCTTCTTGATTGGAGCAACTCTTGCTTTAGATGCGAGTAAAATTGATTGTGCACTATTGACTAAGTAGGCTGCAGCACCATACGCTTTGCCAGAGGCATCGCAAAAAACGTGCAAATTTGTGGGTAAGTTTTGTCCTGAAGCATTACAAGGAAATTTCAAAACACCTAATTGATTGAAATCCGTTGTATTTGTCATTTATCTTGCAACTCAATTGGCAATGAATCATCCCATCCCATATGTTTCTGCCAGCATTCCTGCATGAGGAGTTTGCCCCTTATTAATGTAGGACTAAGTAAGCCTAAAGGGTCAAATGGTTGACTGACAAACAAGAGTAATTTTCTCATGGTAAGGGATGAATTATTGGTTTGTACTGACTTGACATTCATCTCGTCAGTACCTGTGTTCCATTCCACGTCCAGAACTTTTAATTGATTAGGCACCTGATAACCCGGAAATTCTTTCTCGATTATCTGGTTTAATTATTTATTGTTTGAGGCCCATGATTGTAGTGGCATATTGGCTCCTAATAACTCACGGTTAGCCTCATGGTAAATTTCTACCAATTTGGATTTGTCATTTGTAGTTCCCTGGAAATTATCGACATACAAGTTGTCACTGATCTCCGTTTTATAAGGGCTATTTGACTTCCTCAAATGTGTGTCTAATGCGGCTTGAAGTAGAAACGGTGAAGAAGTCGCACCGAATAGCACAGAGGCAAACCAGTAGGTTATGACGTCACTGTCAGGATCCAGTGGGCCCTTAATCCAGAGAAATTTGGTGTAATTACGATCCTCCTCTTGCAAGCCTACTCTAAGGAAAGCTTTACTGATATCAGCAGTATAAGCGAAAATACCAGTGCGGAATCGTAATAATACATCATGTAGCCTTAGTGTTAGGCTAGGTCCCGTTTGGAGGCATTCATTCAAGGACACGCTGTTTGGCTTCACTTTGGCACTAGAGTTGAAAACAATGCGTATTGGCGTTGTCAATGAATCTTTCTCCACAGCGTGATGAGGTAAATAGTGACCTGTTTTTCGGTCATCATTAACAACAACTTCGATAAATTAACTATTGAGTTGTTGTTGAATTAATTGATGATACATGTTCAATTTATCTGGCTGTTTCTTCAGCCGTATTAATTGAGACTGTAATTGAGAGGCTGCCATGAAATAATTAACTTGAAGTTGTGGATGATTCAACTTCCATGGCAGTCTCACCCAGTATTGTTTGTCTTTATAGACAACTGTGTCCAGATATTGCTGGTAAGTCCACGTATCATCAGGGCTTGGTTTATCAGGGACAATACCTAAAGTGTCTAAATCCCACAGACGATGTACAGGTGGTTCAGACTCATTATCTTCAGATATTTCTCTGAAATGTAAGGCTGACTTTTCCAAGCCTAGTCACGCCACTATTGAATTGTTAGATTGTTGGTTGGTTGATGCTGGTTTTTGTTGGAAAAGCACCGATCCAGTAAGCAATTTGCCTCCAGCAGATGACAACAAATTCATTCTGTGTTGTCTGGTGCATCCTGTTATAAATTTATAATAATAGTCAGCACCTATAAGGATACCAACATCTGTGAGGCAGTCAGAATTTATTTTGTGATCTGCTAGCCTCATGCGGTTGCGTTTGAGATATCTCGCAGTGCGAGCTTGTCCTGTGACCTGCAGTTCTGAAGGAAGTTGATCTACTACTCCCGCTTGTATTGGACTAGTGGAAGATCCAAGTCTCACTAACACCTTGACTACTTGGTATTCACGAGGTCCACTATTAGTCAAGAACCCAGAAATATTCAGTCTCACACTTTTGGCAGGTTTTAATTTTAACTGCTTGACTAATTGTTGTGTGATGAAGGTTTTCTGTGATCCTTAATTAAAGAGACCTCTAGTGTTAACTCTAGACTTCCTGTCAATTAGTTTGAGTTGAGCCGTAAGCAGAGTGGTATTATTGCCTGACTCAGTAGCAAGTACATTTATTTCTTGATGTACCTTGTAATATTGTACTGTGGTAGAATTCATATAATCGTTCTGAGGTGTCATAGATTGTGTAGAAGTTTTTCTACATAAGGCATAATGATGTACGCCTTTGTTGCATCTACTGCATAACCGTAGCTGCACTACACATTTACTGGGATCATAAGAACCCATGCACTTGGTGCATCTGTGTAATTCTTGTAGCCGTTTAATCCTGGTATTAAAGTTAGGATAAACAGCGCATTTGTAGGTGACATGTTCTTGATCACAGAACAGAAACCTTCTCCCTCTGGCTGAGTTTGTCCTTTTAGTAGACATATCAGTTATAACGTCAGAAGGAGATACAGAATAAATACCTACACTACCACTACTTTTTCCAGTGGATGGAGTAGCCTTAGGTTTGGATTTATTGGACTTATTCAAAGTCGATTTGGGTTTGACTGAGTTGTAAATGTTATGTTGTTTAGACTCAGGTTTAATCTTATCATGAGTCTTCAACCTGTTAACCGTTAGTTTCAGTCCCTCGAATATTTGCTTGAGAGTGAGAAACTCGGTTTTATAGTGTGAGCAGATTTCTGCTAAAATATTTCGAGGTAATTTCCTCTGTAAAAGTAACTTGATTGACCATTCTGAGGCTGGTACATCAACTTTAGTACCTAAGGCCTTCACTAGAGACTCTACTTCTAGCCTGAAGCTTTGAAGTGAGTCTGGTCGGTTACTTGGGGCATTCAGACCTAGCAACTGGTAATACAGGATAGCTATACTCAACTCCTTGTTGCAATAGTTCAACTTTAGTAGTTTTATAGCTTCCTCATAATTACTCTCAGTGAGAGCTAGGTTATTTATGACCTTTTTAGCCTCCCCTTTGAGAAGACTAATCAGGTATGAGAATTTTGAAACTCTGTCAAGAGCAGATTTCTTATGTATATGAACTTCAAATGAAGTCCAAAATGTGTCCCAATTTTCTTCATCCAGCCCTGCAAATGTAGGTAAGTCTAAAGTAGGTAGACGAACCTCAGGTAAATGATAACTGGATTGAGACACAGTATTATTTGTAATAGATTTATATTGTTTTACTATATTGGATATTACATCAATTTTATCTTGAGTCTCATCTTCATACTGAGAAATATCTGCTTGAATTTGATCTATTTCCTCAGGATCAGTTTCAGTTGCATTCAGTAGGTTGAGATAAGACTGGCTTGTAGATCTGACTTGATCAAATTTGAGATCAGCTACTCTCACTGATGTTTCTAGTTGATAGTAATCAATTGGAGTTGCTTTAAATAAAGTATCAGACTTATTAATTAGTCTGCTTAAATGACCTTTAAGGCCAATATAGGTTTTCCTTAATTGTTCAGGAGTAGCCATGTTGGCTTTAAGTCCAAATTTCATAGAACTTGAATAAGTATTACTAATGAAACTGGGGTACTTGCTCATTAGTTGACAAGTAAAATTGAGTATAGCCTAAATTAATCTGGCTAAATTACACTCTACCTCACTCAAGGTTAAATGTACCTACCTAACAATAAGAAGCTAAGGATTTTGAGCAGTGCTTGAATTTCACCATTAACTTTCTTCCGGCTAGCTCTTCTTTATCACCATTAGATGTAATGGTGATCATTCAGCAGCACTCAAAATGCATACACACAAATAATGAGTACACAAATATTTAATACGTATATACTCTAATCAGAGTTACTATAAAGTTCGAATCCCACTCTTGGTAGGGTCAGCACAAGAACGAATAATGTAAGCACTACTGACTAGTCCAAGACTAGTTGAATGAATTTCTACCTAAGAAACTACTAATTTATTTAGTCTGCATTTGTGCAAAACTCAGCACAATCACAGCCTAAATTCCTACCTAATAAAGGTTGGCATAAATTAATTTGTGGTGCAATAGTGAATATATAGTTGTGCTGTGTTTATGTTTTTTTTTAGATTTTATAGTTTATATAAAGGTGCACTTGCACACACAGGTGAAAATACAATTAATTTGGCTTGCCAGCCACAGCCTTTTATGGTGGTTGATTGTGTTGACCAACTTGTCAACTACATGTGACCTAGACTCACCTGACAGGTGTACACCATCTCTTGCGAAGTTTTGCCTGTATTGTCTGGCTGTAAATTAAATGTAGGTTATGAGCTGTTGCTCCTGGTGACCTGAAGATTCTTACCTCAGTGTGAGGTATAGGTCTGAATGTTGTGGGCAATTGACTTTGTCCCACTAGTGCTACTTTATACATGAGGTATAAGCAGCAAATAAATTGGTGTGAATTAGGCTAACCTATGTGGTACACTGCCGGTAGCCACAATTAATAATTGTTGTTAGTCTAGATTACTTCACACGGTGATTAGTTATGACTAATTAGTATATATCCGGTTTGAAGGACAAAAATGTTGGGTTATCTGGGGCTTGAACTCATATATTAAATTATTTGATTATTATGTTTAAATAAATCAAAGGACCACCCACATCTGAGAAAAGAGGGAAAACAAGTAAGGTTGATTATCAGATTGACACTATAGAACCAGTGCATATGGATAATAATTAAATGAATAATCACTTGAAATAATGAATAGACTGTATTATTAATTAATTAATAAAAGTCAAAGCCTCAAATATCAACATTAGAGGGGGGGGTATTTCTAGAAGTTCATAAATATCTAGGAACCAGTGTGGTTCGTTACTAACTCATTGTTGAGTTAGTAACATAACAAATCTAAACTAATATAGATTCAAAGATATGATACCTCAAATAATGAATATTAAAGATTATGAATTATTGAGCAACAGTAGGAGCAAACACCTTAATTACCAAATCATAAATTCTGGCAGTAAATTATTTACTGTATAGATCCTATATGAATTATATTGAAATCAGTAATAATCTTAGCTACATTTATACGAAATAGGTGTCTTACCTGTAAGACGACTTCTGTAACTCCATTTCGTCATTCGTCCTCGTGGTCACAGGATCCCAATAAAGAAAGAACCCGAAGTGAATATCACGAAAGAAGAGAAACAACTTGTCGACTCCTCATATACACGCTGCAATCAGGGAAATTTATGTAGCATTTTATTAGGCTACGAATTATTTCAAGTATTCATTAAAGTTGAAATAAATGAAGAAAATCAACTAACGTTGTGTGTTTGTTGTTCATTCTTCGTTACGGCAGACTACCCACAAATATACAAACCAGAGTGATGCATCAAACAAGATTGGTATACTTAACATGAGCGTATCAAATACTAAGGTCTGCCGAAACCGCGTCTGCCAGTCCCAGGCGTCCACTGCTGTACATGCGTAATTACGGGCCATGGCTTCAATTGTTGATGCGTTATTAACTGGTAGGGCACTGTAGAACACGTGGGAAGGTAATTGGTGACTATTGGTGGAGTTGCAACGTAATTATTGTTGGAGAACTCTTCAGTCACTACCACGCGTCTCGCCTCTCTGATCGCCAGGAATGCCTCTGAGCAATGGCGTCTCCACCCTCCCTCAACTCGTCTCCCGCATTCACAACAGAAATTACTAATCACGGATAATTCTTTTCCGCGTAATTACTGATGTAATATGCTAATGAGAACCGGGTTGCAATTATAGGGAATTAAATAATATCATATTCTCGTTAAATGGTATTAAACGAGAAATGGAGAGGATGTCTATTCCCTCTATAGCATTCGTATGTAACAGATAAAACTGCTACTAGATAATAATTTCAATTAATAACTCTCGGTTTTGGATTATTGGGTGTTATATTATCTGTAGTTAATTATTACACGGAATACTGATAATTTTAGAGAACCACATTCAATTCTCTGACATATTGGTAATAAACGTGTCTAGATAGACATTATCTGACGCAATCTTGCTACTCGATGTTGTGAGGATTCTAGCACTAATGCGCAGATAAAGAAATATTAAGTTAGGTTGACACTACCATTAGTGAAATTAATAACTACTGTAGTTAGTATATAATAATGATGTGTTATAATACAATGGTAGTTTGTTAGTGTTGGAAATTTCCAACACATGGTAAATGGATTGCATGGTGACTGGATGAGATTGTTAATGGATGAGAGAGTTAATGAATGTACTTGTGAATGGCATGACCAATGGCATAATGTTAATGAATGTATTGGTGAGTGGCATGACTATTCTCAACAGGAGGAGGGGGACGCTGTGGTCGTGCGTCAGACTCACCTGAACCATAGCACATGACGCCCGAAGCGTGTAGATGCACTAGTCCTCCTAAGCATAGACGCCATACTTGTGCTCCAAACAACTCCCAATTGCACCAAACATCATCAGAGCGATAAAAGAAGAGGACTTCAGATGAAGGAACAGCGATGGAAGGAAATCATTGAACATCTAGAAGGTGGAAAATACCATTCGAGAAAATAAACTTACTCTTTAAATGACTTTGCACTCAAAGAAGTGGTATTTTTTTGTAGGGACGCAAGTCTTAATTTCCTTGGCATCACCCCTTTTATAAAGAAACCATCGTGTTGTACCATGCAAATGCTCAGAAAGACAGGGCTTTTTTCAGCTAGTTATCCCCAATGCATTAAAGCCTTCAGTATTAAAACTTGCGCATTCGCCAAAGACTGCACGTCACCCGGGAGTATACAAAACATCACAAAGGCTAAGTCATTATTATATTTCCCAAGGTTATTATCACATGTAATTAGGTATGTGACGTCATGCGGGAACTGTCAAGGACGCAAAGGTACTCCTAAAGTACAAGCCCCACTCCAGGAGTTCTCAGAGATAGCCGAACCCTTGGATCGGTTGGGGGCTGTTTAATTGATTTACACAGCAACAACTCAGGCAACAGATATGCGCTACTTTTAGTGGGCCATTTGTCCAGGTACAGTATACCACTTTGGTAGCCCCTCCTAGGAAAGACCCCCAAACAGTGGCAGATGAATTTCTAGATAGGTTTGTTACGGTGTTCGGACCACCTAAAGTTATAGTATCTGTCAGGGGACAGGATTTTATTGGTACGTCATTTCAGGAAGTATGTAAACTCTTAGAAACAACAACAGTATACCATCCCCAAATGAATGGCATGGTGGAACGAACCAATAGAACGGTGAAGGATATGCTTGCCATTTTAGCAGAGAATGACCCGGCCACTTGGGATGAACAGTTGCCCTTTGTTCAACTTGCAATAAACACCGCAGTGCATCAGTCAATAAATACTCAACCACTCTTGCTGTTCACTGGACACTCGTGTAATTTTGCGTCTGGTCTGCTTAACAGGCATATTATTAGTTATGGAGAGGACTATCCTTCAGAAATCCTCACCAAGATGAAGAATGCTTGGAGGATAGCAGCTGAAGCATCAAAGAAAGCAAGGACATGGTATGCCCATTATTGTGATAGGCAGGTATAACCATTAACAGTCAAGGAGGGGAGCCTCATGATGCGTTTGAATGAGCCAGCGCCCGCCAATGAGAGTAGGAACTTAACAGTTAGATGGCGAGGCCCTTATAGTCACTAAGGAACTAGGCCCAGTAAATTTCCTAATCAAGGGTATATTTAAATACCAGACTGAAAGAAGCATCCATCAATATATTGAAACTTTATGTGGCAAGAGAAGAACTGGAATTACCCATAGTAGTCCCGGTCCCCAAGAGAGTGGAGGGAATGGTTATTCCTGATGCCCAATCAGAGGAGGAGGATGACCCTCTGTCATCCTTAATTAGTAGCCAAGTTAGGCCTGGTCACCCCTATGGTCACCAGATCTCGTGCGCACGTGAGCGCACAGTAACTGAGTTAAACTGTCATCTGAGTCAATAGATAGAGGCAAAGAATTATAATGTATGTGCCTGGTCAAGAGTGACGTACCTTTACCTACCCTGGGGGGGGAGTTATCCTTCTTAAAACCTCCAGGGCAGTTCCAGGTCTCCACCAGACATGAGTTATGAATGTTTCTTTTCCCAGGTCTGCTCACATTACCACACTGTCTGCCATATCCCCTCTCGACGACTGAGGCCAGCGTAGCATGTCACTGCTATTGTCTGGCGTGAACCAGGTTTAGTTCCCGAGAGACAGGAAGGGGTAACACTTCAACCCCCCCCCCCTCCATCTCTCCCCCTCTATCCCTCTCCCTCCCCTCCCCTCCCTCCCTCTCCCCCCTGTCTTTTTAGTGGTACCTACCATGGAGGGTAGCGAAAAGCGACGTTATTTATAAGAGGACGAGTTGAGAACCTGGTTACTGACTCGTAATGCTGCTGACACCAGCAAGGGACACTAGGCATCATGTCTTAACATGGACTCACCATCACTTCCTCTTCCCTCTTCTCTCTTCTTTCTTCTGTAGACTTGGGCCGTTGAAAAGCGATCTGGGGTCCGTCCGTCCTGGGGTCCATCCTGGGTAGAACAATGTTGGTGGGACAGACTGGAGTCGTTGTTGCTCCTCTTTCATCTTTACTGGGTCGTCTGGGGTCATCTGCAAGACGACCTGGGGTTCAGTGGGGTCCGTCCATCCTGGGTAGACCAATGAATATGAGTGGGTTTGATATGATTGCCTAATATGATTGGACCATCGATTGGATGATGAATGACTAGGTTGGTGAATGGATAGTTTCATGAATACATGGGTTAGTGGATAGATAGATTGGTGGATAGTGCGGTTGGTGAATGGTTGGGTTTGGTCATTGACAGATTGGTGGATGGATGAATAAGTTGGTATATATAAGAGATGGAATACGTATGGGGCTGGTATATGGATGGGATGATGAATGGATGAGTTGGTGAATGTATTTGGTGGTGAATTGATGAGCTGATAGATGGATGAGTTGGTGAACGGATGATGTGTTGAATAGAAGGGGTGATGGATGGATAAGTTTTTTGATAAATGGATTGATGAATGAATGGGTCGGTAAATGGATGAGGTGGTGAGTAGTTGAATGGGTTGCTGATTGAATAGAATGTTGAACGGATAAGTTGGTGACTAGATCTGGTTGTGAATGGAGGGATGATGGATGGATTGGTTGATAAGTGGGTGGATTGATGAATGAATTGGTTGATAAATGGATGGGTTGATGAATGGATGGGTTGGTAAATGGATGGTTTAGTGAATTAACAGGTTCTTGAAAGAATTGGATGGTGGAAGGATATGTTGTTGAATGGATGGGTTTGTGGATGAATAGGTTGTTGTGAAAGGATATGAATGAGCTGGTGAATGAATAGGTTGGTGAGTGGTTGGATTGTTGACTTGATGGGTCTGTGAATTGGCGGATATCATTATAGCTGGTGATACAATGAGGACACTGGTTGTCATCAGTGTTCAGCTCTGTGTCACCAGCTCTAGTGGGCTGTCACCAGTGTTCATGGTATGTCACCAGCTCTAATAGGCTGTCACCAGTGTTGTTAATGTGTCACCAACTCCAGTGGTCTGTCACCAGTGTTCATGGTGTGTCACCAGCTCTAGTGGACTGTCACCAGTGTTCGTGTTGTGTCACCAGCTCTAGTGGGCTGTCACCAGTGTTCTTGGTGTGTCACCAGCTCTAGTAGACTGTCATCAGTGTTCATAGTGCGTCACCAGCTCTAGTGGGCTGTCACCAGTATTCTTAGTGTGTCACCAGCTCTAGTAGACTGTCATCAGTGTTCATAGTGCGTCACCAGCTCTAGTAGACTGTCACCAGAAAATTGGGATTATCGAATGGCCTAATGTTCCCATCACTAAAATATAAGAAAACAGTTAAAAAACGAAATGAAAACAATAAAAAAATAAACTATACCCACGAAATGAAGGGTATGGTAAAGAACACAGTTCAATTTCAATGCAATGTCACACAAAATAGTTAAATCAAAATGAAAATAAATCGAAATCTACAAAAATTCAATTTAGCAGTGCAATCGGAAACATTGAAATGGAATGGTAACATATTTAGTATAGCTTGTGTTGATCTTACGTGCAACAGATAGTGCTGTTTCTTAAAAAAAAAAAAAAATTACCTGTCACAGGTGTGGTATCTATACTTATATTTATGAAATGAATGATATGGTAAACAACACAGCTCAATTCCAATGCAATGTTACACAAAATAATTAAATAAAATTTAAAAATAAATTGAAATCTATGAAAACTCAATTTATCAATGCATTCGGAAACATTGAAATGGAATCGTAACATATTTAGTATAGTTTGTGTTGCTATTACATGCAACAGATGGCTCTGTTTTAAAAACAACATGTTTTTACCGGTCACAAATGTGACATTTATTTAGTAGGTACATAAAAACTCGCTCGGATGCGAATGGAATGATGTGCAAAAATTTCAAAACAATCGGTGAAGAACTTTCGGAGACTAGCGATTTTGAACAAACGAACATTTACATTTTTACTTATATAGATATCTATTCTTCATTTGTAACATTTTGTTTCAGAAATCAATAATTCAGTTCACAAACCAGTTGATACCCAAGTCTATGGCAAATTTAGAATTATCCAATTAATTTCGTTGTGTTCATGAATGAGGACAGATGAATGTGTGGAAAAATTGCCAGCCTTTTGATGGTGCCCGGAGGAATATGCACGAGTGGTCGGCGGAGCATTCTGCCCAGTATCAGGAGCGGTCGATGGAGCATTATGTCCAACATCAGGATCGGTCGACGGAGCATTATGTCCAACATCAAGAGCAGTCGACGGAGCATTATGTCCATTCATCAGGAGCGGTCGATGGAGCATTATGTCCAGCATCAGGAGCGGTCGGCGAAGCATTATGTCCAACATCAGGAGAGGTAGGCGAAGCATTATGTCCAACATCAGGAGCGGTCGGCGAAGCATTATGTCCAACGTCAGGAGCGGTCGGCGAAGCATTATGTCCAACATCAGCAGCGGTCGGTGAAGCATTATGTCCAACATCAGGAGCGGTCGACGGAGCATTATGTCCAACATCAGGAGAGGTCGACGGAGCATTATGTCCAACATCAAGAGCGGTCGACGGAGCATTATGTCCAACATCAGGAGGGGTCGACGGAGCATTATGTCCAACATCAGCAGGGGTCGACGGAGCATTATGTCCAACATCAGGAGAGGTCAGCGAAGCATTTTGTCCAACATCAGGAGCGGTCGACGGAACATTATGTCCAACATCAGGATCGGTCGACGGAGCATTGGCTCACCTTAACAGTGACCAGAGACACAGCTCACCTTAACAGTGACCAGAGACATGACTCACCTTAACAGTGACCAGAGACATGACTCACCTTAACAGTGACCAGAGACATGGCTCACCTTAACAGTGACCAGAGACATGACTCACCTTAACAGTGACCAGAGACATGACTCACCTTAACAGTGACCAGAGTCATGACTCACCTTAACAGTGACCTGAGACATGACTCAACTTAACAGTGACCAGAAACATGACACCTTAACAGTGATCAGAGACATGGCTCACCTTAACAGTGACCAGAGACATGACTCACCTTAACAGTGACCAGAGACATGACTCACCTTAACAGTGACCAGAGACATGACTCACCTTAACAGTGACCAGAGACATGGCTCACCTTAACAGTGACCAGAGACATGACTCACCTTAACAGTGACCAGAGACATGACTCACCTTAACAGTGACCAGAGACATGACTCACCTTAACAGTGACCAGAGACATGACACCTTAACAGTGACCAGAGACATGACTCACCTTAACAGTGACCAGAGACATGGCTCACCTTAACAGTGACCAGAGACATGACTCACCTTAACAGTGACCAGAGACATGACTCACCTTAACAGTGACCACAGACATGGCTCACCTTAACAGTGACCAGAGACATGACTCACCTTAACAGTGACCAGAGACATGACACCTTAACAGTGACCAGAGACATGACACCTTAACAGTGACCAGAGACATGTCTCACCTTAACAGTGACCAGAGTCATGACTCACCTTAACAGTGACCATAGACATGACTCACCTTAACAGTGACCAGAGCCATGGCTCACCTTAACAGTGACCAGAGACATGACACCTTAACAGTGACCAGAGACATGGTTCACCTTAACAGTGACCAGAGACATGACTCACCTTAACAGTGACCAGAGACATGACACCTTAACAGTGACCAGAGACATTGCTCACCTTAACAGTGACCAGAGACATGACTCACCTTAACAGTGACCAGAGCCATGGCTCACCATAATAGTGACCAGAGACATGACACCTTAACAGTGACCAGGAACATGACTCACCTTAACAGTGACCAGAGACATGACTCACCTTAACAGTGACCAGAGACATGACTCACCTTAACAGTGACCAGAGACATGACTCACCTTAAAAGGGAGGAAGTTTGGTGTTGGAGTAAGTGTGATGGACGGGCCGTTGGTGTGTCTGTGGAAGTCAGTCATGGAGGCTCTTCAGTTCTCTGAAGGAAATGAACTAAGTAATGGGTCTCTAATAACGTGTTTCAGTTTGGTGGCCAAGGAAGTCACTATAGTTTGCAATATAAGTGATTTTATCTTTTTATAGTTAAATTAGGAGAAATCAAAGTTTCTTAATTTTGAATAAGTTGTGAGAGAACAGTGTAGGAGACCTGTTATGCGGTTGTACGCACCTAGTTGTACTCACCTTGTTTGTGTGCTTGTGTGGGTTGAGCTTTGGCTCTTTGGTCCCGCCTCTCAACTCTCAATCAACTGATTTACAGTTTCCAGAGCCTACTGGTCTCTATCATATTTATACTTGAAGCTGTGTATGTAGTCAGCCTTGACCACATCACTTCCTAATGCATTCCATTTGTTAACGAAAAAGTTCTTTCTAATATCGCTATGGCTCACTTGGGTACTCAATTTTCACCTGTGTCCCCTAGTGCGTGTAGCCTTTGTGTTAAATAGTCTGTCTTTATCCAACCTATCAATTCCTTTGAGAATCTTGTATGTGGTGATCATGTTCCCCTAACTCTTCTGTCTTCCAGCGACGTGAGATTTAATTCCCGTTGTCTCTCCTTGTAGCTCATACTTCTCAGCTCGGGTACTACTCTGGTGGCAAACCTTTGAACATTTTCTTTTTTAGTCTTATGCTTGACTAGATATGGACTCCATGCTGGAGCTGCATATTGCAGGATTGGTCTGACATATGTGATATACAAAGTTCTGAATGAATCCTTACACAAGTTTCTAAAGGCCGTTCTCATGTTGGCCCGCCTGGCATATGCTGCTGATGTTATCCTCTTGATATGGGCTTCAGGGGACAAGTCTGGCGTGATATCAACCCCCAGCTCTTTCTCTCTCTCTGACTCTTGAAGTATTTCATCTCCCAAATGATACCTTGTATAAGGTCTCCTGCTTCCTACCCCTATCTTCATTACATTACATTTGCTTGGGTTAAACTCTAACAACCATTTGTTGGACCATTCCTTCAGTTTGTCCAGGTCTTCTTGAAGCCTCAAGCTGTCCTCCTCTGTTTTAGTCCTTCTCATAATTCTGGCATCGTCAGCAAACATTGATGTATCTGTGTCTCTGTCCTCATGTTCTCGACCTTTATGCTGAGCGTCAGAGTAATGAGGAGAGCGGGAGGCAGCCGAGCGAACATCGTCCCTCACAGTATAGTGAGTAACAGCGAGGTCAGTACCCCGGGTGGTCGGGTTGGATGCCAGGGAAGGAGTGGTGTGAGTACTGTCCGGTCCCCAGACCTCATGGCAATTGTCGGCCTTGGTTGATCACCAAGAGATTATGACAAGATGGATGTTAAGCCGTTTTCACGAGCGAGTGGACTTTATGTCTTGGATCTGGAGTGGTGGGAGTCAAGGTGCTGGACGAGTTCCTTGAGGATAATAAAGGGTAAATGGAAGCCCAAGATGCCTAGGTTTCAGTTCAGTCTTGTTTAATATTTGCTCACCTTAAGTTTTTAAAAAAATCGCTTGTTTCAACTTTGAATAAATATAAGATTTTTAACAAGCAGGGTGACCATCTTCACAAATAATGCAGTGATGTGGCGGGCATGGCAAAGCCAATCAGAAGCAACAAGTGGGGTAAAGTGTATCTGTATTCCGACAAACATCGTCTCCATGATTGAAGGGTTTCATAAATTATACTCGACGAGGAAGTAACCATGAAGGGGATGTCCCCAATTATGTCCAAAGGATTGATTAACACATAAGGGCATCAACCACTATTGTGTATTTATATATATAGTCTCTTATTTACTTAGATGGTTTGATAAATGCATTGTAATCAGCTTCTGTTGTATAATTACAAATTATTATTACAGGTCGTTACCCAAGAGGCTTGATGAGGATATTCCTCGTGTCGTATACGGTGGCTGTCGCATTTTTCTTCACACGGTACTTACAGCAGCAGGTAAGTAGTTATATACTGACACTTATAGCTTCCTTTAATTCAGTGTTTTACACTATTGCATTTGTTTTATTTTTAATTTAACCAACTGGGGAATTCGGCATCCCTACATGAAGTACAGGGCGACATCTTCATTACACACAATTTTCATCTTTGTAACATCTTCATGGCCATAACAGACTCTTCCAGTTCTCTTATGAAAACAAAATATGTAGATGATGTCATATAGGTTACAAAAGTTTCAAAGGAAGCCTATGAAAGAACAACAGAGTTGAATCCCCATTTAACCTTTGACTTTCCCTTGATTCAGCTGATAAAGTGTTGTCAGTTAGTTGTACCTACAGAAGGTAGATGATGCATTATTTAATTTAAAAAAAAACTATGAACATTTAGGGAAATTTTAATTGTTGTGTATAACTAAACCAAAGAAACACTTGCAAAATGACTACCACTACCACTAAGGGAGCCGGTCGGCCGAGCGGACAGCACGCGGGATTTGTGATCCTGTGGTCCTGGGTTCGATCCCAGGCGCCCGCGAGAAACACTGGGCAGAGTTTCTTTCACCCTATGCCCCTGTTACCTAGCAGTAAAATAGGTACCTGGGTGTTAGTCAGCTGCCACGGGCTGCTTCCTTGGGGGTGGAGGCCTGGTCGAGGACTGGGCCGCGGGGACACTAAAGCCCCGAAATCATCTCAAGATAACCACCAATGCCATTACCAATACACTATTTGCACAACAACCATCACTACCACCATCATCATGGTTGATGATTTCAACTTACGGCATCTAAAATGGAAAAAATACGGCAAATAAAGTCATTCCAGAAACAATCTTAGGAAGAAGTCTAAATGAAGTCACACACACATGAACTCATGCAGATGTATGAGAGTTTTCCTTTAAACAGCAAATAGTAGAACAAACTAGAAAGGAGAACATCGTAGATCTTATTTTCACAAACAATGATGAACTCATTAAGGTCATAACGATTATCAATTCATGTTACTCCTATCACAACCTAATAGGAAGTCCAGAGAAGCATGGGCAATAGACCTGTGCAGCCAATTTCAATTTCAAGATGAGGAGAATTCAGTATATTAAATTTCAATAATAAAATGATTAATTGGGAACTAATTAACCCGGACAACGCAGAAATATGCTGGGAAGAACAGCTAGATAATGCAACCTTAATGTAGTGTGTCGAGAACGTAGGCACAATAATACAAGATATATGTGGAAATCACATACCATTAAGGAAAAAAGAGAAAAAAAAGGCAAATTGGAACGAGAACGGCATTCCCTCTATATACGAAGAAAATAAATCACAGAACATCACAAATGTGCCACTCTATCCCAACAACGACTAGGTAGAGATATGGAAATGCTCGAGCTTAAGGTGCAGAGAATCATATAATTCAGGAGAGGCAAAGAGTACAAATGACTATAAGTGCAAAAGAGAGGAATAACAAAATTCTTCTTCTCAAGTTCAAAATTTAGAATAAAATTTACATATAGCATTGGACCTTGAACAAGTGTGATGGAACGTTTACAAATAACAAAGAAATGAATGAAAAACATAGGCTACAGAACGACTCAGACTCCTGGAATTCTACATTCATCAAGACGTGCACAACATCACATCACAGGCCCTAAGTATCTGTTGGATAGGAAGCCTAGATACCGGTGTTATCCCTGACGTACTCAAAACAATGGAGATCGCGCCACATTAAATGGAAGTAGTAAATCAGATACGAATAATTATAGACCAATGACTCTAACAACATTTGTCATACAAATCTTTCAAAGACTGCTAAGAAGTAAGATCACTAATCACATGGACTCGCAATATCTATATAACCCTGGACCACTTGGTTTCAAAACAGGGTGCTCTTGCCTCTCACAATTGCTAGATCACTTTGATATGGCAATAAATGTCACAAGAGGAAAGCACAATGCTGACTTATTATACACAGACTTTGTAAAAAGCTTTCGACAAATGTGACCATGGTGCTAGTTCACACAAAAGCATTCCAAAGTAATTACTAGCAAAGAAGGGAAGACGGATCCTTAACTTTCAAACGAAGAGAAATCAGAGTGCAATAGTTAACAAAGTAAAATCAGGATCATCCAGAGGGAAAAGCTCAGTCCCCCCAAGGTACCCTGCTTGCTCCTGTATTTGTTTTCTTCCATTTATCAGTCATATACAAGTAAACAATCTATTGTGCTGTGTCATCCTTTGCATATGGCACTGGGATTTTGATAAGAGTAGGCAATATAGAGGACACAGAAAACCTCCAGTCTGATGTTCAGGTCATTCAAATGCCACAGATAATATGTTTAATGGACCTCATGCGTTCTGAAAGAAACGAAAATATAAAAACGGAAACTATATAAAATCACAGTTAAGGTGCTAGGTGACGATGCACCGAAACTTCCTCAAACACACTAAATTTTTGTTGTGAATAATCTTCATGGTAAATGGTCCAACGTTTTCTAATAGATCAACATCAAACCATGAAAAGAGAAAAGTTAAAAAAAAATGAAAAAAAATCACGATTTCAAATTAGTGATAAAAATCTTAAAATGTCAATAATTGTTATTTTATTAGCAGTTGGAGAACATATCATATATATATGCCAGAATGGCATACAACGTTCATGAATCTTTGATAAAATTATTGTTTGAAAGTACAGTATAGTTTACCGTAAAACATTTTTTCAATGTGGCCATCCAAATATGTGCCAGATTTATAAGTAAAAAATTATAACTCCAAACGTTATGGCTTTTTGACTAAACAAAGTTATAGAGACCTTAGATCTAAGAACTTTGCACATAATATGTATAAATGGTGCGAATCGGTCAGAAACTTAATTTTTTATCAGGTCACAAAGTTAAATTCCTATTTTAGAGATAATTGAAGTTGAAATTATTGACTACTCATATTGAAATATGGGTAGTTCTAATTAATGAATTGTCTTTTATGTTTTAATAAACATTGCTTGGCATTCGTACTCGATCATGTGAAAGTTGTAGGTCAATATTTGTTGAAATGAAGTAAAAAAAAAATAACCCCCCAAAAAACATAATATATGGACTCGTTAGGGATAACTGTAAAACAGACACTGCGCCCCTTAACTATCTAACAGTAGGTTAGACATATATATAAATGAGATTAGGTGGATATAAATCGGAGCTGACTGGTATGGGCCAATTGACCTTCTGCAGTTACCTTCATTCTTATATTTTTATGTTCTTATAACGAAACATATATATTGAAGTGACTTTATTGTCCATATATAAGTGATAAGGCCCTCATATGCTCTTTATTCATCAATACAACCAAAATAGTCAAAGAGAATAGAGCATGAACTCTGTAAATAAATCGGCCAAAAATATTATAGGCAACAACTTCTGCCACCTGTGGCTGATTAACATGTTGACCAATTTCGTTCCAACTTCACATGCTTAGTGCCAGATATACATTCCCCAAGATGTAGAAGTCACAACAAAATCCGCATAGAAACAAATGAGAGAGAGATAAAAAAAGAGGTTGTCAGCTTTTCGTACAAAGGAACATAAGAAATATTACCATTGGGCAATGTATTTATATGATAAATAATATAATACAGCATAATAACATACTAACTCATTATTATGTGTGAAATTGGGCCGTCCAGGTGGCACCAGGGACATATCCGCTTTGTGGAGACCCCTTACTACTACTTGTATTCTTTGTGCGTCAAACAGGTGCTTGTATCACTTTATCCCTGATTGCCAGTAAATACGTGTTATCGTTATTATCAGTACCGGTTGCCGCTCGTCACACACGCATTTATTTGTTAAAAGTTCGTAAAAAATCCATTTCATAACATATTGGGATGAAATTTTCAGGACGCAGATGCCAAATAATTTGAGATTTGTTTAAAAGTTTTCACTATATTTCATATTTAGAAAAGTCTCCTCCGTCACCGGGCCCCTAAAGTCATACTGTAGAAGGAAAAAGCTATGTATAGGATATTTGAATTATCATATCAGTAGGATTTATCTTTAAAGAACCCACTTATCTGTTACAACAGAAAAAGGCCAGGCTCGATAACATGAACCTCTCAGACCAGGGCTGCTATACCAATAATGATAATTTTTAAGATGATAGTGCACTACTCTGAGTGAAATCTTGTTGCACACCAACAGGCCCTTTCAAAGCTGGAGATATTGCCGACCTAGAGATTGGCATAGATTCTTTACTGCAGGAATCCACTATAAAACTTCAACATTTTTGGGACCAATTAAAATGTTTATATCTGTATTCTCTATAAAGCGCAGGCAAGAGAGAGATATATAATAATTTACACCTGAAAAATATTAGAGGGATTGGTTCCAAGTCTGTACTAGAAAATAACATCACATGAGACCAGGAGGCATGGCATGATGTGCAAAATAGCCCCCATTGAAATGAAGAGGTGCAATAGCTACTCTTAAAAGGAGCTCTATAAACATTAAAGGCCCAAGACTTTTCAACATTCTTTCTTTACACATAAGGGCCATAACTGACCGGCCTCTCACGTGACCAAGACAGATCTCGATAAACACCTCCAAAGATTTCTAATCAACCAGATTGTGTTTCATATGCATTCAAGAGCCTGATTAACCAGACCCCCCAACCAGGAGGCTTGGTCAGAAACTGGGCTACGGGGACGTTAATCCTCAGAATCACCCCCAAGGTAGCCACCACTACGACCACCTCTACCATCAGAACTACTACCACCACCACTACTATGACAGCAACTACCACCACCACTACTATGACAGCAACTACCACAACTACAACTACCCCACTACTATAACACCACATCTACCCCTACCACTATAACCACCACCACCACCGCTGCCATCACCGTAGCTGGTTGCCACTGCCACCACCACATAACAGCTATTTACAATTTATTCACAATACAATTAATTTAATAACACTGGGACTTGGAATACTCTCTAGTTTTCTCCTGAAGATGTTCATTTTTTTTCTGGCAATATTTCTTATACTCGCTAGGAGGAAGTTGACCAACCATGGACCTCTGATGTTTATACAGCGTTCTCTGATTGTGCCTGTGGTACACATGCTCTTCACTGGTTCTATTCTGCATTTTCTTACATATCGTTCGTTCCAGTATGATGTTATTTTACCGTGTAGATTTGGGACCTCGCTCTCCAGTATTTTCCATGTTTATGTTATTTGATATCTCTCTCGTCTTCTTTCTAATGAATGACTACATTTGAAGAGCTTTGAGACGATCTCAATAATTTAGGTGCTCTATTGCATCAATGTTCTCTGTACTCCCTTATATTTCAACAATCTCTCCTGATCTGAAGGGAGAAGTGAGTACTGAGCAGTACTCAAGATGGGACAGCACAAGTGATTTGAAGAGTACAACCATTGTGATGGAATATCTGGATTTGAAAGTTCTTGTAATCCATCCTATCTTTTTCTGGCTGATGCAATATTTGGTTGGTTATGCTCTCTAAACGTAAGGTCGTCAGACATCATTATTCCAAAATCCTTTACATGCTGTTTTGCTACTATGGGTAGATCTGATTGTCTTTTGTACCCTTTATTACGTTCAAGGTTCTCATTTTTACCGTTTCTGAATACCTGGAATTTATTCATCATGTTATTTTTTGCTGGCCAGTCGAAAACTTTATTAATATCAGCTAGACGTTTTTCAATGTCTTCAGCAGAGGTAATTTTCATGCTGATATTTATGTCTTCTGCAAAGGATGATACTAAGTTGTGCCTAGTATTTGAGTCGTTATCTGATATGAGAATACGGAAAAGCACTGGTGCAAGGACTGTACCTTGAGGTATAGAGCTTTTTACTGTGCTTGGACTCGATTTTATATGGTTGACTGTTATTCATTGTGTTCTGTTCGACAGAAAAGAGTATCCAGCGTCCTACTTTACCAGTTATTCCAATTGACCACGTTTTGTGTGCTATCACTCCATGGCCACATTTATCGAATGCCTTTGCAAAGTATGTGTATACCTCATCTGCATTCTGTTTTTCTTCTAATGCCTCAGTGACTTTGTCGTAGTAGTCAAGTAGCCTTTTCTTTTTTACCACAGACGTGGCCACACATTTAAAATGTGTGCTAATATTGCTAGCACACTTGCAATATATGATAACCAACATATATACATTTTCTTCTGTCCTCCATGGACAGGGCGAGAGATCTGTTAAACACATAGGTCAGGGGGGTCAAGTAGCTGTGAGAGGCATGATCTTCCTGCTCTAAATCCATGTTGGCCTGGGTTGTGGAGATAATTGGTTTCCATGAGAGTAGTGATCTGACTACTGATCACTCTCTCAAATACTTTTTATTATGTCAAACATTAGTGCAACTGGTCTATAATTCTTTGCCAATGCTTTGCTCCCTCCCTTGTGAAGAGGGGTTATGTCTGCTGATTCTAGCGTATTTGCTACCTCCCCTGTGCCCAAGCTCTTCCACCACACTATACTGAGTGCCTGCGCTACAAGCACTTTGCATTTCTTTATAAATTTTGAATTCCATGAGTCTGGACCTGGGGCCGAGTGCATGGGTATGTTGTCAGTTTCCCTTTCAAAATCGTCCATGCTTGTGTTGATATCAGTTATATTTACAGGGGTTAGAATATCACGCATAAAGAAGTTGTCTGGACCTTTCACTTTCATGTTGTTTATTGGAGTGCTAAACATGTTCTAATACTGTTTTTTTTAGGATTTCACTGATTTCTCTATCATCCTCCGTGTATGAACATTCACTTCTACGAATAGGTCCAATACTGGCAGTGGTTTTTGCTTTTGATTTCGCATATGTGAAGAAATATTTAGGGTTTTTCTTTATTTCTTGAATTGCTTTCTGTTCTATTTGCTTTTCTTCAATCTGATAGGAATGCTTCAGTCTCTGTTCTATTTCTTCAATCTCCCTTATTATTTAAATTATTCCTTCTTTGTTTAGAAAGTCGTGTATGATTAAGCATTTCCGTTATTTTTTGTCTTCTTTTATATTGTCGTCTTCGTTCTCTTTCTACGTTGGACCTCTTTCTGGCTTTCCTCAAAAAACATACCTTGAGACAGAAAGTGTTTGAGACACACTTCATATGCTTCAGAAGTCAGTTTTTCTATTCCTTGTGTAGGGTTTTTATTACTTACAACAGTTTCCCAATGAATGTTTGAAAAGTCCCTGTATATTTTCTCCGAGTCTATTATTTTATAATTACAATTGAATTTACTGAATAAACCTTCTCGCTTGTTGTTTCTCTTGGACATACTACCGTTATTATGTTAGTTTGCACTTCAATGATCTTGTGGTCCGAATCTATAGTGTCTGAGATTGTAATGTCTCTGATTAGCTTATCATTGTTTGTGAATATCAGGTCCAGCGTGTTTTCGTTCTTAGTTGGTTCTGTAATCTGCAGATTGAGCGATAATTTTTCACAGAACCACAGTGGTTCTCTGACCTGTGGTTGGTTATTTCCAGGTTGATTTCCTGCTATAAAGAAATTGTTTACTATCCTCCATTTTAAAGTGAGTAGATTGAAGTCTCCAAGAAATATAATACTTGGTACTGGGTTTGCAGGTTAACAAGAATAGTCTCTATTTTGTGTATCTGCTCAGAAATTCGTAAACTGTTGCCTCTGACGGTTTGTATATTAGAATAATGATTAGATTTATATTTTCTATCTTGATCGCAAGTACCTCTACCACCTCATTGGACGAGTTTAGAAGCTCTGTGCATTCCTGCTCCTCTTTAAAATACAGACCTTCTCCTCCACTTGACCTAATTACTCTGTCACAACTATACAGATTATATAATATGGGATCCATATTTCACTATCCATGTAGTCTTTCGTGTGGGTTTCTGTAAATGCACCAAATATTGAGTTCGGTTCTGTTAGAAGGCCATTTATAAACTTAACTTTATTTCTTGATTTTGACTTTAGGCGTTGTATGTTTGCAAATATAAATTATTTCCCATACTGCATGTCACTTCTGGTGGGCTTTGGTAGTTCTCCACCCTGGACCTGGGTGTACTGTTTTGGTAGTGATTCGTCCAGTGTTGGTAGTAGTACGAGCGTTGTGTGGTGTAGTACCTGTGTAAATGATAATGACCTGCATTCCAGTCTTGTTGATATCACCCTCTTCCTCTGTAACCCTGGAGTGGTTCTATCTGCCTATTCCTCTGTCTCATATGTTCTATTCTGTTTATGCCTGCCATTTAAAAAAAATATAGTAATAGCATATTGATCTTCCCATCTATAACGCTGTGTACCTCTCATGTAGAATTCCGGCCACTGAAGATTTTAACATTTTCTTTCATTGATTGAAAATTTACATAGTTTAGGGTGCACTCTATTTACATAATATAAGCTATTTACATAGTTTATCTGCACTCTGTTCCAAAATGGCACGAACCCCTAGAAAAAAAACCCTGCATTTTCGAGGATGCAGAAAAGGGCATTTTGTGTCTTTTTCCAATATTTTCTGATTCCTTGTGCGTAATTTTTGCAAATATTCTCAGTTTTTATTTTCTCCATGTTATTTATACCTGTGCTTGTCTTGGCCACCTGTTTATTTTCCACCTCTTTTCATCGTCCTAATTCCTACGTTTATGCACTGTTTTCCACTGTTGCTCTCACTGTTTATATTACCTGGTTTTGTACCAGCTGTTGTTTTGTACCACAATACCTTCTCCCTCCACACTACTGTTGTTGCTCTCTAAACCACCGGTTCCTGAGTTTTGGTTGCTGTCCAGTGCTATTTTTCACAATCCGCATATATCGCTGGTAGCTTTTCTGTGAATGTTAATCTGTGTGCCAGAGGCATGACATTCGTCAGTTGGGTTATGTTTTCCCATTTTAACCTGTCATTGTAACAAATCAAGTATATCCCATGTCTTTTTGTGCATGGTTTAGATAATTCTGCACAGATCAGGTGAAATCTTGTGTTACAGATGTAACAATTGACGCCTACAATACGTCTCCCAAAAGCTTAAAACACTTGCCACACACCTCCATTATCTTATGTATTGTATTATATTGTATTTGTGCTTTACCGTATGTATCCCATGCTGACTTTAGTAATTTTACTATTTATAATATTATATGTATATATTTATGATATTATATATATGGTTATTTGTTCAAAATTTATGGGAAGGTACTTATCATATAGTAGAGGGAGATGGTCACAGTGGGATGTACAGTCGACCGTTGTTGTTCCAGTTCGCGGGATGAATGCCACCAGTTGCCAGTTCCTCAATTAAAACATTGATTTATTGTTTGCCTATATAACCATATGGACTTTTCTGCCTAATTCCTGGTTTGCAATGGTATTCACTATTACTAATTCCTAAATTCACATTCCCATTTTACAGTATACCTTCACAGTATATTATCACTGAGGAACGTCCCATACACTGGGTAGGCCTCGTGACTGGTGTAAACACAGCCTAGTGCATTGGCTTCTTTTGGCACTTGTAATTTTATCATATTCCATGTGCAGTTCTCCTTCACTTTCAACTTATATATATGTGTTATGTTACACTTTCCACTTCACTATTCAAGGTATCATTGTTCACTATATTTGACAGTGCATGGATATCGGGTATCCCTTAGCCTCGTAGCACTGGCTTCCACGTGGTCACACGTTTATTCTCTATTTAACTTAACGTTCCATTGTTAATGGCTGTATTCAACTTTCATGAGGGTCACTATACCCTTTGTGATGACTGTAATCAGTGATCCATTACTATAACCCTCCAAAAAACTGGTATATTTCGAAATTTTAACCGAGCACGGCCAACACGTCTTTTCGTCTCCTCAGAACCCCACTAAGTACTGGGGGTCTGGTTCAGAATGGTCAAAAAGGCTTAAATATCTTGGTAAACACTGAACTGGGTAAACAAATGCCTGAAAGGCTGAAAGACAA
The DNA here is from genome assembly GCF_040958095.1 of Procambarus clarkii. Taxonomy (NCBI): domain Eukaryota; kingdom Metazoa; phylum Arthropoda; class Malacostraca; order Decapoda; family Cambaridae; genus Procambarus; species Procambarus clarkii. The sequence goes on along the minus strand of NC_091158.1, from coordinate 52,413,172 downwards.
AGAGCAAAAAGTCATAGACAGAGAGGCGGTTACAAAAAGGAGGAATATAGCAAGTAGGACACAAAAGGCTTGATCCTCGAAATGCTGCTATTTATGTCAACGTGTGGGAACCGACCTGTGAGATTTATATTTATTTAATTTATATGAATTTATATTTACGTTAATTTATATACTTCGATAGCAATTTGTATAATGATAAGTGGACTGTATTTCTGCAATAATCTCTTAATCTCACAAATCGATCCTCTACACATTAGGGGGGTTTAAATTAATATATATGCAGCCAATCAAACTACAGTATTAACTACATACATTGAAAAGGTTCCTTATCTTATAGTACAGCAGGTTAGTCCACCAGGTATAACTAGGGTGTAGACACCAAATTATCCTCTTTGAGGTAGCTTCCATCACCCAGTAACTGGTGCACAAAATCTTGCTTCCTCGTCTTGACCTGTCAAAAGGGCGCTAGCTGTAAAGCCAGATACCTATATATGACAAGCTATATCAGAGAAAATACTGTACATGGAACATTGAAGACCTGGCTTAATTACCTTTAGTTTGAGGCTTCCACGTGCTCTAACCGGATCACCCTATATAATGACATTAATGGCCATAAATGAAAGATACTGGGTTTCGGAAAGAACACTTAACTTGATTTGTTGACAGCGTGTTGAAAATGTTACACCTTTGGTTTCCATAACACTACGTCCAAGTAAAATTAACAGGAGCCGTATTTGCTCCTGTGAGCCTCTGGGCTAGTATCAACAATGGCTGCCCTCCTTCCTCCCCTGACGCCTGGCTTACATTGTCCACATGACAGAAAGTGATAGAAGGGTCACATTTACTCTACTTTAATATTGATAATTAAGTTAATTTATATAAGATGTTTTATGATGGTAAAGTCCAAAGACTAATGTATTTAAGAATAATTCCCAGCAAAATAGGTGGTGATTTATAATAGTATGTGGTGATGATATCCCGTTTTCTTTAGACGGTAATTCCACTACAAGTTACGTTTTCTATGGGTAACTTGTTGGTAATACAGCAGCAATTATTATCTGTCTGTATGATATTAAATGGTGTCGGATTTTCCGACACAACGACCTCCCAAAGCTGATGCGGAAAGTAAAAAAAAAGGTCTGCTGGAAATTATAGAAGGATGTTGATAAACTACAGGCATGGAGGAGCAAACGGTGTCTGTGTGCCGATATTAATTTAACACCATCTGAGGAGTGAGGTGCGGCGATATCGACGCCATCTGCAGACCTGCTCTCCAACCCCGATTCATTAAGGTGTGACAAGGACAACGCTACCTGTTGGTGGAGGTGTGGCAAGGTCAGCACCATCTGTGAAATGCTCCTGATCATAGCTCATTTAGGAGGTGGTTTGATGATACTGCCCTCTGGTGAGGGAGGTAACAATATCAACGCGATATCGTGTGCATCTGATCATATTTTCTCTTCCCGGTGAAATGCTGTCATTCTATGTTATCCTCGTGTACTTTCTGTCTGGCTAATGACTTATATATCCGCAAAAGGGATGAGGAGGGTCTCTTGAGCTACTGAAGGCAGTTCGCCCATGGCAGTCCTGAACTCCTAACTTGTCCCAGCGAGGACAAGTGGCCGGCGTCGGTAGAAGGCAGTGTTTTGTCTATGTAGTGTTACTAGTTGAACTGACAAACCGTAACTGGCCGTAACAGTCTGGAATTCAGTCCCAAAGAGGTGTAAAATAATGATGATTGGAAAATAAGAAAAGGAACCAGAATGCATCTACACCATAACGAGAGGCCAACTACATTGACTGGAAAGAGAGAATGATTTGAGTGAAAAACATTTCAGCACTAACGCCAAAGGCACACATAATAGGCAATAGGCAGCATATGTAATGGTAGTAAATAATAGATTTTAAATTCTAAATTAGCATTTAAAACCTAAATTAGGACTCCTTAAAGGCAATCTTCAACACATTGTTTATACCAAAATTAAATGTGCAGTACTGACAAGAAATGAGGATATGTGATGAGGATAAACTAATGGGACTCACAACCCTAGAATGTAGAAGTAACAGAAGGGATATGATCACAACATCAGAGATACTGAGGGGAATAACCAAGGTGAACAAAGACAGCTTCTTCAGATTGAGAGAAATTGGGACAGAAGGTCACAAGTGGAAGCAGGAAATGCTAAGGAGTCAAAGGAATGAAAGGAATATACAGTGTACGGATAGTAAGAAATAGAATATACACTGAAAGAAGAAGCTAAAGAAGTCCTTTCCATCCACAACCCTATAGCTGAATTTGATAAACTATTTGGACATCATAATATTTAAAATGAAATACTAAGGGATACAACAAGGTTCGTATGTTGGGCATAAAGAACTTGATCTCATTACCCTATAGACAAGAACTGACAGGCAAGTACACACACACACACATACACAGCGGCGCCGGTGGCTGAATGGACATTATGCTGGATACATAATCCTGTGAACCAGGGTTCAATTCCCTGCGCCGGTGAGAAACAAAATGGGCAGTTTCTTTCACCCTGATATCCCTGTTATCTAGCAGTAAATAGGTACCTGGGAGTTGGACTGTTACGAGCTGCTTCCTAGGTGTGTGTGTATGTGTGTACTCACCTATTTGTGCTTGCGGGGGTTGAGCTTTGGCTCTTTGATCCCGCCTCTCAACTGTCAATCAACTGGCGTACAGATTCCTGAGCCTACTGGGCTCTATCATATCTACATTTGAAACTGTGTATGGAGTCAGCCTCCACCACATCACTGCCTAATGCATTCCATCCGTTAACTACTCTGACACTGAAAAAGTTCCTTCTAACGCCCCTGTGGCTCATGTGGGTACTCAGTTTCCACATGTGTCCCTTGTTCGCGTCCCACCAGTGTTGAATAGTTTATCCTTGTTTACCAGGTCGATTCCCCTGAGGATTTTGTAGGTTGTGATCATGTCTCCCCTTACTCTTCTGTTTTCCAGAGTCGTAAGGTGCATTTCCCGCAGCCTTTCCTCGTAACTCATGTCTCTTACTTCTGGGACTAGTCTAGTGGCATACCTTTGGACTTTTTCCAGCTTCGTCTTGTGCTTGACAAGGTACGGGCTCCATGCTTGGGCCGCATACTCCAGGATTGGTCTTACATATGTGGTGTACAAGATCCTGAATGATTCCTTACACAGGTTCCTGAACGCTGTTCTGATGTTAGCCAGCCTCGCATATGCCGCAGTCGTTATTTTTTTTTATGTGTGCTTCAGGAAACAGGTTTGGTGTGATATTAACTCCTAGATCTTTCTCTCTGTCCGTTTCATTAAGTACTTCATCTCCTATTCTGTATACTGTGTCTGGCCTCCTGTTTCCACTGCCTAGTTTCATTACTTTGCATTTACTCGGGTTGAACTTCAACAGCCATTTGATGGACCATTCACTCAGTCTGTCTAGGTCATCTTGTAGCCTCCTACTATCATCCTCTGTTTCAATCCTCCTCATAATTTTTGCATCATCAGCAAACATTGAGAGAAACGATTCTATACCCTCTGGGAGATCATTTATATAGTTCAGAAACAGTATAGGTCCAAGGACTGACCCCTGAGGGACTCCACTTGCATCGTCTCGCCAATCTGAGACCTCACCCCTCACAAAGACTCGTTGTCTCCTGTTGCTTAGGTACTCCTTTATCCAATGGTGTACCTTCCCTTTCACTCCAGCCTGCATCTCCAGCTTTTTCACTAGCCTCTTGTGTGGTACTGTATCAAAGGCTTTCTGACAATCCAAAAATATGCAGTGTGCCCACCCTTTTCTATCTTGCCTTGTTTTGGTTGCCTGGTCGTAGAATTCAAGTAGCCCTGTGAGGCAGGATTCAAGTAACCCTGTGAGGCAGGGTTTCTGTATGTGTGTGTGTGTGTGTGTATGTGTGTGTGTGTGCGTGTGTGTGTGTGTGTGTGTATGTGTGTGTGTGTGTGTGTGTGTGTGTGCGTGTGTGTGAGTGTGGATAAAAAAATAGTTAGTTAGTAGTTAGTAACAGTTGATTGATTGGCAGTTAAGAGGCGGGCCGAAAGAGCAGACCTAAACCCTTGCAAGCACAACTAGGTGTATACAACTAGGATAATACACACGCACACACATACACAAAAACACACACACACACACAGACAGACGGTGCACCCTAAAGAGGGTGCAGAAGCACTAAGTGTGCCTCTCTCTCAATGGTGTATAACAGGTCACTGGTAACATGAGACCTACCAGAAAGCTGGAAGAACAGCTAATGTAATCCTAATATACAACATGGGTGACAGGCAAAGAGGCACTGAACTACAGGCCTATCTCCCAAACACGTATACCATGTAAGGTGAAGGAGAAGATCGCCAGGAAACGGCTCGAAGAACATCTGAAGGAAAAGATCTTTGTAACACACCACCAACATTGCTAGAGGGATGGTAAATCGTGCCTCACAGGCACGATTTACCACAAATGAGCCACAGAGACTTTAGGAAGAAGTTGGTCAGTGTCAGAGTACTTAAAAATAGAATTCATTTGGCAGTGATGAGGTGGAGGCAGACTCCATACTCAGTTTCAAATGTAGATTTCATAGAGCCCAATAGGCTCCTGAATCGGTACTCCAATTGATTGAAAGTTGAGAGGTGGGACCAAGGAGCAAAGCTCAACCGCCGAAAGCACAACTAGGTGAATACACACACACACACACACACACACACACACACACACACACACACACACACACACACACACACACACACACACACACACACACACACACACACACAGTGTGTGTGTGTGTGTTATGTCTCCTAATGTGTGTGTGTTATGTGTCCTAATGTCTCTCTGGCTCATTTGGGTATTAAGTTTCCACCTGAGTCCCTTTGTGTTACACTCATGTTAAATAGTTTGTCTTTGTCCACCCTGTCAATTCACCTGAGAATATTGTGGGTGATGATTGTGTCTCCCCTTACTCTTCTGTCTTCTAGTGTTGTGATGTTTAGCTTGCATACTCTTTCCTCGTAGATCATACCTCTCAGTTCTAAGACTATTCTGGTGGCAGATCTCTAAATCTTCTCTGACTTTGCCTTGTGCAGTGAGCAGTGTGCAGGAGCACTTTGCTTGCCACTCTTCATAGTGTATAGTAGGTCACTGGAAACGGGAGACCTACCAGAAATATGGAAGACTGCTAATGTAGTACCAATATACAAAAAGGGTGACAGACAAGAGGCACTGAACTATAGGCCAGTGTCTTTAACTTGTATACCATGCAAGGTGATGGAGAAGATTGTGAGAAAAAACCTAGTAACACATCTGGAGAGAAGAGACTTCGTGACAACCCATCAACATGGGTTCAAGGGGGGGTAAATCTTGCCTTACAGGCTTGATAGAATTCTACGATCAGGTGACAAAGATTAAGCAAGAAAGAGAAGGATGTGCGGACTGCATTTTTTTGTACTGTCGGAAAGCCTTTGACACAGTACCCCATAAAAGGTTGATGCATAAGCTGGAGAAACAGGCAGGAGTAACTGGTAGGGCGCTCCAGTGGATAAGGGAGTACCTAAGCAAGAGGAAGCAGAGAGTTACAGTGAGGGGTAAGACCTCAGAATGGCGTGAAGTCACCAGTGGAGTCCCACAGGGCTCTGTGCTTGAACCTATCCTGTTTCTGATATACGTAAATGATCTCCCAGAGGGTATAGACTCATTCCTCTCAATGTTTGCTGACGACGCTAAAATTATGAGAAAGATTAAGACAGAGGAGGACAGCTGGAGGCTTCAAGAAGACCTGGACAAGCTGCAGGAATGGTCGAACAAATGGCTGTTAGAGTTTGAACCAAGCTAATGTAATGTAATGAAGATAGGGGTAAGCAGGAGACCAGATGCAAGGTATCATTTGGGAGATGAGATACTTAAAGAGTCAGAGAGAGAGAAAGACCTGGGGGAAGATATCACGCCAGACCTGTCCCCTGAAGCTCATATCAAGAGGATAACATCAGCAGCATATGCCAGGTTGGCTAACATAAGAACGGCCATTAGAAACTTGTGTAAGGAATCTTTCAGAGCATTATATACCACATATGTCAGACCAATCCTGGAGTACGCGGCTCCAACATGGAGTCCATATCTAGTCAAGCATTTGACTAAACTGGAAAAGGTTCAAAGGTTTGCCACCAGACTAGTAACCAAGCTGAGAGGTATGAGCTACGAGGAGAGACTACGGGAATTAAACCTCACTTTGTTGGAAGACAGAAGAGTTAGGGGGGACATGATCACCACATTCAAGATTCTCAAGGGAATCGACAGGGTTGATAAAGACAGGCTATTTAACACAAGGGACACTCGCACTAGGGGACACAGGTGGAAACTGAGTGCGTAAATGAGCCACAGAGATATTAGAAAGAACTTTTTTAGTGTCAGAGTGGTTGACAAATGGAATGCATTAGGAAGTAATGTGGTGGAGGCTGACTCCATACACAGTTTCAAGTGTAGATATGATAGAGCCCAATAGGCTTAGGAACCTGTACACCTGTTGATTGACGGTTGAGAGGCGGGACCAAAGAGCCAGAGCTCAACCCCCGCAAGCACAACTAGGTGAGTACAACTAGGTGAGTACAACTAGGTGAGTACAACTAGGTGAGTACACATACACACACACACACACACACACACACACACACACACACACACACACACACACACACACACACACACACACACACACACACACACACATTAAGACAGAGGAGGACAGCTTGAGGCTTCAAGAAGACCTGCACAAGCTGCAGGAATGGTCGAACAAATGGCTGTTAGAGTTTAATCCCAGCAAATGTAAAGTAATGAACATAGGGGTAGGTTGCAGTAGACCAGATAAAGGTACCATTTGGGAGATGAAATACTTCAAGAGTCCGAGAGAGAGAAAGACCGGGGGGTTGATATCACGCCAGACCTGTCCACTGAAGCTCATATCAAAAGGATAACAACAGCAGCATATGCCAGGTTGGCTAACATAAGAACGGCCTTTAGAAACTTGTGTAAGGAATCTTTCAGGACATTATATACCACATATGTCAGACCAATCCTGGAGTATGCGACACCAGCATGGAGTCCATATCTAGTCAAGCATAAGATTAAAATGGAAAAGGTTCAAAGGTTTGCCACCAGACTAGTACCCGAGCTGAGAGGTATGAGCTACGAGGAGAGACTACGGGAATTAAACCTCACTTCGTTTGAAGACAGAAGAGTTAGGGGGGACATGATCACCACATTCAAGATTCTCAAGGGAATCGACAGGGTTGATAAAGACAGGCTGTTTAACACAAGGGGCACACGCACTAGGGGACACAGGTGGAAACTGAGTGCCCAAATGAGCCACAGAGATATTAGAAAGAACTTTTTTAGTGTCAGAGTGGTTGACAAATGGAATGCATTAGGAAGTGATGTGATGGAGGCTGACTCCATACACTATTTCAAGTGTAGATATGATAGAGCCCAATAGGTTCAGGAACCTATACACCTGTTGATTGACAGTTGATAGGCGGGGCCAAAGAGCCAAAGCTCAACCCCCGCAAGCACAACTAGGTGAGTACAACTAGGTGAGTACACACACACACACACACACATACGATAAATCCTTCAGGAGTCAGAGAGAGAAAAAGACTTGGGGGTTGACATCACGCCAGACCTGTCCCCTGCAGATCATATCAAGAGGATAACAGCCGCGGCATATGCCAGGCTGGCCAACATACGAACGGCATTCAGAAACTTGTGTAAAGAATCATTCAGAACTTTGTATACCACATATGTTAGGCCAATCCTGGAGTATGCAGCCCCAGCAAGGAGTCCATATCTAGTCAAGGATAAGACTAAACTGGAAAAGGTTCAAAGGTTTGCTACCAGACTAGTACCCGAGCTGAGAGGTATGAGCTCCGAGGAGAGACTACAGGAATTAAACCTCACTTCGCTGGAAAACAGAAGAGTTAGAGAGGACATGATCACCACATTCAAGATTCTCAAGGGAAATGATAGGGTAGATAAAGACAGGCTATTTAACACAAGGGGCACCCCGCACTAGGGGACACAGGTGGAAACTGAGTGCCCAAATGAGCCACAGAGATATTAGAAAGAACTTTTTCAGTGTCAGAGTGGTTGACAAATGGAATACATTAGGAAGTGATGTGGTGGAGGCTGACTCCATACTCAGTTTCAAGTGTAGATATGATAGAGTCCAATAGGCTCAGGAACCTGTACCCTTGTTGATCGACGGTTGAGAGGCGGGACCAAAGAGCCAGAACTCAACCCCCGCAAGCACAATTAGGTACGTACATACACACTCATACGCACACACAGAGTCTCTCTCTCTCTCTCTCTCTCTCTCTCTCTCTCTCTCTCTCTCTCTCTCTCTCTCTCTCTCTCTCTCTCTCTCTCTCTCTCTCTCCCTGGACCCCCCCCACACACACGCACACCCACTTAACACACACTCACTCACTACACACAAACACACCCATAAACACACACACACACAGGTCAAGCGGGATAGTAAGACAACAGAACAAAGTTGGAGGAGAGGAACAAGACCAGCCATACATGGAGATGATTGTTCATGCAACGGAAGGAAATCAGTGGGGAATTGAAGGACATGAGGGAAACTATAGGTAAGCTGCAGATAGAACTGAGTGCAGCCCAACAGGAGATAAAAACAATAAAAGCATGCCCTCCTCAGATTCTGGCCCACGTAAACAATCCCAGGTAATAGGGGATGTAGCAATATCAGGGACCCCCACGACGGCTGCCACATTTGCTGAAATACTGAAGAGTCCCGATGCCATGTTCACAGTCAAGGAAGTTTTAATGAAAGTAGTAACCTCACAGGAGGCAGCGAGATGCACGAGCCAGCTAATGGAAAGGAAAAGATCTGTAGTAGTGGTAGGTATTAAAGAACAAGAGGGTTCCAATCCAAGAAAGAACAATGGAGGACTAAGGACAAAGCTGCAGTGTCATGGATACTAAAGGAGATAGGAATGGAAGGGGCTGAACGAGACATAGAACAGTTTTTTCCGGATTGGCCAGTACAACAAAGACAAAAAAGAGATTGATCAAGGTAGTATTCAGGAACGAGGCCATTAAAGAGGACATGCAAGTAAATAAGAGCAAACTGAAAAATGCAAGGAATTACAAAGATGTATACCTTCAAAGTGAAATGACCAGAGACGAGATAATAATGGCAGCAGATGCAAGGAAAAGGCACAGGGAGAGGGAAGGGAGCCAGGGAACTTCAGCCTCCAACCCAGCAATCCCAGAGGGGAGTGGGGAACCCCAATCCAGCAATTCAGGAACCCCAGAGGGGACTGCAACACCCCAACTCACCACCCCTTAAGGCCCCCTCGTACCCCCAGCACATATCCTTCCTTGGCATTGCACAATGCCCACCATATCACCCAAATCTTCACTCCCCCCCACCCTTACCCCCAGTATCCCCTGCCTTCCCAGCCCCTGGTCTTCTTCCTGGCCCAAGCAGGCCCAGAGGAGACCTTAGCCCTCCATCCCCTCACCGGACCTCCCCCCCAAACTCCTGTCAATTACACCACAGGAGGGAGTGCCATCACCCCGAGCAAATCCTGCCCCCCAACCCCCGTGCACTCCCTGCCACTCCACCCTAAGGAATTCTTCCTGACCCAAGCAGGCTTGGGCTAGACCTAAGTCCTCCATCCCTCACCCCATCTTTCCCTAAACCCCTGGCAACTACCTCACAGGAGGATGAGCCTACCCAAGTAGCAATGCCCATTCAACAACTTCCTACACTTGTGGGGAAAGAGAGTGAAAATGTATGTAGGAAAGGGAGCTTCAAGGTAATGTACTCAAACATCGGTGGGATTACCAATATAGCAAGTGAACTGGCAGAAAGGGTACAGGAAGAGAACCCAGATATAATAGGCCTCACGAAAACAAAATTGACAGGAGTCATAACAGATGCTGTGTTTCCAAAGGACTACCAGATAGTGAGGAAAGAGAGGGAAGGGAGAGGAGGTGGAGGAGTGGCCCTGCTGATAGGGAAGGACTGGAGTTTTGATATGTTGGAAATTCCGGGCTGTGACGGGTTCAGAGATTACATAACAGGAACTATGACAATGGGTGGACCTAAGATAATAGTTGCGGTCATTTACAACCCTCCCCTAAACGACAGAAGACCCAGACAGAAGTTTGATAGAAACAACATGGCAACCAATCATATAATAGAGAGAGCAGCTTCAGTTGCCTGCAGGAGTGACTCCAGACTCTTAATCATGGGTAATTTCAACCATGGAAAGATAGACTGGGAGAATGGGGACCAACATGGAGGTGAAGATACATGGAGAGCAAAAATCTTGGAAGTGGCAACAGGGAACATTTTGAGCCAGCACGTCAGAGAACCCACAAGAATGAGAGGCAATAATGAACCAGCTAGACTTGACCTGATATTCACATTGAATTAATCACAAATAAGGAAAGTCAAATTTGAATCCCCAATAGGAATGAGTGACTTCAGAGCATTCATATTTGAGTATCTGGTGGAGGAAGGGATAACATATCCAAGGATGGGATCGGAAGGGAAAAGACTAAATTACCGAAGAGGAAAATATGATGAGATGAAGAAATTCCTAAGGGGAATACCATGGGAAACAGAACTCAGAGAGAAGACTGTGCTGGATATGATGGATTATGTCACCCAGAAGTGCTAGGAAGCTACAGATAAGTTTATCCCAGTCCAAAAGGAGAAAAACGAAAAACAACAGAAGAATCCATTGTTCAACCAGGAATGTAAGATAGCGAAGAAATTGAGTAAAAGAACATGGAGAAACTACAGGAATAACAAAACACCAGAGAGCAGGGAGAGATACCAGAGGGCAAAGAATGAGTACCTCCGAGTGAGGAGAGAAGCAGAGAGACATTTTGAAAATGACATTGCGAGTAAAGCTAAGGCCCAATCAAAACTGTTCCACAACCACATCAAGAGGAAAAACAGCAGTGAAGGAACAAGTGATGAAGCTGAGAAAAGGGGAGAACAGATACACAGAGAATGACATGAAGGTGTGTGAAGAACTCAATAGGAGAATCCAGGAGGTCTTCACAGAAGAACAAGGAGAAGCCCCTGCACTAAATGAGGCAAACCAAGCAACCTTGGAGGAATTTTACCTCACCAGTGATGAGGCCAGGTTTACCATAGAATTCTATGACCAAGCAACAAAAATTACGCAAGAAAGAGAAGAGTGGGCAGACTGCATTTTCTTGGACTGTCAGAAAGCCTTTAACACAGTACACCATAAAAGGCTGTTACAAAAGTTGGAGCAACAGGCAGGAGTAAAAGGAAAGGTGCACCAGTGGATAAAGAAGTATCTAAGCAACAGGAAACAGCGAGTAACTGTTAGGGGAGAGAAATCAGAGTGGCGAGATGTCACCATCGGAGTCTGAGTTGGAAGATGGAAATCAGCACATCAGCAATCATGTTTGCTGAAGATGCAAAAATTATGAGAAGAATCAAGACAGATGAAGATAGACAGAGACTACAGGATGACCTGGACAAACTGGAGGAATGGTCTAGAAAATGGCTGCTAAAGTTCAACTCAGGAAAGTGTAAAGCTATGAAATTAGGCGAAGGGAGCAGAAGGCTGAACACAAGGTACCATCTGGGAGGTGAAATCCTGTAACAGTCAAATAGAGAAAAAGATCTGGGGATTGATATCACACCGAACCTGTCCCCTGAGACCCACATCAAAAAGATATCATCAGCTGCATTGGCTAGGTTGGCCAACATAAGAACTACCTTTTGAAACTTGTGTAAGGAATCGTTCAGGACCCTGTGTACCACTGATGTCAGACCATTTCTGGAATATGCAGCTCCTGCCTGGAGTTCATATCTAGGTAAACACAAGACAAAGTTAGAGAAGATTCAGCGGTATGTCACCAAACTCGTCCCGGAACAGAGAGGTATGCGCTGCGCGGAAAAGCTAAAGGAGCTGAACCTCACGTCCCTGGAAAACTGAAGAGTAAGGGAAGACATGATAATCACCTACAAAATTCTCAGGGGAACTGACAGGGTGGACAAAGACAAACTCTTCAGCACGGGTGGAACACGAACAAGGGGACACAGGTGGAAACTTAGTACCCAAATGAGCCCCAGAGACATTAGAAAGAATTTTTTCAGTGTCAGAGTAGTTAGTAAATGGAACGCACTAGGAAGTGATATGGTGGAGGCTGACTCCATACACAGTTTCAAATGTAGATATGATAGAGCCCAGTAGGCTCAGGAATCTGTACACCAGTTGATTGACAGTTGAGAGGCGGGACCAAAGAGACACAGCTCAACCCCTGCAAGAACAAATAGGTGAGTACATACACATTCAGATACACACAGACATACACACCTATAGGGCTCTGTACAAGAACCTGTTTCTGATATAGGTGAATGATCTTCAAGAAATTATAGACTCATTCCTCTCAATGTTTGCTGATGATGCTAAAATTATGAGAAGGATTACGACAGATGAGGACAGCAAGAGGCTACAGGATGACCTGGACAGACGGAAGGAATGGTCCATCAAATGGCTACTAGTGTCGGAAAATCCGACACTATTTACTAATATTAAATACAATAAGCAGTTAATATTGCTGCTGTTGTATACACAAGCTAACCCATAGAAAATGTAGCTTGTAGTGGAATTTTTTTCCTTCAATAGAAAATGGGATATCATTACCACATAGTGCTATAAATTCACCAACTATTCTGTTGGGAATTATTCTTAAATACAGCAGTCTTTGGACTTATTACATCATAAAAACATCTCATTTGAATTAACTTAATTATCAGTATCGAAATAAAGTAAATGTGACCCTACTATCACTTACTGACATCTGGACAAAGAGAGCCAGGAGCGTCAGTGGTGAGGGAGGTCAGCCATTGTTTAAGAACATAGTGGCAGGAGCAAATTTAGCTTCTATAATTCTCCTTTGGACGAAGTATTATGGAAATCAAATTACTGCTTCTTCCATCATCAACACGCAGTCAACATCCAAACAAGGGATGTTTCTTACCGAAACCCTTTTCTTGCCACATTTCTGGCCTGTTAATGTTAGGAAGATATAGGGCGGACCGGTTAGCATGCTTAACAAGCCACTAAACCCAGGAACATAGAAGAGGAAACAAGAATTAATCTTGGTACATCAGTTACTTGGGTGTTGGAAGCTAGCCTCGCACGAGGATTATTTGGTGTCTACATCCTAGTTATACCTGGTGGACTAGGCCTGCTGTACAATAAGATAAGGCCTCATAATTGTATTACTAATATATGTAGTTTAATATTGTAGTTTGATTGGCTACATATATTAATTTAATATACCCTCCCCCCAATGTGTAAGAATCGATTTGTGAGAATATTGCAGAAATACAGTCCGCTAAACATCATACAAATTGCTATCGAAATATATAAATTAATGTAAATATAAATTATATATAAATTCATATAAATTAAATACATATAAATCTCACGAGTCGGTTCCCACAACTAGAGTTTAACTCGAGCAAGTGCAAGGTGATGAGGATAGGCGTAGGGAGCAAGACGCCAAACACAAAGTCCTAGCTAGGAGAGGAAATCTTTAAGGAGTCAGAATGAGAGAAAGATCTGGGGGTTGATAACACACCAGACCTGTCCTCCTGATGCCCACATCAAAAGGATAACATCAGCAGCATAGGCAAGGCTAGCGAACATAAGAACTGCCTTCAGAAACATTTGTAAGGAATCATTCAGAACCTTGAAGACCTCATGTGTCTGACCAATACTGGAATATGTGGCTCCAGTGTGGATTCCACATCTAGCCAAAACAAAACTAAGTTAGAAGAGGTTCTGAGGTATGCCACCAGGTTAGTCTCCGAGCTTAGTGGTATGGGCAACGAGGATTTCTGGAACTAAAACTCCCGACACTGGAAGACAGAAGAGTTAGGTGAGACATGATTGCTACCTGTAAAATTCTCAGGAAAATTGATAGGGTAGATAAAGATAAACTGTTTAGCACGGGTGGTACGCAAACCCAGGGATCATAGGTGGAAACGTAGTACCCAACTGAGCTACAGGGACGTTTGAAAGAACTTTTTCAGTGTCAGAGAAGTTAACAGATGGAATGCATTGGGCAGCGGAGTGGTGGAAGCAGACTCAAAACAGTTTCATATGTAGATATGATAGAGCTCGCCAAGCTCAGGAACCTGTACACCAGTTGATTGACAGTTGAGAGGCAGGACCAAAGAACCAAAGCTCAACTCCCACAATCACAACTTCATGAGTACAAATGCACACACACACACACAGTTTGTAGGACTCGCGGCTGAGTAAACAGCGCTCTGGAATCGTAGTCCTAAGGTCTCGGGTTCGATTCCCGGCTGAGGTAGAATACAAATGGGTAGAGTTTCTTTTACCCTGATGTCTCTGTTCATATAGCAGTAAATAGGTACCTAGGAGTTATCCAGCTGCTACGCGTTGCTTTATGGGGCTGTGTGTGTGTACTCACCTAGTTGTACTCACCTATTTGTACTTGCGGGGGTTTAGCTCTGGCTGCCTCTCAACCGTCAATCAACTGGTGTACAGATTCTTGAGTCTACTGGGTTCTATCATATCTACATTTGAAACTATGTATGGAGTCAGCCTCCACCACATCACTGCCTAAAGCATTCCATCTGTTAACTACTCTGACACTGAAAAATTTCTTTCTAACGTTCCTGTGGCTCATTTGCGTACTCAGTCTCCACCTGTGTCCTTTGTTCGCGTACCACCCTTGTTAAACAGTTTATCCATATCTACCCAGTCCATTCCTCTGAGAATTTTGTAGGTAGTGATCATGTCTCCTCTAACTCCTCTGTCTTCTAGTGTCGTGAGGTGCATTTCACGTAGCGTTTCCTCGTAACTCATGCCTCTTAGTTCTGGGACTAGCTTAGTGGCATACCTCTGAACTTTTTCCAGCTTCGTCTAATGCTGGACAAGGTACGGGCTCCATGCTGGGGCCGCATACTCCAGGATTGGTCTTACATATGCCGTGTACAAGGTTCTGAATGATTCCTTACACAGGTTACTGAAGGCTGTTCTGATGGTAGCCAGTCCTCGTGTATGCCGCAGATCTAATTCTTTTTATGTGGGTTTCAGGAGACAGGTTTGGTGTGATATCAACTCCTAGATCTTTTTCGCTATCCGTTTCATGAAGTATTTAATTTCCCATTCGGTATACTGTGTCTGGCTTCTTTTTCCATCGCCTAGTTTCATGACCTTGCATTTACTCGTGTTGAACTTTAGTAGCCATTTGTTGGACCATTCATTCAGTCTGTCTAGGTCATCTTGTAGCCTCCTACTATCCTCCTCTGTTTTAATCCTCCTCATAATTTTTGCATCATCAGCAAACAATGAGAGGAACTATTCTAAACCCTCTGGGAGATCATTTTCATATATCATAAACAGTATAGGTCCAAGGACTGAACCTTACAGCACTCCACTGGTGACGTCTCGCCAATCTGAGGCATCACCCCTCATTGTGACTCGCTGTCTTCTGTTGCTTAGGTACTTCCTTATCTCCACACCCTCAGTCACAACATAACCATAACCAGGCACTGCAATCCAATGGAGTACTTTCCCTTTCACTCCTGCCTGCAAATGGCAAATATGCCATTTGCAGGTAAATTTTCAGCCTGCTTTTTCTCCAGCTTTTTCAATAGCATCTTGTGAGGTACTGTGTCAAAGGCTTTCTGTCAATCCAAAAATATGCAGTCTGTCCACCCCTCTTTTTCTTGCCTGATTTTTGTTGCCTGGTCATAGTATTCAGTTAATCCTATAAGGCAGAACTTGCAATCCCTGAGCCCATGTTGATGCTGTGTTACAAAGTTCTTTCGCTCCAGATGTTCCCACAAGCTTTTTTCGCACAATTTTCTCTACCAGCTTGCATGGTATGCAAGATGGGGACACTGGTCTGTAGCTCAGTGTTTCCTGTCTATCCCCCTTCTTGTATCAGAACTACATTACCAATATTCCAAATTTTTGGCAATTCCCCTGTTACCAGTGATTTGTTATACACTATGGAGAGTGGCAGGCACAGTGCTTCTGCTCCTTCCTTTAGTATCCATGGGGAGATTCCATCCAGGCCTATAGCCTTTGTCACATCTAACTCTAGGAAGAGTTTCCTTTCATCCCCACTGATAATCTCAAACTCTTTTAGTGGTTCCTGGTTAACTATTCCCTCTCTCATCTCTGGAACTTCCCCTTGCTCTAATGTGAAGACCTCCTGGAACTTCTTATTCAGTTCCTCGCACACTTCCTTGTCGTTTGTAGTGAATCTGTCTGCCCCTATCCTAAATTTCATTACCTGTTCCTTTACTGTTGTTTTTCTCCTGATGTGGCTGTGAAGCAATTTAGGTTTAGTCTTTGCCTTGCTTATGATGTCATTTTCGTATTGCCTTTCTGCCTCTCTTCTCAACCTGACATATTCATTCCTGGCACTCTGGTATCTTTCTCTGCTCTCGAGTGTCCTGTTGTTTCTATAGTTTCTCCACGCCCTTTTACTTTGGTGATTAGCTAGCTTACATCTGGTTAAACCATGGGTTTCTCATATGCATTTCGTTGTTTTCCTTTTGGACCAGGACAAACTTGTCTGCTGCCTCCTTACACTTCTGTGTGATGTAGTCCATCATGTCTTGGGTCGTCTTTCCTCTGAGCTCAGTTTCTCATGCTATGTCTGTTAGGAATTTTCTTATCTTTTCATAGTTTCCCTTTCGAAATGCCAGTCTTTTGTTTACAGTTCCTCTTCTCGATTTTCTTAACCCTTCTTCAACCAGATACTCAAACGTCAGTACACTGTGGTTGCTCATTCCTACCGGGATCTCGAAACCGATATCCCTTATGTTAGAGTCGTTCAGAGTGAAGACTAGGTCAAGTCTTGCTGGTTCATCGTTTCCTCTTATCCTAGTGGTTTCCCTGACATTCTGGCTTAAGAAGTTTCTTGTCGCCACTTCCAACAGTTTAGCTCTCCACGTATCCTCACCTCCATAAGGTTCCTCGTTCTTCCAGTCAATCCTTCCACGTTTGAATTCCCACATGATGAGCAGATGGGATCTATTTCTACAAGCCGCAGAGGCTGCCCTTTCAATTATAGTGTTAACTGCCATGTTGTTGTTGTCATACTCTGGCCTAGGTCTTCTGTCATTGGGTGGCATGTTATATATCTCTGCTACTACTATTCTTGGTTCTCCCATTGTCATGGTGCCTGTTATGTAGTCTCTGAATCCCTCGCAGCCCGGGATAGCCATCTCCTTGAAACTCCATTCCTTTCTCATTAGTATGGCCACTCCGCCTCCTCCCCTACCTTCCCTCTCATTCCTTATAACTGTGTAGTCCTGGGGAAACACTGCATACGTTATGATTTCTGAGAGTTTTGCTTCTGTGAGTCTGATTACATCTGGGTTTAATTCCTGTGCTCTTTCTGTTAGTTCTCTTGCCTTGCTTGTAATCCCATCTATATTCGAGTACATCACCCTGAAACTGACTCTCTTCTGTCCTTCCTCAGTGTCTGATGACCCTTAATCAGGGAAGCAGGGAGGGGTCGGGATGGGAGGGCGTAAGGAGGAGGACCTGGGGGATCTGGGGTTTGCGAGGGCTGGGAGGATCTGGTACGGGTAGGGTGGTGGAGGAGAGAGGGCATGTGGGGGAGGGTGAGAGGGGGGGGAGGTTTCGGGGGGGGGGGGGGTGAGTCGGGGAGGCGTGGGGGGTTATGAGAGGAGGGAGGGCCTGAAGGGGTATGAGGGGAGGGAAGGCTTGGGGGGGTGAGGGGAAGGGAGAGCTGAGTGGGATGAGGAAGAAGGGAGGGCTTAGGGGAGTGGGGGAGATGGGTGGGCTTAGACGGATGGGGGAGAATGGAAGGTTTAGGGAGGTGGGGGGGGGGGGGAACGGAGGGCTTGGGGGTGGGGGAGACAGAAGGGCATGGGGGAGAAGGGAGGGCTTGAGGGGTTGGGGGAGAAGGGAGGTCCTGGGGAGGGGGGTGAGTGGGGGAGGATGCCCTATGTGGGCACTTAATGGGGGGCTGGCAGGGGTTCGGGCAGGTAGGATGTCTATCGGGCAGAAGGCGGGGGTGGTGCTCCTCTCCCTGTAGCTGTTAAACTTCTTGTGGAGTGTTCCCCGTTCCTCTCTGGGATTGTAGGGTTTGGGGTTGTGGTTCCCTGACTTCTTTCTTTCTCCCTGTGCTCCTTCCTCGCATCTGCTGCCCTCATTCTCTCGTCCCTTGTCATATCCCTCTGCAGGAATACTTTTTTGAACATCGGTGCAGTTGCTAGTCTGCTCTTCTTTGCTAACAGGTCCTCTTTTGTGGTCTCGCTCATGAATACCACCTTTATCAATCGGTCTCTGTCCTTGTTGTACTTTCCAAGCCTGAAAACCTTTTTGATATTCTGGTCAGCCCTCTCCATCCTTACCTCGTTAAGAATCTTAGTAACTGCCTTTTTGTCCTTGTTTCTCCTCTCCGCTCGGCTGGTCCCTTATTGCTTCTTAATACCTGCTACTACTACTGCTCTATTTCTCTCTATCAGCCAGCTAGTACATCTAGCTGCTTCCTGAGAAGAGGCCACTTCCATGGCAACTTCCCTTACTGCAGACCTAACTTCAAGGTTCTTTTAAACAATTCTGCAAATGAGGGTTGTATTGTAGAAGTCTCCTCTTCAAGAATATTACCACCTTCTTGAGGGGTGGTTTGCGTCTGCTATTGAGTAGAATTCTCTCGCAGGCTTTTAAGTTCCTCCTTTGCTGCCTTCAGCTCATCCTACAGGCTGATTACTGTCTCCCTCATTAACCTCATTCCTTCACTGAAATCTTTCCACATTTGTTCGATTATATCCTTAATCCAGACTTCCTGTCTTTCCCCTTCCTCTGGGAATGATCATGTCATATTTGTCCTCCTGCGTTTGTTTCCCCGAGTTAGCCTTTCTGCCATGATTTTCCCTACGAGAGAGAGAGAAGTGATATGAGGGAGTGAGAGAAGGGAGAAATGAAGAAGGGAGAGAGTAAGAAGGGAGAGAGAAAGAAGGGGTAGAGTGAAAGAGAGAGAGAGAGAGAGAGAGAGAGAGGGAGAGTGAGAGAGAGAGAGAGAGAGAGAGAGAGAGAGAGAGAGAGAGAGAGAGAGAGAGAGAGAGAGAGAGAGAGAGAGAGAGAGAGAGAGAGAGAGAGAGAGAGAGAGAGAAAGAGAGAGAGAGAGAGAGAGAGAGAGAGAGAGAGAGAGAGAGAGAGAGAGAGAGAGAGAGAGAGAGAGAGAGAGAGAGAGAGAGAGAGAGAGAGAGAGAAAGAGAGAGAGAGAGAGAGAGAGAGAGAGAGAGAGAGAGAGAGAGAGAGAGAGAGAGAGAGAGAGAGAGAGAGAGAGAGAGAGAGAGAGAGAGAGAGAGAATGTGAGAGAGAAGAGAGAGAATGAGAGAGAGAAGAGAGAGAATGAGAGAGAGAAGAGAGAGAGAGAGAGAGAGAGAGAGAGAGAGAGAGAGAGAGAGAGAGAGAGAGAGAGAGAGAGAGAGAGAGAGAGAGAGAGAGAGAATGAGAGAGAGAGAGTGTGTGAGGGCGAGGGGGGGGGGGGGTTGTGCATAGTGGAAAAGGGAGGGAGGGGGGGGGGGGCGTGAATTGGGAGAGTGTAAGGCTTGGGAAGTTGGTGGGATAGGGTGAGGTGAGAGGAAGTATTGACGGTCACCTGGACCTGTGTCTCATGGAAGTGTCAAGAACATGTACCAGGAATGAGCGACCCAGAATTGTAGGTCTAAATATTCCAGACATATTTTGAATTAATTATTTAAAGACACTCAGTACACCTTATTGATGACCTAGAGAGGGGTACCTACCATCAGCTCACCCCCAAGCAAGCACATCTAGGTGAGTTTGAGGAGATGTCCATATGATGGGGTTGGTTCGCCTGTCCTCTCCTGCTTCCCTGACATGCACGTGTTCCTGGCTGTCCCCATGTGTTCCTTGTATACTGTTCAGTCCTATCTTCCTCACTGGTCATCAATCAATAAGCACAATATAGTATACGTTCCTAAACGGAGCACACACTTTGGGGGATTGATAATTATGAATGTTATAATTCGCTTCACGCATAATACTCGGCAAGGCAGTTCGTAGGTCCTGGCTAAACAATCCCACGACACGATACACTGGTCTTGCCACTCAACCTTATTATTTTATCTTAATTGATCTACCGTTGTAGGAGCTCACTATATACTTGATCACAGCGTTTGTGTACACTCCTGTGACAAAAACTGTTTCTTGTCTCCGTAACACTAAAATGTTTCGAGACAATTGATGTTATCTGCGGACGACCACTGACACACGTGTGTCACCCACGGCGGACTGCGACTGACTGCCTGTGTGTGTGTGTGTACTCACCTAGTTGTGCTTGCGGGGGTTGAGCTCTGGCTCTTTGGTCCCGCCTCTCAACCGTCAATCAACAGGTGTACAGGTTCCTGAGCCTATTGGGCTCTATCATATCTTCACTTGAAACTGTGTATGGAGTCAGCCTCCACCACATTGCTTCCTAATGCATTCTATTTTTCAACCACTCTGACACTAAAAAAGTTCTTTCTAATATCTCTGTGGCTCATTTGGGAACTCAGTTTCTACCTGTGTCCCCTAGTGTGTGTGCCCCTTGTGTTAAATAGCTTGACTTTATCAACCCTGTCGATTCCCTTGAGAATCTTGAATGTGGTGATCATGTCCCCCTTAACTCTTCTGTCTTCCAACGAAGTGAGGTTTAATTCCCGTAGTCTCTCCTCGTAGCTCATACCTCTCAGCTCGGGTACTAGTCTGGTGGCAAACCTTTGAACCTTTTCCAGTTTAGCCTTATGCTTGACTAGATATGGACTCCACGCTGGAGCCGCATACTCCAGGATTGGTCTGACATATGTGGTATATAATGTTCTAAAAGATTCCTTACACAGGTTTCTAAAGGCCGTTCTTATGTTAGCCAATCTGGATAATGCTGTTGATGTTATCCTCTTGATATGAGCTTCAGGGGACAGGTGATATCAACCCCCAGGTCTTTCTCTCTCTCTGACTCTTGAAGAATTTCATCTCCCAAATGATACTTTGTATCTGGTCTCCTGCTTCCTACCCCTATCTTCATTACATTACATTTTCTTGGGTTAAACTCTAACAGCCATTTGTTCAACCATTCCTGCAGCTTGTCCAGGTCTTCTTGAAGCCTCAAGCTGTCCTCCTCTGTCTTAATCCTTCTCATAATTTTAGCGTCGTCAGCAAACATTGAGAAGAATGAGTCTATACCCTCTTGGAGATCATTCACGTATATCAGAAACAGGATAGGTCCAAGTACAGAGCCCTGTGGGACCCCACTGAAGACTTCACGCCATTCTGAGATCTCACCCCCTCACTGTAACTCTCTGCTTCCTATTGCTTAGTGTTATGATCTCAGCCTACAGGAGAAACGAGTCTCCCTTCTTGAGAGTTATTCAGCAAGCCTGACCTAACTAGAAGGTCTAGCAAGTATTGAGGTGATAACGCATATGTAAAATAGTTGCTTGGATATGTGTAACAGTTTGAGATTATGGGCAATGCAGAAGAAAATAGATAAATGACGGGCTAGGAGATGTGGACATTTTGCTGGAGGCGTGAGGCTCGCTTCCGGAGGACCTTGACCTCACTTGAGTGCCAGACATCGCAGGGGGAAGCCGCGCTCCGTTTGAGCTCCCGCCAGAAGGGAACCCCTAGTGATATATCTCGAAGAGAAGAGAAGTGTGCGGACGTACCAGCTGTGGAATCGAGCTGGGAACGTTGTGGTCTCAAGTCCTGGTCGACGAGCAGATATTAAATCGCCCAGAAGCATTATTGTGGGCTGTGTGGAGCGCCCTGACCAGACGCCGTCAGAGGAAAAGCGCCCTCGACCAGTTAATCTGTGGTAAGCACGATATACGCCAGTTCATAGTGATTGCATTGTAGTTGGTCGTGTGCCCAGCGACAGTAGCGATGTTTATTTATAAGTTAGACATGTTTTAATAAGGCAGAAGGCCTGAAATAGGAGAGTGAAGAGGGAGGAGCACGGAGCGACGTCCGCCCCCTCCGAGCGCTGGCGGACGACTGAGGGAGCCTGGCTCCGGATGGAGGAAGACCCTCCCAGCGAGTGAGGACGCCGCCGCCAGGCGAGGTGGAGTATGGACCCGCCCAAAACGGGGGAGTCCACTCTCACTGTATGTAGAGAACAGATAGAGGTTTGAGGCAAGCATATTGTGTGGTTATTTTTGTTTATGTGTTAAAGGGGAACATTTTATTGGAACGTCGATGGGTTGCAGGTTTGTCTTTGGGGAAGAAGTTGCTGAGAACTTCGAAGCCAGCAGATGAAGTAATTGATGAGACTCCAAAGGTAGTGGAGCAGAGGACCTCGAGCTGTGAGGAGAAGCAGCAGTGAAGAGGAGTGTCACGTGCTTCTGTAGAGGTGGTGTAGCAGCCAAGAGAGCTGTGGAAGAACCTAACAGAAGGGTGAAGCACCGTAGTTGCACAAGGAAACTTCATGATAGCAGCCTGGAGGAGCTGCAGAGGATCCTGGTAGTGAAGCCTGGAAGAACCTAAGGATATTAGGGTTGTGAACTTCCAGAGGTGGAAGGGGAAGTTCTGGTGGATTACTTATAGGGAGTTGATAGTGTTTGGTTGTCAGTAGCGTGCAAGACGCAGTGAGAGGTGAGTGACTGTTGGCATCCTTATGCCAAGGAGTTTTTTATACTGAAGTATCAATGAACATTTATACTGGTATATGTTATTGCATTCAAATGCTGATTTTCTATATATATATATGTTATCTTGCTGATGGTGCAACAGTGTGTAGGCTTGATCAACTTGAGGAGGTTAATAGTATCAGGTGGTGAACCAGGAGGTAGGATACCACTTGATAAGCTGATAATAGAGTTCTGATGGTGTTGGAGTGCAACCTGATTGTGATATTATAGAGTATAGGATTCATTATTATTATATGTGTGTATGTATCGTGTATGTGCTTTGTTCAGTAAATGTGTCACAATTTGCTGGTGTTTTGCCCCTGTCCTAGTGAGGCTTCCCAGGAGGTAGTAAAGAAGGAGAGAGAGAGAGGAAGAACCACGAACCACTGCTGTGGACAGGGTAGGAGGTAATACTAGTAAGTCATAGGGGATTGAGGAGATCATATCTCATAAGGAGAGAGTGGGGAGTCACAGCGGCTCGAGTGGGTGTGTGCACGTGACAACGAGGCTAAGTGTTGGAGCCGCATCCCCTAAACGTGTGACGTTGAGCCCCTCTCCAAGAGCCAGAAGCGCCAAGGGTGATCTCCTAGTATAAGCACTCTGCCGAGTTGTGGGTTGGGTTGTCCATAGAGAAGGATCAACGACGACAACACCAACCAACCCACAGTCTATAATAAATTGGGGGCCTGTCCGGGATAGTGAACTGACACACCCACACCCTGTCCAAGAGTGGATTTGTACACCCTTGCTGAAATAGGTAAACTGTGTGACCGCAGGTGTATACTCTCTCTCTTGGGAAGACTCACAGGACAAGATGGATAAGGTGCAAGCGTTTGTGGAGTCAGGCAAGCCTGAGGATTTAGAAGGTTGCACGAGGGATCAATTGAAACAAATAGCAGAAAAATGTGGCATCAGGTTGAAAGCATCTAAAGTAGCTGGGATGAAGGATGAGATCCTGAGGCAGTTAAGAGCCAGAAGTGAAGCGGCAGAGCAAGGAGCCCAAAAAGGAGCTGAAAGTGGAAAGGAGGATGATGGGCAGGATGAAGTGAGATCCCAGGGATCGAGTAGGAGCAGCAAGAGTAGCCGCAGTAGCAGGAGTAGCCGGAATAGGAGCTTGGAGAGATTCCAGTTAGAGCTCCAGATGCAGCGTGAGGACAAGGAGAGACAGTTCCAGCTGGAAAAGATGAAATTAGAACTCCAGATGAAAAATGAAGCCGAGAAGGAAAAAGAGAAAACCAGGCTGGAAGTAGAAAAAGAGAAAACCAGGCTGGAAGTAGAAAAAGAGAAAACCAGGTTGGAAGTAGAAAAAGAAAAAGCCCAGGTCGAAAAAGAAAAAGCCCAGGTCGAAAAAGAAAAAGAGAGAACAAAACAAATGCAGATAGAAGCGAATAGAACCTTGGCTGAGCAGAGGATTGAACATGGGTTGCCAGAGAGCACCACCCAGGTATCACACCCACCAGATGTTAGGGTTAGGGAGAAGGACATTCCCTTGTTTGTTCCCGAAGAGGCAGAGAGCTTTTTCGAGCACTTTGAAAAAGTAGCCAGCATCAAGGAGTGGCCACAGGAGGAATGGGCCCAGCTGGTCCAGTTAAGATTGACCGGTGCAGCCAGGGAGGCATACACCCAATTGTCGCTGGAAGAGTGCCAAGATTACGCCACAGTAAAGAGCAGCATATTGCGCTCGTTTCAGTTAACCCCAGAAGCTTATAGGAAGCGCTTCAGAGAAATGATCAAAGTTGGAGCATGTACGTTTGCTGAGACAGCAAGAGATCTGGAAAGACGATTCCAGAAGTGGATTGAGGCTGCTGGAGTTGGATCTTACGCTGACCTGAAGCAACTGATGGTCATGGAGAAGTTCTTGGAGATGATGCATCCCGAAACAAAGTTCAAGATCCAAGAAGCAGGGATAAAGGAGGTGAAAGATGCCGCAGATAGGGCGGATATGATTACTGAAGCATACAAGAGCTTGAGGGAGAACAGAGTGAGAAGCGAGGCGAGACGCAGCAATGGCAGATCCAATGGAGTCTGGGGAGGAAGAAATTATGAGAGACCCAGAGGAGTCTGGGGTGAGAAAAATTTTGATAAATGGGCAGATAAAAGTAAGTACCCTAAAACTCAGAAGAGTAGGTCGCGCACTTCATCTGAAAGTGAGGATGGAGGAGCTAAACAAGAAACTAATCGTTATCCTGGAAATCAAGAGTCCAGTAGAACCCCACAGAGTGCAAGTAGTGTACCTGGCCCGAGGAATTCTCATGTGAGTGGGCAGAGTCAGAGCTACTCTGGTACGCATAGGAGAGATTTTTCCCAGATGAGATGTTACAATTGTAACGGATTGGGTCACGTGATGCGAGATTGTAGGCAGGGCAAAAGAGTTGTGACCCTGGCCATGTGTGACCCCCAAAGTAAATATACTAATGTGTTCGAAGACAAACCACAGAAAGCGAACTTAGTGAACGAGAGGTATAGGCCGTTCATGAGCAAAGGTTGGATCAGTATAAGAGGCCAACCTGAGGTAGAAGTTGGTATCTTAAGAGATACCGGAGCTAATCAGAGCTTGATTACGAGAAGCCTGATTGGGAATGATCGACGGTTAGCTGGCAGTGGGAAGATGAGAGTATATGGGTTATTGTCGGAGAGTGACATGCCCGTATGTACTGTCCAGCTAAGGTCGGAATATGTGTCGGCAGAGGTGATGTTGGGAGTATGCCCCGACATACCTATTCCAGGAGTCCAAGTGATCTTGGGGAATGACTTGTGCGGGACAAAGGTGTTGCCAAGAGTCATAGCGGAGACTGTGCCAGAGGAGTGCCCAGAAGGCCACGGCACGTGTGGGACACCTGAGAGTGTGAACCTGACTGACATCCGAGGGGATGAGTCAGGAGACCGCCAAGCCATTGAGTACCCTGTCTCGGTAGTGACGAAGGCAGAGTTGGCCGACGAGGAAGACACTGGAGAAGGTGAGACAGTGTCGATTCAGCCAGTGGAAGAGATCGATGTAGATATAGCACGGCTGTTTGATGAAGGTCCAGCCCAGGCAAATGAAGTCTCGGTGAGGTCAAAAGTGAAGATGGCCCAGCCGAAGAAGAATCATGTGAAGAGAGCGGACCTGAGTAGAGCCCAGACTGCTGAAATTAAGGGTCGGAAGGTTAATGCAACTGTGCTGAGTATGAATGAGGGAAGATGTGGACATACTGAGGACGGGAGTAGATCGTCAAGTGGTCCACGAGCACAGAGGCATATGGATAATGGAGTTAAGTTGTGGGAGATGTCAGGAGTTGACATGTTCCACAGGAAACGTGAAGAAAAGATAGTGAAGAAGAGTAATAGCCGAGAAAATGAAAGGAGAAGAGACAGTATGTGTGGAGAGATGCTTACGAGCACTCTGGGAGAGGCAAGACGACGCGTACGGTCGAATGCTGTTGGATGTAGTACAGTGCCCGAAGAAACCTTTAGGGAACGAAGAAGAGTTGAAGGAGAAGAAAGGGAATTGTATAGAGGTGAGAGATGTGGGAAGAGGATGATGATACAAGCATGGAGGGATAGAAGAAAGCCGAGGACTCGATGGAAGTCAAACAGGACGATGTCTCGGATAAATGAGGAGACGAAAGGGAGAATCGTCGGTAAAGACGACAGAGGAGGTACAGACAGTAGATGTCTGACTCTGGACGGGAAGAGAAGAAGACGAGGAAACGGAGGGTGGAGACAGTAAGTAGAGTGGGCCAATGGATTGCAGGCGTCCAAGGAGGACAGCCTAGCCAAGAGGTGCCAGAGAAGTCAAATCGTTTGTGAGAAGACCATGTTTCTGGAGAGTTGTGAGCCGGATGTTGCAAGGAGCAACGAACTAATTGTAGACTCCTAAGAGAGTATATCGGGTGAAGAACGAGACAGTGTGGTGGCGGATGTATTATCCCGAGCTTTGCCACTGGAATAACTCTCAAAAATAAGGGGAGGGGAGTGTTATGATCTCAGCCTACAGGAGAAACGAGTCTCCCTTCTTGAGAGTTATTCAGCAAGCCTGACCTAACTAGAAGGTCTAGCAAGTATTGAGGTGATAACGCATATGTAAAATAGTTGCTTGGATATGTGTAACAGTTTGAGATTATGGGCAATGCAGAAGAAAATAGATAAATGACGGGCTAGGAGATGTGGACATTTTGCTGGAGGCGTGAGGCTCGCTTCCGGAGGACCTTGACCTCACTTGAGTGCCAGACATCGCAGGGGGAAGCCGCGCTCCGTTTGAGCTCCCGCCAGAAGGGAACCCCTAGTGATATATCTCGAAGAGAAGAGAAGTGTGCGGACGTACCAGCTGTGGAATCGAGCTGGGAACGTTGTGGTCTCAAGTCCTGGTCGACGAGCAGATATTAAATCGCCCAGAAGCATTATTGTGGGCTGTGTGGAGCGCCCTGACCAGACGCCGTCAGAGGAAAAGCGCCCTCGACCAGTTAATCTGTGGTAAGCACGATATACGCCAGTTCATAGTGATTGCATTGTAGTTGGTCGTGTGCCCAGCGACAGTAGCGATGTTTATTTATAAGTTAGACATGTTTTAATAAGGCAGAAGGCCTGAAATAGGAGAGTGAAGAGGGAGGAGCACGGAGCGACGTCCGCCCCCTCCGAGCGCTGGCGGACGACTGAGGGAGCCTGGCTCCGGATGGAGGAAGACCCTCCCAGCGAGTGAGGACGCCGCCGCCAGGCGAGGTGGAGTATGGACCCGCCCAAAACGGGGGAGTCCACTCTCACTGTATGTAGAGAACAGATAGAGGTTTGAGGCAAGCATATTGTGTGGTTATTTTTGTTTATGTGTTAAAGGGGAACATTTTATTGGAACGTCGATGGGTTGCAGGTTTGTCTTTGGGGAAGAAGTTGCTGAGAACTTCGAAGCCAGCAGATGAAGTAATTGATGAGACTCCAAAGGTAGTGGAGCAGAGGACCTCGAGCTGTGAGGAGAAGCAGCAGTGAAGAGGAGTGTCACGTGCTTCTGTAGAGGTGGTGTAGCAGCCAAGAGAGCTGTGGAAGAACCTAACAGAAGGGTGAAGCACCGTAGTTGCACAAGGAAACTTCATGATAGCAGCCTGGAGGAGCTGCAGAGGATCCTGGTAGTGAAGCCTGGAAGAACCTAAGGATATTAGGGTTGTGAACTTCCAGAGGTGGAAGGGGAAGTTCTGGTGGATTACTTATAGGGAGTTGATAGTGTTTGGTTGTCAGTAGCGTGCAAGACGCAGTGAGAGGTGAGTGACTGTTGGCATCCTTATGCCAAGGAGTTTTTTATACTGAAGTATCAATGAACATTTATACTGGTATATGTTATTGCATTCAAATGCTGATTTTCTATATATATATATGTTATCTTGCTGATGGTGCAACAGTGTGTAGGCTTGATCAACTTGAGGAGGTTAATAGTATCAGGTGGTGAACCAGGAGGTAGGATACCACTTGATAAGCTGATAATAGAGTTCTGATGGTGTTGGAGTGCAACCTGATTGTGATATTATAGAGTATAGGATTCATTATTATTATATGTGTGTATGTATCGTGTATGTGCTTTGTTCAGTAAATGTGTCACAATTTGCTGGTGTTTTGCCCCTGTCCTAGTGAGGCTTCCCAGGAGGTAGTAAAGAAGGAGAGAGAGAGAGGAAGAACCACGAACCACTGCTGTGGACAGGGTAGGAGGTAATACTAGTAAGTCATAGGGGATTGAGGAGATCATATCTCATAAGGAGAGAGTGGGGAGTCACAGCGGCTCGAGTGGGTGTGTGCACGTGACAACGAGGCTAAGTGTTGGAGCCGCATCCCCTAAACGTGTGACGTTGAGCCCCTCTCCAAGAGCCAGAAGCGCCAAGGGTGATCTCCTAGTATAAGCACTCTGCCGAGTTGTGGGTTGGGTTGTCCATAGAGAAGGATCAACGACGACAACACCAACCAACCCACAGTCTATAATATTAGGTACTCTCTTATCCACTGGAGAGCCCTACCAGTACCAGTTACTCCTGCCTGTTTCTCCAGCTTATGCATGAACCTTTTATGGGGTTCTGTGTCAAAGGGTTTCCGACAGTCCAAAAAAATGCAATCCGCCCATCCTTCTCTTTCTTGCTTAATCTTTGTCACCTGATCATAGAATTCTATCAAGCCTGTAAGGCAAGATTTACCCTCCCTGAACCCATGTTGATGGGTTGTCACGAAGTCTCTTCTCTCCAGATGTGTTACTAGGTTTTTTCTCACAATCTTCTCCATCACCTTGCATGGTATACAAGTTAAGGACACTGGCCTGTAGTTCAGTGCCTCTTGTCTGTTACCCTTTTTGTATATTGGTACAACATTAGCAATCTTCCATATTTCTGGTAGGTCTCCCGTTTCCAGTGACCTACTATACACTATGGAGAGTGGCAAGCAAAGTACTCCTGCACACTCTTTCAATACCCATGGTGAGATTCCATCCGGCCCAACAGCTTTTCTCACATCCAGCTCCAATAGGTGCTTCTTGACCTCATCTCTTGTAATTTCGAACCTTTCCAAGGTCACCTGGTTTGCTGCCACTTCTCCTAGCAGCGTGACTTCTCCCTGTTCTATTGTAAATACCTCCTGGAACCTTTTTTTGAGTACTTCACACACCTCTTTGTCATTCTCTGTGTACCTGTCCTTGCCCACCCTAAGTTTCATCACCTGTTCCTTCACTGTTGTCTTCCTCCTGATGTGACTGTGTAGTAGCTTTGGTTCGGTCTTGTCTTTATTAGTTATATCATTTTTATACGTTTTCTCAGCTGCTCTTCTCACACTAACATACTCGTTCCTGCTTCTCTGGTATCTCTCTCTACTTTCTGGTGTTCTGTTATTACGGAAGTTCCTCCATGCCCTTTTGTTCAGCTCCTTTGCTTTCATACATTCCTTATTAAACCACGGATTCTTCCTTTGCTTCTCTGTTTTTTCCTGTCGGGCTGGGACAAATCTGCTTACAGCCTCCTGACATTTTTGGGTGACATAGTCTATCATGTCTTGTACGGACTTGGTTCCGAGTTCTGTGTCCCAATGTATATCCCATAGAAAATTATTCATCTCCTCATAGTTTCCCTTTCGGTTCGCCAGCCCTTTGGTTCCAAGTTCTTTTTTGGGGGTGATAATTCCTAGCTCAACCAGGTACTCAAAGCTCAATACACTATGATCACTCATTCCCAATTGGGCTTCCAACTTTACTTCCCCTATATCCGACTCATTTAGGGTTAATATCAGATCAAGCAAGGCTGGTTCATCCCCACCTCTCATTCTTGTCGGTCCCTTGACGTGTTGACTTAGAAAGTTTCTTGTTGCCACATCTAGCAGCTTAGCTCTCCATGTGTCTGAGCCTCCATGTGGCTCTCTGTTCCCCCAATCTATCTTCCCATGGTTGAAGTCTTCCATGATTAGTAGTCTGGATCCGGTCCTGCTAGCCTCAGAAGCTGCTCTCTCTACTATATTGATTGTGGCCAAGTTGATTCTATCATTTTCCTGTCTGGGTCTTCTGTCATTCGGTGGGGGCTTATATATGACTACTACTATAATTTTCTGTCCTCCAGTTAGTATGGTGCCTGATATGTAGTCACTGGAACCTTCACAGTTCTGAATTACCATCTCTTCGAAACTCCAACGTTCTCTTAGTAGCAAAGCTACACCACCTCCTCCTCTCCCTTCTCTCTCTTTCCTCAAAGACAATGGTGAATGCAAAAAATTTGAATAAAATTGAGATTGAAGATATTTTGGAGCAAATAAAGAGCAGTGTGACGAGTCCCGTCATAGATGGAATCAGATGATAATAATGTTCAAGGATGACTGCAAGAAACTGATAAAGGATTTAATTGAGAAATTTTGAAGCAAAATGTCAAAACTTTGAGAGGAACTACGGAATTTCAGAATCAGGGAGGCGACAACTGAGTGAGAACAGCGCCATTAGAGATAATGAAACATGACTTGGAAGCTAAAAGCTTTTGGCAGAAGGAACTGGAGAAAATAAGAATAACTTGAGAGAAGTTAGATGTAAAACACAAGAGATAGTTGTAAAGTAGGAACATAAATAAAATATGAAAGTTGGCAGATGACATGAACAAACCTCAAAGGAAGGAGACAATTGATGTATTGTACCAGGAGAGGCTATCAACCATTAAGACAAAACTCGAAAACCTGAACCCTGTAACAAATTGTCAGTATGAACATTGCAGTGGAAAAAAAGATGATGAATGCTGGTCTCAAATTTCAAATTCACAGACAATAAAACAACAAACTATGAGGATAATACTAAAAGAAAGAACGATAATATCTCAGGGTCAGTCTAAGATAAAAAAAACAGACACCACAGTGAAATTAGAAATTATGCAATTAGAAAGAGAATCAATAGTAAAGCTCCTAAGAGGGCTTCGCCTTCCAGAGGTTCAAACAGATCTGGTAGAAATGTACAATCTGGGGTCATATACAGTCACGAGAAATGTACACTCTGGGGTCATATACTGTCACGAGAAATGTACATGCTGGGGTCATATATAGTCACGAGAAATGTACATGCTGGGGTCATATACTGTCACGAGAAATGTACATGCTGGGGTCATATACTGTCACGAGAAATGTACATGCTGGGGTCATATACTGTCACGAGAAATGTACATGCTGGGGTCATATACTGTCACGAGAAATGTACATGCTGGGGTCATATACTGTCACGAGAAATGTACGGGATGGTGTCATATACTGTCACGAGAAATGTACACTCTGGGGTCATATACTGTCACGAGAAATGTACACTCTGGGGTCATATACTGTCACGAGAAATGTACGGGATGGTGTCATATACTGTCACGAGAAATGTACACTCTGGGGTCATATACTGTCACGAGAAATGTACACTCTGGGGTCATATACTGTCACGAGAAATGTACACTCTGGGGTCATATACTGTCACGAGAAATGTACACTCTGGGGTCATATACTGTCACGAGAAATGTACACTCTGGGGTCATATACTGTCACGAGAAATGTACATGCTGGGGTCATATACAGTCACGAGAAATGTACATGCTGGGGTCACATACTGTCACGAGAAATGTACATGCTGGGGTCATATACTGTCACGAGAAATGTACAGGCTGGGGTCATGTACTGTCACGAGAAATGTACAGGCTGGGGTCATGTACTTGTCACGAGAAATGTACAGGCTGGGGTCATGTACTTGTCACGAGAAATGTACATGCTGGGGTCATGTACTGTCACGAGAAATGTACAGGCTGGGGTCATGTACTTGTCACGAGAAATGTACAGGCTGGGGTTATGTACTTGTCACTCGTCCCTCACCTTGGCCTTGTGTTACGTGGGTTACAGTTAAACAGCGGGGGAATCATGCTACTAGACCTGTAACCCCACACCGCGGGTCTTCTCTCCCTCTACTAGGATACCATGCATCATCCCCAGGGAGCTCTCCAAGTCATGCCTCAAGTCCGGTCACCACTACTGGACCTTGGATCCAAGGGGGAGAGGAGAAGGCCCAGCGCACACTACTTGAGCTCGATCCTGCAATGCGCGACTCCCCAACCAGGTCTGCCCACCTGCACATGTAAAGTTTTGCCG
Organism: Procambarus clarkii; assembly: GCF_040958095.1. Lineage (NCBI taxonomy): Eukaryota > Metazoa > Arthropoda > Malacostraca > Decapoda > Cambaridae > Procambarus > Procambarus clarkii. Next base: position 52,380,844 of record NC_091158.1, on the reverse strand, counting down.
GACCACCGGCCATAACCTCAGTTCTCAACTTGATTTCCTGGTCGCCAGCTGGGTAATCTTCTCTGCGTCCCAGCTACGCTCTTTGTTTATATCTAATGTCGTGTTGCCAGCCAAGGGTCTCCCTTCCATATAATGCCAGTTTAAGTGTGGTGTAATCAAATATCATTTATTCCTAATGCTCAGTGAGATGGAGGAGACACCCAAAAGCACGATAAAAAATGATAAAATTTACTAAAGAAAGAACTATATAAACATGGGTTAAGTATGCATATAAAGACATGTATTGTAATAATAATAATAGTAGACATTAGCGCTTCTCTGGTGATCTCCAGGCTCTTGCGTCAACTGGGCGAATTTAAAGGGGTTCCACAGCCTCCTCCTGGAGCCGCCTCGCATCCCGTAGTCACACAGTCCTCCAACGGCTTGGCCACTCACGCTGCTCGCTGTTTTCGCCGGGCAGTAGATAACATGTGCAAGCTGCCCTACAGCCTAATCTACTCCTATAATATCTAAAAATGCTCTAACATAACCTAAGTATATCACTAAGGCTATCTTGTTAATACCAAGGGAAAATGGGAGGGAATAATGATCTACCTTTAATACACTCCTGTCCTCAGATGCCTGGACCCCGTTGTTCGTCATGGTCCTGGTCCCTCACGTCATTCCTCGGCAATCCGGTTGAGTTATCGTGAAGACACGCGTCGTTTCCATGCTCACTCCCATATTGCAGTTCCCAGTCGCTGGTTTATCCAGTCGTCACTGCTCACTTCATCTCCCTCAGTCGCCCCTTTACCGCGACCACATACTCATGAACCTGGAAGCGCCTTCTCCTTCCTGAGTTCCCAATGAGCGTGATCCAATCACAGCAGCTCTGAGTATCTCGTTCTTCACTGACGGTGAAAAACGACGGTGTTTTTCACTGACGGCGAACCACTCACTACTACTGCCGTTGCCACTCCAGATTCTTCCAAGACTATCAGCTCACAATCCTCGGCGTCCTTATACTGCTGGAACTCGACTTTCTCGCACTTCTCTGAAGTGCTTAGTCTTCTGTAGTCGCTGTGCACTTATCAGGCTGCGTTACTCCACTGAATAAGGCTCCTGGACTTCCGAACTCGAGAGCTCAACCAGCGCACGTCCGCTCTCAATGAAGCGCCGTGAATCTTTGCGGGAACAGTGCCCTGCAGGCTCTGAGCCAGGCCTCCCGGTGACATCACAGCTTCCAGGAGCGGGCTCTCATTGGTCACTCAAGTCACGTGACCACAGTCATCCAATCGCCAGCTTGCTGGCGTCTTCATATTTTAAGCGCAATCCCAGGCAGGGCCATTTTGTATTTACTAGGGGCGTAAGCCCTCTTACAAGCCAAAACTAAAATGACAGTTTTAGTCCGAAAACGTACTTTTGCTAGCTGTCACCTATGTCAAACTGATCCCGGCAACTTAGGTAATCTGCAGCGTGTATAGACATGAATCTTCTCGCTGGATAAGGGAATATATAGGAGAGGGCACTGTAACAACTGTCACAAGAAATGTACGGGCTGGGGTTATGTACTGTCACGAGAAATGTATGGGTTGGGGTTGTATACTGTCACGAGAAATGTACAGGCTGGGGTTATATACTGTCACAAGAAATGTACAGGCTGGGGTCATGTACTGTCAAGAGAAATGTACAGGCTGGGGTCATGTACTGTCAAGAGAAATGTACAGGCTGGGGTCATATACTGTCACAAGAAAATAAGAAACCTAGTCCAATCAAACTGACAGTTACTAATGAAAATGATTCAAGCATCTTCATGAATTGAAAAAGAGTTCTCAGAACAATGAGAGAGATTTCACAGGCTCTCCCTCCAGAATGATATGAACAGGCAGGAATAAATACAATGATAGAACAAACAAGGAGCAGGGCAGAGAAAAGGATTGAAGGGAGGAGAGTGGGCAATATAGCCAGCTAGATAAGGGAGTGAGACTAGAGACAAGAGATTTCTAATTCCCGCAGGAAATGCGAGAGCAACACCTCTCGCGTTTCTACCCACTACCCACCTCTCTACCCACATAGTAGAAATATAGTGTTAAAATATGTAAACAGGTAACATGCCGATCGAGCAGCTAGAACCCCAGTTAGAAGGAATCGGTTCCTAGGCTTGACATGGAACGAAAAACTATAATACCTCTAGCTCCTCCCCCAAACCAAACATACTAGAAATCCAACATATCTACAGACTTACTTCCGCTAACATTCCCCCATGGCAACCCGTTCTCGCACTTTCGTATAGTCAATATTGACTTATTAAATACGTGCATATGTGACATACTAAACATACTAGTTTACCTTGAAAAGCTTCATATAAAACAACGACCTTACCTAACCTTCTTAGTATGTTACGATAAACATCTTATTGCTTCGTAATTACAATTATTACTTAACCTATTATAGGTATAGTTATTTGTTCATTTAATCCATCACTAAGGGAAACAAAATGCGCATTAGCCATTGGTTCAACAGCAAATATCTGAGAGCAAAGAGAAGAACAAAAAAATCATGGAAGAAATATTTAGAGGACAGAATAATAAGAAATTCCAATGCATACAAAGAGGTCAGAAATGAGTACACAGAAACTAGGAAAGTAGCAGAGAAGCAGTATGAGAATGACATTGCATACAAGACTATGTCCGAACCAGAACTGTTCCATAGTCCATAGGGCGCCTGACAGCTGAGCGGACAGCGCTTCGGATTAGTAGTCCTGAGGTTCCGGGCTCGATCCACGGTGGAGGCTGAGACAAATGGGCAAAATTTTTCTTTCACCCCGATGCCCCTGTGAAGCAGGGACGTCAGGTATGCAGTAAATAGGTACCTGGGAATTAATCAGCTGCTTCCTGAGGGTGTGTGTGTAACAAAAAGGAGGCCTGGTCGAGGACCGGGCCGCGGGGACGCTAAGCCCCGAAATCATCTCAAGATTGTAATAGCAGGAGGAAGATGACTGTGAATGATTAGGTTATCAGACTTCATAAGAGTGAGGAAGGACATGGAAAATTATGAGGTATGAACGAATTTAAAAACCTTCAGAAAGTATTAAGTTAAAGCTGTACCCTAAATGGCACTAGAATTTAGAGCCCAAACTGAACGGAAAATTACAAAAGAAAACGCATTGAAATAACAGTGACACCATAAGAAGTAAAGAAGCAACTTCAGGAACTAGATGTGACAAAACCCGTGGGACCAGATAAATATCGCCTTGGATACTAAAACAGGCAGCAAAAGCCTTGTACAGCTTGCCATAACATTTAATTTCTCCCAAGAAATGGGAGAACTTCCTGAAAGCTGGAAAATGGGTTATGTGGTACCACTTTACAAAACAATGGGGAAGATAGAAACCATTAAATTAGAGAACCATATCACTAACAAGTATTCCATACAAGTTCCTAGACAGACAGTTTAGAGCAGGCTACCACCTACCGCCTAAATACCTGCCCACAGGCAGGCAGAGTGTAGAGAGGTTACAAGTGGAGTATCACAAAGGACGAATTTAGGGCCCATCCTGTTTCTAATATATATGTCAATGACATATAATAGAAATAACAGGAAATTGGCTCCATATTAATGTTTGCCGATGATGCAAAACTAATGAGAAGACTCAGGTCAGGGATATATTGTGGTGCATTGCAAGCAGATTTTGTCACACTCCAGAGGTGGTCTGCAAACTGGCTGCTAGAATTTAATCTAGCCAAACGGAGTGTTATGACGATTGGAACAGGAGTGCGAAGATCATTACATCACTATAGGATGAAGTGAAGACTAATTCCTTAATCAGAAAAGGAAAAACCTTTTTAGCATATGGCATATTCGCCAACATCCATGTATCCTTCAGAAACGTGGAGAAAGGATCTTCCCAGGCATTATATACAGTGAATGTGTGATCTATTCTTGAATATGCATCCTCAGAATGGAACCCTTAGCTGAAAAATTGCTAGGAAAACTGGAAAATATCTAAAGACATGCAACTAAACTAGTTTCTGAGCTGAGGGGATTGAGATATGAGGAAAGACAGAGAGCAGTTGATCTTACAATGCTGGAGGAAAGGAAAGATAGTATGGACATGATAACAACATATATAACATTCTGAAGAAAATTGACAAAGCAGCATTGTTCAAAGCTAGGAGCAGAACAAGGGGGTCATAGACGAAAACAAGAGATGCAAATGAGTGACTGAGATGAAGAAGAACGTTTTCAGAAACAGCTTGCTATCAATAAATGTAACAGATTAGATGCAGGAGTCGTTGAAGCTAATCTGAGTCAGAATATAAATGTATATATGATGAAAAACTTGAGAAACGAGTCATTTCATTAATTTACGAGCGTTTGGGCGGCAGGGCTAGCTGCAAGCACAACAAGGTGAGTACACACACACACAAAGTGGGCTGAACAAAACAGAGTACCGGAGCAACAGAGAACAATGAATTACTTTGAACGGGAAAGACGTCAGAGTGGCGTGATGTCACCAACGGAGTCCCACAAGGTACTATAATTCGCTTCAATGTCCAAACGGTTTGGAAAAGGTGGGAGGGAGGAAGAAGAATGAGGAGTTGAAATTCTTGAAGAGGATGTAGATGGGGAATAAGGAGGCTAAAAAATTTGGTGGCCTATCCACCCCGGGTTGCCTTAGAGTATTTTTTAAAGATCTTTATATTGGGTTTGTTCTTCTGACGTGTGTTTGGGAGGCGGGAGGCGGCGTGCTAAGCTGGGTGGGCTAGATGGGTCTGTACCAGGGCTGGAGGTGAGGTGGGGAGTAGCATGGTGTGTAGGCATTGGGTGGAGATGTCTCAGTCTTGGTTCTTCATCTGGCTTCTTTCGTCTGCTGCAGGTAGAGGTTTTCCTTGTGTTCTAAATCTTCTCGCGCTTCTTTGTCTTCTGTTTTTTATTCGTCTGAGACTTCTATTTTGTTGACATGGCCGTGCTGTTGTTGGAGCTTGGTGAGGAAACCTCCATGAGAAAGTCTTGCACACAGTTGGTGTTGAATTTTTGGTGGGGTGATGGTTCTCCTACTGAGATTTCTCGTCTGAAGAGTTCGAAGCGTCGTCTGGAGCCGGTGGTTTAGTCTTCGGTCGAACAGCCTGGGTTAGGATTTAGTGTGGTGAAGTGGTGGTTGCAGCTACCACGGGAGCTTTGGTGGTGATGCTGGCAGGTGTAGACAGTACATCGGAGAGCGCGTCGGCTATGATGGTGATTGTCGGATCGCTGGGAGCTGGTGTGGAGGGTGTATTCGTTTGTGTAGCTTGGGTCTTGGGTGGTGCTCGAGTCTGGGTTGAGGTCGTCCTTGTATAGTGCTTGTGGTAGTCCCTGTGGTAGTAGAGTATCACAAGGTACTTGGACCCATCCTGTTTCTGATATATGTAACGATCTTCTAGAGGGTATACTCATTCTTCTCAGTGTTTACTTATGATGCTAAGACAATGAGAATGATTAAGACACAAGAAGAAATGAACAGCCTGCAAGATAACACAGACTGATGGAATGGTAACAAATGGCTACAAAACTTTAACGCAAGTATGTATAAAATGATTAAAATAGGTAATGGAAGTAGAAGGCCAATCACAAGGTACGAGTTAGAAGATGAAGTCCTTCAGGAATCAGGTAGAGATCTAGGGATTGATATCACAACAAACCATTTCATAAAAGCCTATATTGAAAGGATATCCTCAGCGGTATACACTACGCTGGCCAACATGAAAACGGCCTTCAGAAACTTGCGTAAAGAATCATTGAGAACCTCCTGTACCACATGTGGAACACCAATCCTAAAGTATCAGATCCAGCGTGGAAGCCATACATATAAAAAAAAAACAGGCATTGCTAGAGGGATTCATAGGTATTCCGCGAGGCTACTCCCTGAGCTCAGAGGTAGTCCTTGGAAGACAGAAGAAATGAGGGAGGCATGAGTACCACCTACAAAATTCCCAGAGGAATTAACAGCATTGATAAACACAAACTATTTACAATAGGTGGAACACTCACACGGGAACAGCAGTGGAAATTTAGTGCTCATATGTGCCACAGACACAATAAATAGCTTTTTCAGTGTGAGAGTTGTTAAGAAATAGAATGCATTACTAAGTGATGTTTTGGATGGAGAGTTCATTCGTAGTCTTAAATATAGATATGATAGAACCCATTAGGCTGAGGAACCCACACACCAGTTGATCAACAGTTTAGAGGCGGAACCAGAGAGTCGAAGCTGAAATCCTGTAAGCACAACTAGCTGATTACTTATAGGTGAGTACGCACACAGTGCCTCGTGGGCAGTGTTCAGGGGTTGTAATCCTGAGGGCAGGGGTTGTAATCCTGAGGGCAGGGGTCGTAATCCTGAGGGCAGAGGTTGTAATCCTGAGGGCAGGGGTTGTAATCCTGAGGGCAGGAGTTGTAATCCTGAGGGCAGTTGTAATCCTGAGGGCAGGGGTTGTAATCCTGAGGGCAGGGGTTGTAATCCTGAGGGCAAGGGTTGTAATCCTGAGGGCAGGGGTTGTAATCCTGAGGGCAGGGGTTGTAATCCTGAGGGCAGAGGTTGTAATCCTGAGGGCAGGGGTTGTAACCCTGAGGGCAGGGGTTGTAATCCTGAGGGCAAGGGTTGTAATCCTGAGGGCAGGGGTTGTAATCCTGAGGGCAGGGGTTGTAATCCTGAGGGCAGAGGTTGTAATCCTGAGGGCAGGGGTTGTAATCCTGAGGGCAGGGGTTGTAATCCTGAGGGCAGGGGTTGTAATCCTGAGGGCAGAGGTTGTAATCCTGAGGGCAGGGGTTGTAATCCTGAGGGCAGGGGTTGTAATCCTGAGGGCAGGGGTTGTAATCCTGAGGCCAGGGGTTGTAATCCTTAGGGCAGGGGTTGTAATCCTGAGGGCAGGGGTTGTAATCCTGAGGGCAGGGGTTGTAATCCTGAGGCCAGGGGTTGTAATCCTTAGGGCAGGGGTTGTAATCCTGAGGGCAGGAGTTGTAACCCTGAGGGCAGGGGTTGTAATCCTGAGGGCAGGGGTTGTAATCCTGAGGACAGGGGTTGTAATCCTGAGGGCAGGGGTTGTTATCCTGAGGGCAGAGGTTGTAATCCTGATGGCAAGGATTGTAATCCTGAGGGTAGAGTTTGTAATCCTGAGGGCAGGGGTTGTAATCCTGAGGGCAGGGGTTGTAATCCTGAGGCCAGGGGTTGTAATCCTTAGGGCAGGGGTTGTAATCCTGAGGGCAGGAGTTGTAATCCTGAGGGCAGGAGTTGTAACCCTGAGGGCAGGGGTTGTAATCCTGAGGGCAGGGGTTGTAATCCTGAGGGCAGGGGTTGTTATCCTGAGGGCAGGGGTTGTAATCCTGATGGCAGGGGTTGTAATCCTGAGGGCAGAGGTTGTAATCCTGATGGCAAGGATTGTAATCCTGAGGGTAGAGTTTGTAATCCTGAGGACAGGGGTTGTAATCCTGAGGGCAGGGGTTGTAACCCTGAGGGCAGAGTTTGTAATCCTGAGGGCAGGGGTTGTAATCCTGAGGGCAGGGGTTGTAATCCTGAGGGCAGGGGTTGTAATCCTGAGTGCAGGGGTTGTAATCCTGAGTGCAGGGGTTGTAATCCTGAGGGCAGGGGTTGTAATCCTGAGTGCAGGGGTTGTAAACATAAGGGCAGAGTTTGTAATCCTAAGGGCAGGGGTTGTATTAATAAGGGCAGGGGTTTTATTATTAAGGGCAGGGGTTGTATTCGTAAGTGTGGGGGGTTCGATTCACTGTCAAGACAAACAGATTCTGTCACCTGATACACCTGTTCACCTAGGAGTAAATAATTACCTTGGAATTAGCTGCTACTTGCTTCATCCTAGGAATGTGTATCTACTCACCTATTTGTGCTTGCAGGGCTTTTGCTCTTTGGTCCCGCCTCTCAACCGTCAATCAACTGGTGTACAGATTCCTGAGCCTACTGGGCTCTGTCATATCTACATTTGAAACTGTGTATGGAGTCAGCCTCCACCACATCACTGCCTAATGCATTCCATCTGTTAATTACTCTGACACTGAAAAAGTTCTTTCTAACGTCCTTTTGGCTCATGTGGGTACTCAGTTTCCACTTGTTCGCGTACCACCAGTGTTGAATAGTTTATCCTTGTCTACCCTGTATACAGACAGGCAGACAGACAGATACACAGTTGCCGGTTAGACCATCCAACTGACAGATGGACGGACCGACAGATAGACAGACACTGAGACATAGAGACACAGACAGACAGATAGGCAGACAGACAGACAGACATGCAGGCAGACAGAGACAGGCAGACCGTTAGTAACTGTTTAACTAACTAACTAACCTCCACTCAACATACATACACACACACACACACACACATACAGACAGACAGACAATGTTTTTAGTTTTCACAAAGTTTACTCATATAATAAAGGTTACGTTTCCGGCTCCAATCTCTACGTTGAAGAACGGAAATAATATCCGTATGTCTCGGCTAAGTCACTTAGCTCTATAAGGATATTTTCTGTAGGTTTGCCATTAATAAACGGACAATCTGGAGAAGGTTCTGTGTGACGACTGCGGGGAGATTCGCTTTTCAACCACCCTCCCATCATTTTATGGCAGAAAGCGCAAATGCAGTAATTATGCGCCTTTAGGTAGTAACACCCATTCTTAGCTAGGGTTGTAGGGATTATCCAGCTTAGACTCCAGTTGGAAAAATGTTCAACCTTGCTCGTTCACAGCGAACACGGTCCAAACTGCGGAACGTCTTTCTACGGTACAGTTCCATACTGAGCTTACTCTCAAAACTGTGACCTGAAGAACCCTAAGAGGATATTTATCCTCGAGAGAAAAAAATCGAGGATTTACATTACGCTTTATATTTCATTGTAATTCCTCTGTACGTGCTTAAGGTAAGATCCCACTATCCCATGTGCTCGCCAACCCTCCTCAGTCTCGGCTTATATCTTCGTGTGGCAACACGTCTATGCACACCTCTCCGCTTTCAAGTAAGTCTACCTTCTTTTTACTGCTAAATGTTTCTCATCATTTTTGCTACCTCTTTCTTCTTTACTTCTGTTAACTTTACCCGACTCCTGCTGCTTCTGTATGTTTTGATACTACTACTTATTCTTTCTTAACTTCTGCTGCTGCTGCTGCTTCTTGTATGTTTTTGCCACACTCTCACTCTCTCTCTCTCTCTCTCTCTCTCTCTCTCTCTCTCTCTCTCTCTCATTATAGTTACTACTACTTTACTTTCTTCTGTTAACTGTACCCTGCAACTCTTTAAAGCTCCCATTCCTTTATTCTATATCTTTCTTAATTGTAACCTTAAGTTTTGCTTTCTCTATTCTTCTAAAACATCTTCTGTTAAATCTTTCTGCTTTAACTTCCTCAAATCATCCATTACATATATCTTCTCCTCACTCTCCTAAAACACATCTACTCCCCAAAAATACTTCCCTCTCTCTCTGACAAAAAGGCAGGGGGAGGAGCTTACAAACTTTTTCACCCTTTCACCCATACACCAAGAACTTCGTACTCTTCCCACTTCTCCATCTACCAATTTCACCCTCTCCTTTCAACAGAAAATGTATCATGCCCCAAAAAGTTTAACAGAAAACGTAACATGTCCCCCAAAAAACACTCACTACGTTCTCACAACTTTCACACAACCATACACACCTCACTCGAACACTACTTCTCCCATATTTATCATACATCTGGCAATGCGCCCCCTCCGCCACCCTATATTGCCCCAAACGTTCCTACAACATTATTACATCTTTCGACGATGCCGAAACTACTCTATCTTAAAATGGAGGGGAAGGTCTGTCGTAAATCTCCCTACTCGTAACCGGGTTCCTTACCGGTTTACCGTAACCGTTATACTCTAGGATTCTACTCAAGTTCAGAGGATCCTAACCTTTGTGGAAATATAGTTTACTGTTTAAGGTAAATAAATAAAATAGCACTTAAAATAAACCGTTATTACTGCCCTTCACTATTAATATTTACAAGTGTATGTGTATGTATCCAGAGCGGCGTCACTAGCGGCGTCACTAGCCCTCACACTAGATAACTTCACAGATGACGGGCACTATATTCCTCTGATGAGGTCTTCAACGAACCACTAGCCCTTACGCTAGCAGCAGTTATGGAGAAGCCTTCAAGAGCTCCCCCTCCATAGCCCACTCGCTGGTACGCTCAATCAGCAAAGTCAGCACCGCGCAACTAGCCTCACTGGTTAGTACCTTCCAGGAATGAAATCTACAGCGTTCCACCACAGCGTTCACCTAGCCCCACTGGCTACTACATTCCAGGAGTGAAGTTCACAGCGCTCACCTAGCCCAACTGGCTAGTATCTTCAAGCCAACCCAAGTACTCTTCCACTGTCTCGACTTCACTGACTACCATCGCCTGTCCCTGGTTACTCGTCACCTTCCAGCACAGCAGACTAGAAGACGGGAAACTACGATTAATGGAAGGGTCAACTGCTATTGTTTGGCACCTGGAACGTAGATGGCGCCGAGACCCTGAACTCAGTATGCTCAGGAATCTTTATATCAGTTGATTGACAGTTGAGAGGCGAGGCCAAAGAGCCAGAGCTCAACCCCCGCAAGCACAACTAGGTGAGTACACACACACACACACACACACACACACACACACACACACACACACACACACACACACACACACACACACACACACACACACACACACACACACAGGGCTGTGTGTGTGTATGAGTAGGAAAACACAAACACAGTGTTTCCACAGGACTACTATGTAGTGAGGAAAGAGAGAGAGAAGGGAGAGGAGGAGGTGGTGTAGCTTAGCTGATAAGAAAAGGCTGGAGTTTTGAAGAGATGGTAAATCAGAACTGTGAAGGTTTCAGTGACTACATATCAGGCACCATAGCAACTGGAGGAAAGAAAATTATAGTAGTAGTCATATATAAGTTCCCCCACCGAAGACAGAAGACCCAGACAGGAATATGATAGAAACAACATGGCCACCATCAATATAATAGAGAGAGAGCAGTTTCTGTGCCTAGCAGGAACGGATCCAGACTACTAATCATGGGATTTCAACCAAGGGAAGATAGATTGGGGGAACAGAGACTCACATGGTGGACCTGACACATGGAGAGCTAAGCTGCTGGACGTGGCAACAAGAAACTTTCTAAGTCAACACGTCAGGGGACCGACAAGAATGAGAGGAGAGGACGAACTAGCTTTGCTTGATCTGATATTTACCCTAAATGAGTCGGATATAAAGGAAGTTAAGTTGGAAGCCCCTTTGGAAATGAGTGATCATAGTGTATTGAGCTTTGAGTACCTTGTTGAGCTAGGAATTATTTCCCCAAAATAAGAACTGGGAAACAAAGGGCTGGTGTACCGAAAGGGAAACTATGAGGAGATGAACAAATTCCTAAGGAATATACAATGGGACCCAGAACTCAGAACCAAGTCCGTACAAGACATGATGGACTATGTCACCCAAAAGTGTCAGGAGGCTGTAAGCAGGTTTGTCCCGGCCCGACAGGAAAAAACAGAGAAGCAAAAGAAGAATCCATGGTTTAATGGGGAATGTATGAAAGCAAAGGAGCTGAACAAAAGGGCATGGAGGAACTTCCATAATAACAGAACACCTGAGAGTAGAGATATCAGAGAACCAGGAACGAGTATGTTAGTGTGAGAAGAGCAGCTGAGAATATGTATGAAAATGATATAGCTAACAAAGCCAAGACCGAATCAAAACAACTACACAGTCACATCAGGAGGAAGACAATAGTGAAGAAATATGTGATGAAACATAGGGTGGATGGGGACAGGTACACAGAGAATGACAAAGAGGTGTGTGAGGAACTCAACAAAAGGTTCCAGGAGGTCTTTACAATAGAACAAGAAGAAGTCACGGCACTAGGAGAGGTGGCAGCAAACCAGGCGACCTTGGAAAGGTTCGAAATTACAAGAGATGAAGTCAAGTAGCAGCTATTGGAGCTGGACGTGAGAAAAGCTGTTGGGCCGGACGGAATCTCACCATGGGCATTGAAAGAGTGTGGAGGAGCACTTTGTCACTCTCCACAGTGTATAGTAGGTCACTGGAAACAGGAGACCTACCAGAAATATGGAAGACGGCTAATGTAGTCCAAATATACAAAAAGGGTGACAGCCAAGAGGCACTGAACTACAGGCCAGTGTCCTTAACTTGTATACCAAGCAAGGTGATGGAGAAGATTGTGAGGAAAAACCACATCTGGAGAGACGAGACTTGGGTTCAGCAGCAACATGGGTTCAGGGAGGGTAAATCTTGCCTACTGGCTTAATAGAATTGTACGACCAGGTGACAAAGATTAAGCAAGAAAGAGATGGCTGGGCAGACTGCATTTTCTTGGATTGTCGGAAAGTTTTTGACACAGTACCCCATAAGAGGCTGGTATATAAGCTAGAGTGACAGGCAGGAGTAACTGGTAAGGTGCTCCAGTGGATAAGGGAGAATAGAAAGCAATAGCTTTCAATAGAATACCTAAGCAATAGAAAGCAAATAGTTACAGTGATGTGTGAGACCTCAGATTGGCGTGAATTCACAAGTGGAGTCCCACAGGGCTCTCTACTCGGTCTTATCTTGTTTCTGATATACGTAAATGATCTAGAGGAGGGTTTAGACTCATTTCTCTCAATGTTTGCTGACGATGCCAAAATTATGAGAAGGATTAAGACAGAGGAGGACTACTTGTGTCTTCAAGAAGACTTAGACAAACTGAAGGAATGGTCGAACAAATGGTTGTTAGACTTTAACCCAAGCAAATGTAATGTAATGAAGGTAGGTGTAGGGAGCAGGAGGCCAGATACAAGGTATCATTTGGGTGATGAAATTCTTGAGGAGTCACAGAGAGAAAAAAAACTTGGTGGTTGAAATCACGGCAGATCTGTCCAGTTATGCCCATATCAAGAGGATAACATCAGGGGAATATGCCAGACTGACCAACATATGAACGGTATTCAGAAACTTGTTTAAGGAAAAATTTAGAACTTTTTATACCACATATGTCAGACCAATCCTGAAATATGCAGCCCCAGCATGAAGTCCATATCTAGTCAAGCATAAGACTTAACTGGAAAAGGTTCAAAGGTTTGCAACCAGACTAGAACCCGAGCTGAGAGGTATGAACTACGAGGAGAGACTACGGGAATTAAACCTCACATCGCTGGAAGACAGAAGAGTTAGGGGGGACACGATCACCACACACAAGATTCTCAAATGATTTGATAGGGGAAGATAGAGACAGGGTATTTAGCACAAGGGGCAGACGCACTAGGGGTCACAGGTGTAAATTGAGTGCCCAAATGAGCCATTGAGACGTTAGAAGGAATTTTCCAGTGTCAGAGTAGTAGACAAAAGGAATGCACTAGAAAGTGATGTGGCTGACTCCATACACAGCTTAAAGTGTAGATATGATAGAGTCCAGTAGGCTTAGGAACCTGTACATTATTTGACTGACAGTGATGGCTTCTACGTACTACGTCAGTGATGGACGTAGAATCACTGTTTACCAACGTACCTGTGGATGAAACAATCGGGATGATAGCCGACAGAGTGTATCGTGATCCGGCCTGTACTTCTCTTGACATACCAGAAAACATTCTAAGGAAACTACTCCAAGCTTGTAGTAAAGAGGCACCCTTCTTGAGCCCGAATGGACACATGTATAAGCAAGTAGATGGGGTCGCCATGGGTTCTCCCCTAGGTGTCCTGTTTGCAAACTTCTACATGGGTACCATCGAGCAAAAAGTCTTAGTCGACATGAACTTGAAACCGGCCATATACTGCAGGTATGTTGACAACATTTTTACACAGGTACCTGATGTCAGACATCTGCAGGAGCTGAAGGAGGCATTTGAGCAGAATTCTGTGTTGCGTTTCACTTACGAGATGGAGAAGGATGGGAAGCTGCCCTTTCTAGATGTAACAGTCATGGAAAGGAGCGGAGGTTTCCACACTGCAGTCTACACTAAGGAAACAAATATGGGAATGTGCCTAAATGCCAACAGTAACTGCCCAGACAGGTACAAGAGGAGTGTTGTTAACGCTTATGTCGACCGTGCTCTCAGCCACTGCTCAGGATGGAAGCAAGTCGATGAAGAACTCTGTAGGGTAAGGCAGGTCCTAGTCAACAACGGCTTCTCTAATGGTTTCGTTGAAGACATCATAAGAAGGAAGGTGAAACGCCATGCGATCTCTGAGGAGACAATTACAACTAACACAACACCTATTCCCCTATTAGACTATTTTACAGGAACTTCTTTTCCACAGCTCATAAAACGGAGGAAAGGGTCCTGAAAGATATTGTAATAGAAACGTTATCCCTACAGACAAAAATCAGAAGAGACAACTGACGATTTACTATAAAACCAAAAAAACGGCCAGCCTACTCATGAGAAACTTTCCAGACACAAAGCAGAACGCTTTAAAAGAGACCAACGTCGTCTATGCCTTCAAATGCTCACTTGGAGACTGTAAGCCTAAAAAAACCCAGTATATAGGCAAGACAACAACATCTCTTTCCAGGCGATTAACGATGGATAAGCAACAGGGCTCCATTAAGGAACATATAATCTCTTCCCACAACCAGACCATCACCAGAGAAATCTTAGCAAACAACACAGAAATCATCGATAGATACAGCGATAGCAGGCGGCTTGACATCTGCGAGGCACTACACATCAAGAAGTCAACATCAGCAATCAACAGCCAATTAATGCACAACTATATTCTACCCACTTCAAGACTCCGCTCCAATATAGAAGCATCAAGAAATATGGGCCAATAGGCCCTCTGCAGTTACTTCCATTCTTACCTTCAATACCCATTGTTTCATGTTCCATCCTGTGTTCAAAGTTTTGTTCACCTCATCTATAACTGTTGTAACATATCACCTCACCCAAAATGCGGGTATAAAATGAAAAATGAAAGCTGTTTAAATCATTGCATAGTAAGAACTCTGTTTAGTGTGTGCAGGTTATAGTTGTGTGTGTGTAAACTAAAAGTGTTTTAAAATGTAATAAGTTATTACGAAACACGTTCAAGTGTCGCGTCAGACAAGAAATAAAAATGAATTTTGGAGAATTGATTTTTCAATTACCATCAACAGTGAAACGAAACATAAGAATTATCGAGAAAATTCGTGTTAGAATTATTAATCTTACTTTTTCGGTCATATTTAATAATATATATATATATATATATATATATATATATATATATATATATATATATATATATATATATATATATATATATATATATATATATATATATATATATATATATATATATATATATATATATATATGTATATATATATATATATATATATATATATATATATATATATATATATATATATATATATAGATATATATATATATATACTGACTGACTAGAGAAAGAGAGAGAGGATACAGGCCAGCACCTGGAACCTGACCAACCCATCTCTAGGGAAAGGATTACCAGAAACAGGAATGGTCAAAGAGGATTAAGCGGTCAGAGAATAAGGATGAAAGATTAAAGAAAAGCCTCATGAACACATAATAAATGAACATAAAATTGTAATGAGACATTGTAAGCCTCCCTTTCAGAGTTTTTTCTTAAACTGTTGTGTAATGTTGTAACTTAAAACAGGGTCAAGTTTGTACATACCAGTACTAACATTGAGAAGATTTGGACATTGACTAATTAGGGCAGACTCAATTAAATTCCGCTCCACAAAGCCACAGCAATTGGCAATGCTTTTCGCCCCATCCCAATTACTAGTGTGATCACACAAACTTGTATGTAAATACAAAGCATTGCACGTTTGGGCAGTTCTTATACTATAAGCATGTTGGGACATACGTAATTGTAAGGATTTTCCTGTTTGTCCAAGGTACACAGACTCACAATCATTGCAGGGAATCGAATACACACAATCGCTGTACCAGGGGAGTTTTTTATTAAATTAGACTTGATCGTATTACTAGTGAACACTAAATTGATACTAAGGTTCGTAAAAACTGGGGAAAGTTTCTCAAATCCCATCGCATAAGGTACCACCAATGAGTTTCTATTTTCTGGTTTCGCTTTGGAGACATTATTATAAAACGTACGTTTAGCTTTCCCAAATGAACAATCCAAAAACATCTTAGGGTACTGTAAACGCTTCCCAATTTCACATATTTTAGCTATCTCTTCATCAAAAAACTCAGGGCTGCATACCCTCAAAGCTCGAAGAAACATTCCTGTAAATACTGCCTGTTTAACTTTACTATGATGATTCGAATAATAATGAACAAACGACCCCACGTTGGTAGGTTTTCTATACACATTAAATTTGACCCTTCTATTGACTCCATGAATCATAATGTCCAAAAACGGAAGAGTACCATTCTCCTCATTTTCACATATGAATTTTATTGAAGGTACCAAAGAATTAAGTTCATTAAGAAAAACAATTTGGTCGTGGTCATTCGGCCATAAGCACAAAACATCGTCGACATACCTAAACCAGACTACATTAGAGGGGATAATCCTGGATAAGATTTTTGTTTCGAAGAACTCCATATACAAATTGTTCAAAACTGGGGAAAGGGGATTGCCCATTGCCATTCCAAATGTTTGTTTGAAAAATTTTCCATTGAAACTGAAATAATTGTCTTTTATACATAATTTGATAAGTTCCAACACATTATTGGTCTGCAAGCCCAAATTATATTTAGGCAGTTCCTCACGCAGGTATTCCAACAAATCCTCAACAGGTACTTTAGTGAATAAAGCAGTCACGTCAAAACTTACAAGTTTAAAATCAAAATTCAAATTTAGTGTGGATAGCTTATTAATTAAGTCTACATTGTTAGTTAAGTGCGAGTTAGAAATAGTACCAACGATAGGGGACAAAACTTTAACCAACCACTTAGAAAGTTTGTAAGCCGCTGAACCAACTGAACTAATAATCGGTCTAACTGGATTATGAGGTTTATGGGTTTTTATAAGACCATACATATAAGGTAGAGAGGGAGATCGACTTGTTAGCCTAGAAATCAACTCTTTATCGCCTTTGCACAAAGTTTTGAGAGTTTTGTTAAAATGTGCGATCACTTTTTCAGTAGGATCTCTGTTAACCAATAGGTAAGTATCCCTGTCTTCCAAAAGTAACTCCATTTTGGAAGATAGGGATACTCAATTGTCATGTGCCTGACACTCTCAATTGTGTATAACAAATTACTGGTAAAATTTAAATTGCCAAAAATTTGGAAGATGGATTATGTAATTCCCAACAACCAAGAAGGCAGACAGACAGGAGGCACTGAACAAAAAGCCAGTTTGCCGAACTTGCATACCATCCAAGGTGATGGAGAAGAGTGTGTGAAAAAAACTAGTAGCACATCTGGAGCGAAAGAGCTTTGTAACTCATCATCAGCATGGGTTCAGGGATGCCAAGTCTTCCCTTCCCTCAATTCTATTATCAGGCAAGAATGAGACGGGTGGGCAGACTCCATATTTTTGGATTGTCAGAAAGCCCTTGACACAGTACCCCATAGGAGATTACTGTACAAGATGTAGATGCAATTAGGAGTAAAAGAGAAGGTACTTTTCTTTTACCTAAGCAACAGACGACAGCGAGTCTCTGTGAATGGTGAGGTCTCAGAGAGGCGAGGTGTCACCAGTGAAGTCTCGCAGGGTTCAGTCTTTGGACCTATCCTGTTTCTGATTGTTACGAACCCAAGTGAATCGTCAGAGCGACGTCAACGCCATCTGTGAGTCAGCTCCCGAAACCCCCACAACATGGACAACGCCATCTTGTGATGACAGGAATATACCAGCGAGAGGCGCTAGATTTCTGTCCTAGTCGGCTCGTGAGGTAGCTGGTGACTTCTAGTGAGGTGGTGTTTAGAAAAGCAGCGCCATCTGTCATAAGCGGAGTTGGATGTATGTGTCTAAGCTAGTAAGTGATGTTTCCTAGTGGTCCCATGTAGTGTCCCAGTTAACTGATGACGTGTCTGTATTCACAGAGTCAACGTAGGGCTGCTGTGATACAAGGAGAGGCAGTCTACCCAGGGCAGCCAAGGTCTCTACACCAGTCTGCTTTAAGGAAGCAGTGAGTCACCGCCGGAAGAGAACTGTAAAGTGTTCCACTGTCTGCCTGTGGAGTGGCAGTGACGGGATTTGCCGTACCCGGGGCTGGCTACTAGAAGAGACAACTGACTGAGGTGCCGAAGAGGAGAATAACCAGCGAGTTGTACGAAGCTCCTGCCTAGGGCCCGCTACCCTAGTATCTGCAAGTGAAGTGGCCCAGCAGCGCGAGGCTGATTGGTACCTGCCAGCAACAGGCTGGACTGTGGTTGTGGGCCTTCATGAAGAGGCACTTAGTGCCTCCCTAGTAACTTAGGAAGCCGGTCGGCTAAGCAGACAGCACGCTGGACTGTGATCCTGTGGTCCCGGGTTCGATCCCGGGCGCCGGCGAGAAACAGTAGGCAGAGTTTCTTTCACCCTATGCCCCTGTTACCTAGCAGTAAATAGGTACCTGGGTGTTAGTCAGCTGTCATGGGCTGCTTCCTGGGGGTGAAGGCCTGGTCAAAGACCGGGCCGCGGGGGCACTAAAGCCCCGAAATCATCTCAAGAAAACCTCAAGAAGTGGAATTGTGGGTTGGCTGGCCCGTGGCCAGGGTAGACTCATTGTTGTTTCCCGGTACTTACTGAGAGTAGTACCACGGATGAGGAAACACGGAACAAGACTGCATCGATTGAGCTTCGCCGAGTGTTGAGTGTCTTCTGAGAGAGACGTTGGTGTACATATAGTGTAGTAATACTTCCTTTTAAGAGTTATATATATATATATATATATATATATATATATATATATATATATATATATATATACATATATATATATATATATATATATATATATATATATATATATATATATATGGTGATGGGAAAATAATTATATATGGATAAAGTGATGAACTGTTGTATTTAATGTACCTCCCCCTTTTATTTTACTTGCATTACTGAGCTCACCCTTTTGAAAGCCTCTACTAACTTGGGGCCGGATACCAAAACTTTCGTACCACCAAAAAAGAACCCGGTTGCGACCCATTGAGGCCGTAACACTGATACATGTAAATGATCTCCCAGATGGAATAGACTCGTTCCACACAATGTTTGCTGAGTATTAAAAAATTTTGAGGAGGATTAAGACCAAGGAAGATGACAAGAGGCTACAAGATGACCTAGACAAGCTAAAGGAATGGTCCTGCAAATGGCTACTAAAGTTCAACCAAAGTAAATGTAAGGCAATGCAACTGGGCTAAGAGAATAGGAGACCAGACACATGATACCGAAAGCGAGACGAAATCCTTCATAAAAACGGTTATCTAGGAGTTAATATTATGCTAAACCTGTCTCCTGAAGCCCAAATCCATAGAATATCATCATTTGCATATGCGAGCCAGACTAACATCAAAACTGCCTTTAGAAACTTGCGTAAGGAATCACTTAGAACCTAGTATATCACATATGTCAGACCAATGCTGGAGTATGTAGCCCCATGTGATGCACAAGGTGTAGGTAGAGAAGGTTCCGAAGTATGCTGCTAAACTACTTCCAGAATTAAGGAGCACGAGTTACGAGAAAAGGCTGCGTGAATTGCTTTTCACCACGCTGGAAGACTAAGGAGCTCGGGAAGACAAGATCGCCACATACAAAGTTCTCCGGGGAATTGACAGGGTAGACAAGGATGGATTAACACCGGTGGTACTCACAGAAGGGGTCACAGGTTGAATTTGAGTATCCAAATGAGCCACAGAGACTTTTGAAAGAACTTTTTCAGTGTCAGAGTAGTTAATGAATAGAATGCATTAGGAAGTGATGTGATGGAGTCTGACTTCATATAGGTACAAATGTAGATAAGATAGAACACAATAAGCTCAGGAACCTGAACTCCAGTTGATTAGCAGTTGAAAGGCGGGCCCAAGGAGCCGAAGCTAAACCTCACAAACACAATTAGGTGAGTATACACACTTACTTTACTTACGTGGCCAGTTGCTGGAAGAAGACAAATTTGTACCAATTTTCATGACGAGATGGGGAAGCAGAACTTAACTAAAGACCTGTATCACTGATAAGTCTCCCCCTACAAAGTCCATGAATGAATAATCAGGTTAAGACTGGTTACATTCTTAAAGATAATTAGGTAAATAAACAAAACACCAACATGGGTTCTGGGAAGGGAAATCATATCTAACAAAGTCTCTGGAATTCTATAATAAAGTAACAAGAATAAGGCAAGTCGAGGAAGGAAGGATTGCATATTTATGTCATGCCAAAAAGCCTTTGATACAATACCACACAGGAGACGAATATACAAACTCGAGAGACAGACATTGTTAAGAGATAAAGCCCTAACATAGATAAGGAATTAACTATCAGGCAGGAGACAGTGAGTTGGCGAGAAGTCAGAATGGCGAGCAGTAAAGATTGAAATTCCTCAAGGATTGGTTCTTGGACAAGTTCAATTTCTAATATACATAACAGACGTCTACAGGAGTTGAGTCTCTTATGTCGATGTTCGCGGATGACGCATTATAAATGTGACGAGTTGTGACAAATGATGACTGTAGGATACTCCAACAGGACTTGAGCAAGTTGAGGAGATGGTCGGAGAAATGGGTACTGGAGATCAACACAATGCAGGTGTAAAATAATGGAAATGGCACAAAGTGACAGGAGGCTACAGGGACCGTACAAAGTGGAGGAAAACTACCAACTTTTGATGACTCGAGAAGGAGACCTGGGAGTGGATACAATACCAAATCTAACTCCTGAGGCACATAAAATAGGATAACGACAGCAGCGTACTCTACGCTTGCAAAAGTTAGAACATCATTCAGGAACCTATATGTGGAAGCATTTAGAACACTTTACACTTCCTTCATGAGACCAGCATTAGAGTATGCCGCCCTATCATGCCCTCACCTAAAGAAACATAAAGAAATTAGAAAAGGTTAAAAAGTTTGCGATGAGGCTCGTCTCAGAATTGTGAGGTAAGGGGGTATGAAGGACTGAAGGAACTGCACCTCACGACGCAAGAATAAAGGAAGGATTGGGGAGATATGCTAGAAACATATAACATGCTTAAGGGGATTGAGAATGTGGAAATAGACGAAATGTTCACACTGAATACCAACAAAACAAGGGGGAATGGGTGGAAGCTCAAAACTCAGATGAGTCATAGAGGTGTTAAAATGTTTTCATTTAGCAAAAGGAGTTGTGGGAAAATGGAATGAACTAAAGGAGCAAGTTGTGGAAGCATCATTTATTCATAATTTTAAACACTCATATAATAGGGAAAGAGGACAGGAGTCATTGCTTTAAACTACCTGCGGCAAGAAATGCGGGGTCCAGGAGCCGAGGCTAGATCTTGCAGGCACAAATAGTTTAGTACAAATAGATTAGAACACAAACGCATGTAAAAATACATACTCACACACAGGGAGGAATGGGATGCAGACATATAAAATAGTTATGAGGATTGACAAGGTGGAAATACAGAAAATGTTTACTATGAATGCTAATAGAACAAGGGGGAGGGGGCGGGCATGGATGGAAGCTTGAGACTCAACTGTGTCATAGAGATGTTAGAACATTTTCTTCTAGCATAACAGTAGTGAGTAAACCTAAAGAAGCAGGTTGTAGAGGCCAACTCAGTTCACAACTGTAAAAGCAGGTATAATAGGAAACAGTTCAGGTGTCATTGTAATAGACAACCAACTGCTAGAAAAATGGGGTCCAAGAGCTAGATCTCGATCCTGCAGGTACAAATAGGCGAGTACACACACACACACTCTGGCTGACTAGACAGCACACTTGACGAGTGATCCTGTGGTCCCGGGTTCGATTCCCGGCGCCAGCGAGAAACAATGGGCTGAGTTTCTTTCACCCTGATGCTCCTGTTACCTAGCAGTAAATAGGCGCCAGGGAGTTAGTCAGCTGTCACGGGCTGCTTCCTGTGTGTGTGTGTGTGTGTGTGTGTGGTGCGGAAAAAAAATAGTTAGTAATAGTTGAGAGGCGGGCCGAAAGAGCAGAGCTCAACCCCCCCGCAAGCACATCTAGGTGAATATACACGCACTGTGTGCATGTGTGTTAGGGGGGCCGTGGCTTAATGGGCAGCGCTTGGGACTCGTAATCCCATGGTCCGGGTTCGATCCCGGCAGCCAGCAGAAACAGTTTGGCAGAGTTTCCTTCACCCTGACGCGCCTGTTACCTAGCAGTAAATAGTGTATTCACCTAGTAGTGCATGCGGGGGTTGAGCTCTGATCTTTCGGCCCGCATCTCAACTGTCAATCAATCAACTGTTAGTAACTACTATGTCTTTTTTGTCTCCCCCCCCCACACACAGTGGGGAGCCGGTGGCCGAGCGGATAGCACGCTGGTCACGTGATCCTGTGGTCCCGGGTTCGATCCAAGGCGCCGGCGAGAAACGATGGGCAAAGTTTCTTTCACCCTATGCCCCTGTTACCTAGCAGTAAGAGGGTTGTCACCCATAAGGGTGACAAGCACCGTCCCCACCTCACACAGGGAACACTGGGTAGCAAAAGCAAAAACTTGGCCTTCAACTAAAACTCAAAAGGTAATTCAATATCCCCGGCAAAACGGAAAGCCATTCACCTACCAAGTCTGAGCGCACTACGGGAAGGGAACTATTAGGGGAAAGCGGCAAACATTGATTGGCACACCAGGAGCCCACCACGGCTAAGGGCACACCAGGAGTCCACCACGGCTGAGGGCACACCAGGAGTCCACCACGGCTGAGGGCACACCAGGAGCCCACCACGGCTGAGGGCACACCAGGAGCCCACCACGGCTGAGGGCACACCAGGAGCCCACCACGGCTAAGGGCACACCAGGAGCCCACCACGGCTAAGGGCACACCAGGAGTCCACCACGGCTGAGGGCACACCAGGAGCCCACCACGGCTGAGGGCACACCAGGAGTCCACCACGGCTGAGGGCACACCAGGAGTCCACCACGGCTGAGGGCACACCAGGAGCCCACCACGGCTGAGGGCACACCAGGAGCCCACCACGGCTAAGGGCACACCAGGAGCCCACCACGGCTAAGGGCACACCAGGAGTCCACCACGGCTGAGGGCACACCAGGAGCCCACCACGGCTGAGGGCACACCAGGAGCCCACCACGGCTAAGGGCACACCAGGAGCCCACCACGGCTAAGGGCACACCAGGAGTCCACCACGGCTGAGGGCACACCAGGAGCCCACCACGGCTAAGGGCACACCAGGAGCCCACCACGGCTGAGGGCACATCAGGAGTCCACCACGGCTGATGGCACACCAGGAGCCCACCACGGCTGAGGGCACACCAGGAGTCCACCACGGCTGAGGGCACACCAGGAGCCCACCACGGCTAAGGGCACACCAGGAGCCCACCACGGCTAAGGGCACACCAGGAGCCCACCACGGCTGAGGGCACATCAGGAGCCCACCACGGCTGAGGGCACACCAGGAGTCCACCACGGCTGAGGGCACACCAGTAGTAGGGAGTACAGTCCACAGAACATTTTTTTTTTTTCAGGCGAGAGGACCCCTGTGGACTGTACAGTCCACAGAACATTTTTTTTCAGGCCAGAGAACCCCTGTGAGGTGTAAGCGCCACAGGTAATTTTTTTTTTTCTGGGAAATATCGTGTCTGTGAGCCAGGGTTTTCAGGTAAAATTTATGTCTGAGATTTTTGAAGTTTGTTAAGGTCTTATGGGAGAAATAGCAATCTGTCGCCTCACCTGTGTTTACTTTAGACATCAGCCAGACGCGGCCTTCAGGTCACCTCGGTAATCGTATCTTATCTTCTCCATAATAATATCTGGACTGTCCCTCTCTCTCTCTCCTCCTATTTCCTTACAGCTATTTTCAGAGTTTCAAATAATCATAGAAGTTTATTTATATGTTTATGACCGAATTTGTAAAAGGACCATTTTCAGAGAATATTGTCTTAGATGTTTTGTTAATGAAAACAGACAACTTATCCATAACATTTAGTTTTATATCCATTTACGGCTATTTCACCTGTAAAGACCAAAATTCGTCAGACAGTTTTAATCTCATATTTCATCAGAGTCCAATTATCAACAGAAATTCGCCAGAGTCTACTTTGAGAGCAAAATTCGTCAGAGACAGTTTTAAGCTCATATTTCATCAGAGTCCTGTAATCTGTGAAAATTCGCCAGAGTCTACTTTGAGAGCAAAATTAGTCAGAGACAGTTTTAAGCTCATATTTCATCAGAGTCCAATTATCAACAGAAATTCGCCAGATTCTACTTTGAGAGCAAAATTCGTCAGAGACAGTTTTAAGCTCATATTTCATCAGAGTCCAATTATCAACAGAAATTCGCCAGAGTCTACTTTGAGAGCAAAATTCGTCAGAGACAGTTTTAAGCTCATATTTCATCAGAGTCCAATTATCAACAGAAATTCTCCAGAGTATACTTTGAGAGCAAAATTAGTCAGAGACAGTTTTTAGCTCATATTTCATCAGAGACCATTTTATACCTAAAAATGAACAGAGTCCAGTTTGTGAGCAAAATTAGTCAGAGACAGTTTTAAGCTCAAATTTCATCAGAGTCCAGTTCATGATCGAAATTAATCAGAGTCCAATTAAAGACCCAAATTTGACAGAGACCACATTTTCGCTACTAGCAGTCCAATCCCCCTGAAATTTTAAACAGTCATATTTCAGATGTAGTAAATAAGATCAAGTCAGTTACTGAGCTCCAGCTCTTGTCCCCCTGTATTTGCATATTTTCTCTATATTCAGCTGTATTCTTCACATTTTTTCCATGTTTTCTGTGTTCATTCCATGTTCTATAAATGTTCACAGCATGCTCAGTTCAAATTTTTTCTACCATTTTCCCCCGTATGTTCACTGTGTTCTTTGTCATATTTTCATGTGCATCATATGTTCTCTGTATAACTTTTATACTCAATATTCATGTTATCAATGTTCTTAGCTTGTTCTTCACATGTTC
The DNA here is from genome assembly GCF_040958095.1 of Procambarus clarkii. NCBI lineage: Eukaryota > Metazoa > Arthropoda > Malacostraca > Decapoda > Cambaridae > Procambarus > Procambarus clarkii. The sequence goes on along the minus strand of NC_091158.1, from coordinate 52,355,777 downwards.
AGTGTTCATTCTTTGTATTCCCTATGTTCCTTATCATGTCTTCATATTCTCTATAAGTTCATATTCCCTGCATGTTCACTCTATTCATCAACTTTTTCTTACATGTTTTCTGTGTTCACCGTATGTTCACTGTGTTCATTCCCCTACATAACCCTCAATTTTTTATGTTCTTTGTTTCTTTAAACAAATTTGTTTCTTCCATTCACTAACTAGTTCTTTGTCAAATAATATTATACTGCAATTCAGTTCCCTCAACAATTTTTGTCTCCCAGTTTTTATTTGCAAAACTATGTCAAAGTAATTCTCGTAGTCAACTTAATAGTTCTACCAACCCCGTTCCTAAACAAATCTACACTTTATTCAGTTCCAAATTTACAAAGACAAACCTTTCTTGTAACTTCATAACTAAAAATCTTTCGCCAATCAACTAAAACATAGTCGCTTTCCTCTTTTCTCAACTAAACTTATTATCCATTCAACCACAAAATAGTCAAAGGAATCTTTCCAACACTGTTCATAATTAAACTTATTCCCTAGTCATCAGAAAATAACCGTGTTCTTCATGTTTCATTGTCATTTCATAACTAAAATTATCCATCAATCAACAGAAATAGTCTTGTTCATCATTTTGTAACAACCATTATGTTTTCGTCAAAGTAAGAAAAAATAACCAAAGATATCTTTCATCGCTGTTCTTAACTAACATTTATACTTTGGGGAGCACAAAAATAGTCTCCCTCGTCATGTTTTGTCTTTTTCCTTAACTAAAAGTATTCATCAGTCAGCTAAAAAATAGTTACTTCATCATATTTCCTTGTCATTTCGTAACTAAAATTACATGTCGCTAAGTAAGAAAAATAGTCAAATGTAACTTTTTCAGCACTTTCGTAAAAATTATATGTCGTTAAGTAAGAAAAATAGTCAAAGGTGCTCTCCGTGACACCACGGAGAGAAATCAAAGACACTCTCAAACACTCAAAAATTTACTCGCATCCTCAAAGTTATTCTCAGAGTCATCAAAAAGTTAATGTCAGTCATCAAAATGCTATTCTCTAAGTAGCCTTTCATTCATCAGAGAAACTTTCTAAGACATCTTCGTTCATTAAAGTTAATCTCAGAGGCATAAAAGTTATTCCTCAGAGTCATCAAAAAGTTAATCTCAGTCATCAAAATGCTATTCTCTAAGTAACCTTTCATTCATCAGAGAAACTTTCTAAGACATCTTCGTTCATTAAAGTTAATCTCAGAGGCATAAAAGTTATTCTCAGAGCTATCAAACTTGTTCTCGATGCCATCAAAAAGTATTTTCTCGTTCATCAAAGTTAATCTCAGAGTTAACAAAGGTAATCTCTAACTCACTTTCGTTCAACATATTAATTCGCTAAGTCCTCAATGTTATACTCTAAGACAACAAAGTCTTTCTCAGAGCTATCAAACTTGTTCTCAAAGTCATCAAAGTTATTCACAGAGTCATCAAAGTTAATCTTAGACATCATTTTTCATCAAAGATATTCTCTCTAAACCATCAATGTTCTTCTCTAAGACATAAAAGTTATTCTCAGAGTCACCTTCGTTCTGCAGAGAAACTTTCCAAAACATCTTTGTTCATCAAAGTTATTCTCGGAGTCATCAAAAGGTATTCTCTAACTCACTTTTGGTCATTAAAGTTAATTTCTATGTTATAAAAGTTTGTCTCAGAGACATCTAAAGTTAATCTTAGAGTTATCAAATGTAATCTCTAACTCACTTTTGTTCATCAAAGTTGATCTCAGAGTTAACAAAGGTAATCTCTAACTCACTCTCGTTCATCAAAGTTGTTTCAAAGACATCAAAGTTAATCTCAGAGTTATCCAAAGATATTCTCATGTCCACAAAAGTTATTCCAAGAGACGTCAAAGTTAATCTCAGACATCTTCGTTCATAAAAGTTATTCTCAGAGACATCTAAAGTTATTCTCTAAGACATCAAAGTTATTCTAAGAGCTATCAAAAGTTATTCTCAGTCATGATGTGTTATTCTCTAAGTAACCTTCCATTCATCAAAGACATTCTCCAAGTCCTGAAAGTTATTCTCTAAGACACAGCAAAGTTATTCTCAGAGTCATCAAAGTTATTCTCTATGTCATCAAAAAGTTATTCTCTGAGCTAACAAAATACTACTCATGTTCTCAGAAGTCATTCTCAAACTCATCAAAGTTATTCTCAGAGTCATCAAAAGTTGTTCTCTAAGACATCAATGTTGTTATCTACGACATCAAAGATGTTCTGTAAATCATAAAAGTTAATCTTAACTCACCTTCGTTCATTAGAGAAACTTTCCAATCCATATTCGTTGACCAGAGTTATTCTCAGAGTCATCAAAGCGATCTCTAATTCATCTTCGTTCTCCAAAAAGTTGTTCTCTAAGACACCTTCATTCATCAAAGAAACTCTCCTTCTTCCATCATGTTATTCTTTAAGACATCTTCAGTCATAAAATTTTCTCTCCAAAATGTAACTAGTTCAGCTTTTCATACCAAACCTGCACTTGTTAAAATATATTTCCTTAGTCGCTTTACCCTGAAACTGTTCTCTGAACTACACTGTTCAAACCTACGTAACCTATCCTCTCCACCCAATGTTACTTACCTAACTTAACCTGCATAACCTAACTTTACCTATCTTACCTTACCTTACCTATCTTACCTAACCTAACCTAACTTTACCTATCTTACCTTACCTAACCTAACTTATCCTGCTTAACCTAACTTTCTTACCTTACCTATCTTACCTAACTTACATAATTTAACCTAACTTAACCTGCCTAACCTAACTTTACCTACCCTAACTTAACTTACCTACATTACCTAACTTAACTTAACCTGCTTAACCTAACTTACCTACATTACCTAACTTAACCTGCATAACCTAACCTGCTTAACTTACCTATCTTACCTAACTTACCTACATTACCTAACTTACCTTAACCTGCTTAACATAACTTACCTACATTACCTAACTTAACCTGCATAACCTAACCTGCTTAACTTAACTTACCTTACCTATCTTACCTACATTACCTAACTTAACTTAACCTAACTTACCTACATTACCTAACTTAACTTAACCTAACTTACCTACATTACCTAACTTAACCTGCATAACCTAACCTGCTTTACTTAACTTACCTTACCTATCTTACCTAACTTACCTGACTTAACCTAACTTATCCTGCTTAACCTAACCCACCTACATTTACCTAACTTAACCTGCCTAACCTAACTTTACCTACCCTAACTTAACTTACCTACTTTACCTAACTTAACCTGCATAACCTAACCTGCTTAACTTAACTTACCTTACCTTACCTATCTTACATAACTTACATAATTTAACCTAACTTACCTTACCTTACCTAACTTAACCTGCTTAACCTAACTTATTTAACTTATCTTACCTATCCTATCCTAACCTAACTTGCTTTACCTAACTTAATCTTACATTCCCAAACTGATGTATCCTAACTTACCTAGTCAAACCAGACATGATCTAACTTACATAATTATTCCTTCTTGTCTTTTGTGTTTCGTCAATCATTGTCTCATATTCATTTACTCATTTCATTAGTTAATTTCTCAAATGGTCACTTATGCATTTCAAGTGCTATTTGTTAGAGATTGGATATTTAAGCATTTCAAAGAATTTTTGTTATATATGGGCATTTACTCATTTCAAGGGATAATTTCTCAAATGGTCACTTATGCATTTCAAGTGCTATTTGTTAGAGATTGGATATTTAAGCATTTCAAAGAATTTTTGTTATATATGGGCATTTACTCATTTCAAGGGATAATTTCTCAAATGGACGTTTTTGCATTTCAAGTGTTATTTGTTTAAGATTTGGTGTTTAACCATTTCAAAGGATTTTTGTTATATATGGGAACTTACTCGTTTCAAGGGCTAATTTCTCAAATGGTCATTTTTGCAGATCAAGGGTTATTTGTTAAAGTTCATCAAGTTGCTCATAAGTTGTATTTATTATGTTTGTTATCATATGTTCTTATTCCCCAACCCTTTAACCTAACCTTTCAGATGTAGTTTATTTGGTAGGTTCTATCATATGTTCTTATTCCCCAACCCTTTAACCTAACCTTTCAGATGTAGTTTATTTGGTAGGTTCTATCATATGTTCTTATTCCCCAACCCTTTAACCTAACCTTTCAGATGTAGTTTATTTGGTAGGTTCTATCATATGTTCTTATTCCCCAACCCTTTAACCTAACCTTTCAGATGCAGTTTATTGTGTTTTTGACGTATTTGTTGAATATATTATCCTTTTCCTAACCTTTCAGATGTAGCTTTGTTTCTCCTTTTTGTATATTTTTACCCAAACCCACCATCCCACTTAACCTTCTTTCCTTCTTTTACTTTGTTTTCACATATAAGTTCATTCTTTATCTTAGTAATAATAAAATTACATTAGTAAAGAATCAGATCTATTAAGACTTGAAATTGAGAAAAACAAGAGAGCAAGTGAGTGAGAACATGAAAAGAGGAGAAAAGAGTAAGAGAGAGGGGGGAGGAAGAGCATGGGAGCACTAAGACTTGAATTTGAGAAAAAGAAAAACTAAGTGAATGAGAGTGAGGGTGTGAGAATGGGGGCATTAAGACTTGAATTTGAGAAAGAAGAGAGCATTTGAGCAAATGAGGGAGAGAGAGGGGGAGGAAGAGAGAGATAGAAAAGGAGGTTTAGAAGGAGTAGGAGAATCAAAGTAAAAGAAGGAAAGAAGGTTAAGTGGGATGGTGGGTTCGGGTAAAAATATACAAAAAGGAGAAACAAAGCTACATCTGAAAGGTTAGGAAAAGGATAATATATTCAACAAATACGTCAAAAACACAATAAACTGCATCTGAAAGGTTAGGTTAAAGGGTTGGGGAATAAGAACATATGATAGAACCTACCAAATAAACTACATCTGAAAGGTTAGGTTAAAGGGTTGGGGAATAAGAACATATGATAACAAACATAATAAATACAACTTATGAGCAACTTGATGAACTTTAACAAATAACCCTTGATCTGCAAAAATGACCATTTGAGAAATTAGCCCTTGAAACGAGTAAGTTCCCATATATAACAAAAATCCTTTGAAATGGTTAAACACCAAATCTTAAACAAATAACACTTGAAATGCAAAAACGTCCATTTGAGAAATTATCCCTTGAAATGAGTAAATGCCCATATATAACAAAAATTCTTTGAAATGCTTAAATATCCTATCTCTAACAAATAGCACTTGAAATGCATAAGTGACCATTTGAGAAATTATCCCTTGAAATGAGTAAATGCCCATATATAACAAAAATTCTTTGAAATGCTTAAATATCCAATCTCTAACAAATAGCACTTGAAATGCATAAGTGACCATTTGAGAAATTAACTAATGAAATGAGTAAATGAATATGAGACAATGATTGACGAAACACAAAAGACAAGAAGGAATAATTATGTAAGTTAGATCATGTCTGGTTTGACTAGGTAAGTTAGGATACATCAGTTTGGGAATGTAAGATTAAGTTAGGTAAAGCAAGTTAGGTTAGGATAGGATAGGTAAGATAAGTTAAATAAGTTAGGTTAAGCAGGTTAAGTTAGGTAAGGTAAGGTAAGTTAGGTTAAATTATGTAAGTTATGTAAGATAGGTAAGGTAAGGTAAGTAAAGTTAAGCAGGTTAGGTTATGCAGGTTAAGTTAGGTAAAGTAGGTAAGTTAAGTTAGGGTAGGTAAAGTTAGGTTAGGCAGGTTAAGTTAGGTAAATGTAGGTAAGTTAGGTTAAGCAGGATAAGTTAGGTTAAGTCAGGTAAGTTAGGTAAGATAGGTAAGGTAAGGTAAGGTAAGTTAAGTTAAGCAGGTTAGGTTATGCAGGTTAAGTTAGGTAATGTAGGTAAGTTAGGTTAAGCAGGTTAAGTTAAGTTAGGTAATGTAGGTAAGTTAGGTAAGATAGGTAAGGTAAGGTAAGTTAAGTTAAGAAGGTTAGGTTATGCAGGTTAAGTTAGGTAATGTAGGTTATTTAGGTTAAGCAGGTTAAGTTAAGTTAGGTAATGTAGGTAAGTTAGGTAAGATAGGTAAGGTAAGTTAAGTTAAGCAGGTTAGGTTATGCAGGTTAAGTTAGGTAATGTAGGTAAGTTAGGTTAAGCAGGTTAAGTTAAGTTAGGTAATGTAGGTAAGTTAAGTTAGGGTAGGTAAAGTTAGGTTAGGCAGGTTAAGTTAGGTTAAATTATGTAAGTTAGGTAAGATAGGTAAGGTAAGGTAAGTTAGGTTAAGCAGGATAAGTTAGGTTAGGTAAGATAGGTAAGGTAAAATAGGTAAAGTTAGGTTAGGTTAGGTAAGATAGGTAAGGTAAGGTAAGATAGGTAAAGTTAGGTTATGCAGGTTAAGTTAGGTAAGTAACATTGGGTGGAGAGGATAGGTTACGTAGGTTTGAACAGTGTAGTTCAGAGAACAGTTTTAGGGTAAAGCGACTAAGGAAATATATTTTAACAAGTGCAGGTTTGGTATGAAAAGCTGAACTAGTTACATTTTGGAGAGAAAATTTTATGACTGAAGATGTCTTAAAGAATAACATGATGGAAGAAGGAGAGTTTCTTTGATGAATGAAGGTGTTTTAGAGAACAACTTTTTGGAGAACGAAGATGAATTAGAGATCGCTTTGATGACTCTGAGAATAACTCTGGTCAACGAATATGGATTGGAAAGTTTCTCTAATGAACGAAGGTGAGTTAAGATTAACTTTTATGATTTACAGAACATCTTTGATGTCGTAGATAACAACATTGATGTCTTAGAGAACAACTTTTGATGACTCTGAGAATAACTTTGATGAGTTTGAGAATGACTTCTGAGAACATGAGTAGTATTTTGTTAGCTCAGAGAATAACTTTTTGATGACATAGAGAATAACTTTGATGACTCTGAGAATAACTTTGCTGTGTCTTAGAGAATAACTTTGAGGACTTAGAGAATGTCTTTGATGAATGGAAGGTTACTTAGAGAATAACATATCATGACTGAGAATAACTTTTGATAGCTCTTAGAATAACTTTGATGTCTTAGAGAATAACTTTAGATGTCTCTGAGAATAACTTTTATGAACGAAGATGTCTGAGATTAACTTTGACGTCTCTTGGAATAACTTTTGTGGACATGAGAGTATCTTTGGATAACTCTGAGATTAACTTTGATGTCTTTGAAACAACTTTGATGACTTTGAGAACAAGTTTGATAGCTCTGAGAAAGACTTTGTTGTCTTAGAGAATAACTTTGAGGACTTAGCGAATTAATATGTTGAACAAAAGTGAGTTAGAGATTACATTTGATAACTTAAGATTAGCTTAAGATGTCTCTGAGAATAACTTTTATGAACGAAGATGTCTGAGATTAACTTTGACGTCTCTTGGAATTACTTTTGTGGACATGAGAATATCTTTGGATAACTCTGAGATTAACTTTGATGTCTTTGAAACAACTTTGATGAACGAGAGTGAGTTAGAGATTACCTTTGTTAACTCTGAGATCAACTTTGATGAACAAAAGTGAGTTAGAGATTACATTTGATAACTCTAAGATTAACTTAAGATGTCTCTGAGACAAACTTTTATAACATAGAAATTAACTTTAATGACCAAAAGTGAGTTAGAGAATACCTTTTGATGACTCCGAGAATAACTTTGATGAACAAAGATGTTTTGGAAAGTTTCTCTGCAGAACGAAGGTGACTCTGAGAATAACTTTTATGTCTTAGAGAAGAACATTGATGGTTTAGAGAGAATATCTTTGATGAAAAATGATGTCTTAGATTAACTTTGATGACTCTGTGCATAACTTTGATGACTTTGAGAACAAGTTTGATAGCTCTCAGAAAGACTTTGTTGTCTTAGAGTATAACTTTGAGGACTTAGCGAATTAATATGTTGAACGAAAGTGAGTTAGAGATTACCTTTGTTAACTCTGAGATTAACTTTGATGAACGAGAAAATACTTTTTGATGGCATCGAGAACAAGTTTGATATCTCTTAGAATAACTTTTATGCCTCTGAGATTATCTTTAATGAACGAAGATGTCTTAGAAAGTTTCTCTGATGAATGAAAGGTTACTTAGAGAATAGCATTTTGATGACTGAGATTAACTTTTTGATGACTCTGAGAATAACTTTTATGCCTCTGAGATTAACTTTAATGAACGAAGATGTCTTAGAAAGTTTCTCTGATGAATGAAAGGCTACTTAGAGAATAGCATTTTGATGACTGAGATTAACTTTTTGATGACTCTGAGAATAACTTTGAGGATGCGAGTAAATTTTTGAGTGTTTGAGAGTGTCTTTTGATATCTCGAAGAGTGCCCTTGAAGTCTTAAAGGATGTCTTTGATGTCTCGAAGGATGTCTTAGAGTGTAACTTTGGAGTCTTTGAGTAAGTCCTTGATGTATTGAAGAGTGTCTTTGATTTCTCGAAGAGTAACTTTGGTGTTACGGAGAGCACCTTTGACTATTTTTCTTACTTAACGACATATAATTTTACGAAAGTGCTGAAAAAGATACATTTGACTATTTTTTCTTACTTAGCGACATATAATTTTAGTTACGAAAGTGTTGAAAAAGTTACATTTGACTCTTTTAGTTGAGGAAAGACAAGAAAAAAATATGATGACAGTGACTATTTTAGTGCTCCACAAAGTATAAATGTCAGTTAAGAACGACGTTGATAGATATCTTTGACTATATTTTCTTACTTGACGATGGATAAAGTTAGTTATGAACAGTGCTGAAAAGATTCCTTTGACAATTTTTAGCTAAGCGAAAGGTTGTTTTAGTTAAGAACGGTGTTGAATGAGATTAATCCTGACTATTTTCAGATGAGAGAAGTGATATTTCAGTTAAGAAATGAAAAGGAAACATGATGAAGTAACTATTTTTAGTTGACCGATGAATACTTTTAGTTGAGCAAAAGACAAAACATGATGAACATGACTTTTCTGATGATTGGCGGATAATTTTTAGATACGAAATGACAATGAAACATGATGAACACGGTTATTTTCTGTTGACTATGGATAAGTTTAGTTGAAAAATGACGAAAGTGACTATGTTTTAGTTGATTGGCGAAAGATTTTTAGTTAAGAAGTTACGAGAAAGGTTTGTCTTTGTAAATTTGGAACTGAATAAAGTGTAGATTTGTTTAAGAACATGGCTGGTAGAACTATTAAGTTGACAACGAGAATTACTTTGACATAGTTTTGAAAATGAAACTGGGAGACTAAAATTGTTGAGGGAACTGTATTGCTGTATAATATTTGGCAAAGAACTAGTTAGTGAATGGAAGAAAACAAATTGGTTTAAAGAAACAAAGAACATAAAAGAATTGAGGTTATGTTGGGGAATGAACACAGTGAACATACGGTGAACACAGAAAACATGTAAGAAAAAGTTGATGAATAGAGTGAACATGCAGGGAATAAGAACTTATAGAGAATATGAAGACATGATAAGGAACATAGGGAATACAAAGAATGAACACTGAACATGTGAAGAACAAGCTAAGAACATTGAGAACATGAATACTGAGTATAAAAGTTATACAGAGAACATGAAAATATGACAAAGAACATAGTGAACATACGGGGGAAACGGCAGAAAAAATTTGAACTGAGCATACTGTAAACATTTGTAGAACATGGAATGAACACAGAAAACATGGAAAAAAATGTGAAGAACACATCTGAATATAGAGAAAATATGCAAATACAGGGGGGACAAGAGCTGGAGCTCAGTTACTGACTTGATCTTATTTACTACGTCTGAAATATGACTGTTTAAAATTTCAGGGGGATTGGACTGCTAGTAGCGAAAATGTGGTCTCTGTCAAATTTGGGTCTTTAATTGGACTCTGATTAATTTCGATCATGAACTGGACTCTGATGAATTTTGCTATCAAAGTAGACTCTGGCGAATTTGAGCATAAACTGGACTCTGGCGAAAATTGGGTTTAAAATGGACTCTCAAATTTTCACATATTACAGGACACTGATGAAATCTGCTCTCAAAGTAGACCATGGCGAATTTCTGTTGATAATTGGACTCTGATGAAATATGAGCTTAAAACTGTCTCTGACTAATTTTACTCACAAAGTAGACTCTGGCGAATTTCTGTTGATAATTGGACTCTGATGAAATATGAGCTTAAAACTGTCTCTGACGAATTTTGCTCTCAAAGTAGACTCTGGCGAATTTCTGTTGATAATTGGACTCTGATGAAATATGAGCTTAAAACTGTCTCTGACTAATTTTACTCACAAAGTAGACTCTGGCGAATTTCTGTTGATAATTGGACTCTGATGAAATATGAGGCTTAAAACTGTCTCTGATGAATTTTGCTCTCAGAGTAGACTCTGGCGAATTTCTGTTGATAATTGGACTCTGATGAAATATGAGCTTAAAACTGTCTCTGACTAATTTTGGTCTTTACAGGTGAAATAGCCGTAAATGGATATAAAACTAAATGTTATGGATAAGTTGTCTGTTTTCCTTAACAAAACATCTAAGTCTCGGAAATTATTTTTCTCATAAGAATTCCATACTTCTAAAATCTCGGAAATTACTCACTCATAAAAAATCCTTAATCCCAAATCTGTGACTCCCCAAATTCACCTGAAAACCCCGACATGCTACACACGATATTTGACCTGAAAAAAAAAATCGTCTGTGGACTGTACAGTCCACAGGGGATTTTTCTCCCAGAAAAAAAATCGTCTGTGGACTGTACAGTCCACAGGGGATTTTTCTCCCAGAAAAAAAATCGTCTGTGGCATGTCATCCCTACTACTCACACCAGGAGCCCACCACGGCTAAGGGCACACCAGGAGCCCACCACGGCTAAGGGCACACCAGGAGCCCACCACGGCTGAGGGCACACCAGGAGCCCACCACGGCTGAGGGCACACCAGGAGCCCACCACGGCTGAGGGCACACCAGGAGCCCACCACGGCTAAGGGCACACCAGGAGCCCACCACGGCTGAGGGCACACCAGGAGCCCACTACGGCTGAGGGCACACCAGGAGCCCACCACGGCTGAGGGCACACCAGGAGCCCACCACGGCTAAGGGCACACCAGGAGCCCACCACGGCTGAGGGCACACCAGGAGTGCACCACGGCTGAAGGCACACCAGGGGCCCATCACGGCTGAGGGCACACCAGGAGCCTACCAAGGTCCGTTGACCCCCAGCACCTCTCGGGTCAGCCGGCGGTGGACACTGTCACCCCGCCGGTAGAACCAGCCAGAAAAGGTTCAAAATCTATCAATAATCCTGTCACCCAAGGTGATATGTGCGCCAGGCGTCATAACAATCCGGACTCCTGAATCGGAACGCAAAACGGCAGTATCAAAACTTAAAATCGCTCGAGATGGTCCAGACGGCCGTTTGTCGTCAAGCTTGATCCAGGAGTTCATCAAATAACTGGCGAAGCTAAGATACCCAGTAAGATACTCCATTACAATTAATCAAACTCTCAACCAAGGCAATATGCCAGCAGTAGTACTGTGCAGCCTCACTACTTTAGTACTACAGACTCTTGTCAAGTATAGACAAACACCTTCAGAGTTATTAATCTACAGTTTCCTGGTGTATGGTAATAGTTCTGTGCCTCACATCCCACGCATGTCCAAGAGTGATTCTTGGATAATAGTATTCAGTAGAAATCCAGGTCATCAATAATAACAGAGAGGACACATAAATACAGTTTAATATATAACATTTAATGAAATAAAATAAATACCAAATTTTCGAACTGGAATCACTGAAAAGTTTAAACAAAACCTCCTAATGGGTGTCAGCACACCCAGACTGCTAATGCCCCATTTATAGTCAAAATTATTCTCTACTGCACATTACTTTTTTCTATACCTGTAGAATGCATGCAAGAGTGTCAAAAAGCAAATAAATCGAAAATCTACTCGGAAAACAGAAGTTACTGAGGTTGTCGTCATCAACTTTACAATTACTTTAACAGTTAACTCATCAGCTCAAAGAACTGGGAAACGCATAAGTTATAAATCTATGGCCCTCTCTACGGGGTGGCAAACAATTTTGAGTCCCGCTAAAAATGTTACTGCAAGTGTCTCTGTTGCTACTTACTATAACTGGGCCACTGCACTGCGAAACTTCACTATACAAGAATGCCAAAGGTCTCTCACATGGCGACTGCTTCACTGCATTGTTCTTACCTTGAAGATTTCACAACGGATCCTTGCAGACCAGGACTGTCCATAGTTCTGTAGCACTCCTCTAGAAAACTGATGTGTAGTTATGCCTCCCCATAACTACATGGAAGCCGGTTGGCCGAGCGGACAGCACACTGGACTTGTGATCCTGTGGTCCCGGGTTCGATCCCGGGCGCCGGCGAGAAACAATGGGCAGAGTTTCTTTCACCCTATGCCCCTGTTACCTAGCAGTAAAATAGGTACCTGGGTGTTAGTCAGCTGTCACGGGTTGCTTCCTGGGGTTGGAGGCCTGGTCGAGGACCGGGCCGCGGGGACACTAAAAAGCCCCGAAATCATCTCAAGATAACCTCAAGATAACCCCCCCCCCAAGCCACACGTTGGTCCTGCACAGCTCGTTGGAGGGCCGTCACTCCATCCACCACACGTTAGCCGCCTCCCATTGCTTCAACTCTGCAACATTCTGGAAAATCGATGAATTTCACCTATTTGAGAATCATTAGGCTTCTCCTCAGAACTTCAGAATGACCCTGTTATCAACAAATTGTGGACATAAAATTTTAAAAAATTCTTCTAAAACTCTGGAGGGATGCCAGGCAAGGCCTGGCACACCTTCCCTCAACTAAAATTAAGCCAACATCCAGCTAATGAGACTTGTCAGAAGACCCGACACCATTTACTGACATTTAATACAACAGGCAAATAATATTGCTGTTGCTTTGTAATAACAAATTAACCCTAAAAAAATTAAAATTAACTCATAGAAAACGAGAGCATAATGGAAATTTCCTCCAGTGGAAAACTGGGGATATCATTGCCACGTCGTTATTAAATTCACCAGATATATTATTGGGATTCTTAATCCGAACGCAATGATCATTCTTAATACAGCAATCTCTGGACTGTAAATATCATAAAAACATTTCCCTTGACTCAACTTAATTATTAGTACCAAAATAGAGTAAATGTGGGTCCCTTAACTACTTCTTGACATCTGGGTAAAACAACCAACATATCAGTGGCAGAGGGCCAGAAGAGTTGCCAGTAATTTTTAACACGAGTCTTGCTGGAGCAGAACAACTGTAATTTACACTTGGACCAGTGTTATGGGACTAATAGTGCTCCCTTTATCAACTCCAACTTCGTCTACAATAAGAGAAGGGTCTTCTCCAATTCCTATACTATCTAGCTTACTATTGGCCAGTAATATTAGATTTAGGATATATTCTGGTCAGGACACATAGCAAGCCACCCAACAGTGTAAATATTATTTAACTCCTATTCAATCAATATAATAATAATAAAAATAATAATAATTTATTTAGGGAAAGTACATACATAGCTGCAGGGTTACAGTACAAACATTCTGTTAGATTTAAAGATAGAGTTAGTACATACAATACCTAAAGCCACTAGTACGCATAGCGTTTCGGGCAAGGAGAGGTGGGAAAAAACCCTCTTAGACTAAAACTTAATAGTAATTGAGCTTAAAGTATAAATTGCGTTGAAAGAAAAAAATAATAAAATATAAAAAAACGGGGGAAACATGGTAGTAAATTAGCCAATATACAAGTTGGTCAACAAACAGCCCTTTTTTTAAATAGTAAGACATGGGTTGACATTGAGAAGTAAGATAGGTTACATGGAGTTAATTATGTAGTACTAAGTTTTAAACTGGTTGAGAGAGGTACAATCTTTGACATGACTGAGAAGGTCATTCCACATTCTGGGTCTCTTGATTTGTAGAGCATTCCTAGTTTGATTAAGTCTTACTCTTGGAATATCAAAAAGATATTTGTTTCTGGTGTGGTGCCCATGAGTTCTGTTGCAACCTTCTAGGAAGCGTTGAAGGTCAGGATTGATATTACAATTCAAAGTTTTAAATATATAGAGTACACAAGAGAGGATGTGCAGTGACTTAATATCTAACATATTCAGAGATTTGAGTAAGGGTACCGAGTGCTGTCTGGGGCCAGAGTTAGATATTGTTCTTATAGCCTCTTTGTGTTGGGTAATTAGAGGACGTAAATGATTTTGGGTTATCTTGAGATGATTTCGGGGCTTTAGTGTCCCCGCGGCCCGGTCCTCGACCAGGCCTCCACCCCCAGGAAGTAGCCCGTGACAGCTGACTAACACCCAGGTACCTATTTTACTGCTAGGTAGCAGGGGCATTGGGTGAAAGAAACTCTGCCCATTGTTTCTCGCCGGCGCCCAGGATCGATTCTGGGACCACAAGATCACAAGTCTAGTGTGCTGTCCGCTCGGCCGACCGGCTCCCAAGTAGTAGTAGTTTACTACCGGGGTAGTAGATCCCCAAGCACAAATACCATAGTTGAGATAAGGATAGATAAGAGAGTAATAGAGCGTCACCAGGGCAGGGCGAGGAACATAATATCTGATCTTAGAAAGAATGCCAACAGTTTTAGAAACTTTTTTTGCTATATTTAGAATGTGTCCCTGGAAATTCAGCTTGTTATCGTTGAGGACACCAAGGAATTTACCATCAACCTTACTACTGATTTGTATATTGTTTATTCTTAAATTCAATTTCATTTATTACCAAACGAAATATAGAAAGTTATGTCAATATTAAGGGTGAGTTTGTTAGTAGTTAGCCAAAGATGGACTTTATTTAGTTCAGTGTTCACAGTAACGTTTAGAGCAAGCGGGTCAGGACTGGAGAAATTGAAAGTTGAGTCATCAGCAAATAAGATTGGTTTGAAGTGTTAAGATGCTTTTGGAAGGTCATTAATGTAGATGAGAAAGAGGAGAGGGCCAGGTATGCTGCCCTGAGGAACACCGATGTTTATAGGTAGTGTCGGAGAAATTGAATTATTCACAGAAACATACTGGAGCCTGTCAGTAAGGTAGGACTGAAGGTATTGCAGGGAGTTACCGCTGACTCCATAATGATGTAATTTAAGAAGGCTTTGGTGGTTGACAGTGTCAAAAGCCTTACGCAGGTCCACAAATATCCCAACAGGGAACTCATTTTTATCAAGAGCTACATATATCAAGTTAATCATACTAATAAATATATCGTTAGTGTTTTTTTTGGGTCTGAAGCCATATTGACAAAAGCTTAGTATATTGTGTTTGGCTAGATAAGAGTAAAGCTGCTTGTAGATTAGTTTTTCAAATATTTTTGACAAGTTTGGCAGAATTGATAAAGGTCTGAAGTTGTTGACATCAGTGAGATCACCACATTTATGGACTCGGGTTACTCTCGTTTTTTTTTAGAATATCTGGAAAAGTTTGGAGTTCAAGTGACTTGTTGTAGAGCAATGCAGTGGCGGGGGCTAAGGATCTGGAGGCTTTTTTATAGATTAGAGTTGGTATCTCCGCAAGGGCACTAGACTTGGTCTCAAGGGAAAGGATTACCTCATTTACATCAGTGGAATTAGCGGGCGTTAGGTACAGAGACTGTGGGTAGTTACCTGTAAGATAGTCCTGAACATTAGTACTGGAAGATGGAATATAATAGCAAGGGATGACCCAATGGATGAGAAGAACCTATGGAATTTAATAGCAGTATCAGTGGCTGAAAGCAGACCGTCGTTATTGGACAGGATTATTGGTTTGTTATTTAAAATCTTTTTTTATCCCAATATTTGTGAAATTGTGCTCCATGTTTTCTTAATGTTGCCCTTTGTTTGAGTAAATTTATCTTCGTTGTATTTAATTTTGGCTCTTCTAATTATTTTAGATAGTAATGATGAGTAATTCTTTGAAAGTTCTTTGGAGACAATACCTAACCTATATTTCTTCTCAAGGTCATGTTTTTATTAATAGATTTAGGTATCCCCTTTGTAAGCCAAGAATTGTTTAGTCTTTTAGTTGTGACTTGTTTCGTAGCAAAGGACAGTGGGTTATCTTGAGATGATTTCGGGGCTTTAGTGTCCCCGCGGCCCGGTCCGCGACCAGGCCTCCACCCCCAGGAAGCAGCCCGTGACAGCTGACTAACACCCAGGTACCTATTTACTGCTAGGTAACAGGGGCATTCAGGGTGAAAGAAACTTTGCCCATTTGTTTCTGCCTCGTGCGGGAATCGAACCCGCGCCACAGAATTACGACTCCTGCGCGCTATCCACCAGGCTACGAGGCCCCTAGGCCCCGAGGCCCCCTGGGTGTTATAATGGCTGAGAGTTTTTTGAAGAAATGATTGCATTGCAAGGTTGATGTCCCCTATGGTACCTAATTCGGACTCCCAGTTGATATTAGCAGCAGCAGCTATAAAATTGCCTATAGAAGTTTCATTGTGCAGCCTAAAGCTTATCTTCCTTGTATCTAGAGGTGGTTTGTAAATGTTGGTTAGGAGAAATGTGGGGTAATGGTTTGTAGTGCTATCAGTGATTATCCCTGAAGTAAGCGGAGAGGTTATGTTGGTCCAGCTGTGATCAAGAGCTGTGGCAGTACTATCAGTGATTCTAGTAGTTCTAGTGATTAAGGGTATGAGGAAGCAGGAATTCATACAGTTGAGGAAACTAGCAACAGGAGGGTTATCAGGCTCACAGAGGTCAACGTTAAAGTCCCCAGAAATAATTAAGTGTTTTTGTTCAGTCTGTTCTCTAGTATTAGATTTCTAAGGTTAGAGTTAAATTCAGTCACATCAGTGTTAGAAATTCTGTAGACTGCTCCCACAGTTAGGACAGCCTCGCTACACTTGACCTTGAAACAGGCAAATATATACTCTCTACAAGGGTCTCTAGTTTTAATTACTTTTAAGCAAGTCAGTTCTTGGTGGTAGAAAAGAGAAGTACCACCAGTACTATATGCTATATTTCCCCTGATATAGCTGCCATATTTAGGGGTACTGATATTATTTGTAAGTGCCCTTTGACAGGTGTAATTAAAGAGGAAGAAGAATTAACACTAGTTACCTAGTACACTAGTACAAATGTTAATGCCAGCCTCAACCAGGAGGATTATTTGGTGTGATCATCCTTGTTCATAACTGGTGAACTCCCACTATATACAGATAAAACCTCCCCATTTTAGTTAATAATATATGTAGTCTAATACTGTAGTGAATGTCTACTAACCAATAATTTATATTGATAACTACATAAATAAACCAAGAACTCCCCAACAATGTGTAAGGAAAGTGATTTGTGAGTATTTTAAACCATACAGTCTACTTTAAACATCAAATAATTTGCTATCAAAAATATAAATTAAAACGTAAAATATAAATTACTATAACAATTTATATCAACTAAATAAATATAAATCTCACAGGTCACTTCCCTACATTAATAGTCCTTCGAACTGGATGAACCAGAAATACTACGCTGGTCCATCAAATTAAATAAACTAGTGTAATTAACAATATTATAAATATTGTCAGTCACAAGACCGGCGGCATACTACCCTAGGAAGCTCAGAGCCTCTCAGAGGCTTTGTGGAGGACACCCACCAGTTTCGTGGTGTTTATATCTGCGGAGTGACAGCGCTTAAATTAACACCAGACAAATTACGGCTACGCCTTCGCAAGTTTATATACACTAAATTTGTGGTGCTTAATTTCGTGAAAGGTGACTAATAACAGACTTAATACTTCTAGATAATACTAGAGGTTAATAAGAGACTAACATCACCAATTGTGTATATAATTTCTATTGAATAAAGAATTATTTAACATATAAATAATCCAAATTTAATATATATTGCACTAGTATCATATTACCATGACTACTTGAAATAATAATTGTTCATTCTAGTCAAATTTAGTACCATAGTCTAGTTGTACTACATTGAATAACCTAGCACCATTAATTAATGGTGCAGACCCTATTTTGGGTTTGATTTATACTAGCTTGAGTTGAGTTGTGAATTTATAATTTACCTGTTTTATAATTGTTTACCAATAATCATTGCACCTTTGAGTGGCTAATTAGTGTCTACACCAACCAGAGGTGATGTTGATGAGCTAACCTGATGGTACTTCCAGTATTGACAATGGATTATCACTCAAATCATTTGTGTATGATTTATATATAATGTATACTAATTTTAAGTGTTAACCTCTAGAAAAGGTAGGATTATAGCCTAGTAAATTACAAATTTTACCCTAGGCTACTACAATTGGTGCTTGCTCACAATTTATGAATTAATACCCCTGTTACTTTCACTACAAAATTATGGGGCCTAAAAACAGAATTCAGCAGCCAGTACAACACACGAAATATCTAGTAAGAGTATGTTGTACCACTGATCATATGTGAGTCACAACGGACATGTGACTAGACAACTGAACAAGTGTGATCAATTGACCCGACAAATGTGATACCTAAAGTATTTGAAAACCATATAGAGGTGGGTAACAGAAAATATAAAGAACTACCGAGGCTGGGAATAATTATCTTCAAAGCCTCGTTCAACAAAATGCTGAACCCGACAAACTTCCATGCCTAAACGGAACAATATGTAAAGGATGTCCAAGTTCACCTTGATAAATTAATACAGTTCGTAAAAAAATTAAATATAAACTCTGTCTCTCAAAATGTTCTAACAACAAGTGGAGCTAATACATCTGAACCATTCAATGAAGTTCTTCTTACTGCCATTGATCTACCTCAATTTCATGGGAGAGAAGAGGAAAATTTCGAATGTTGCTGGAACACGTTCGTTAGTGAACTCTAAAAGTTTTATTAACAAAACAAAGAAATTCCTTTATTTGCGAAGTATCCTTAAGGGTTGAAACAAAGACAAGTTATTGTTCATCTGATTTCAAATGATGAGACTACAATACTGCTATACAGTTGTTAGAGATCAACTATAGTAACCAAGAAATTGATATAGCTAACCTCTACTATAAACGTACAGCAATACCAACACCAGAAAGAACAGCTGAAGCTATACAAGAATTTAGACTTCAAGTGGAGTCACTAGGCAAAGTTCTTGCTGCCAAGGCAGAGGTTCCTAGGGCAGAACGGGTGTTAAAATTAGAGATTTAGAGTAAATTCCCCAAAGAAATTTTAGCCTCCATCTGTTCTCATTATCGACCAGACATCCTCACATCTGGATGAAATGTTTAATGGATTAAGGATGACAGTGAACTGCATGAGAGCCCATGAGACAATGGCACCAGCAAACTGTTCTTCAACTGACAAGTCTAAACCGACGAAGTCCATTCAGGACCCAAGTAATAATAATCAAACAAAGAGTACAATAAGTACTCCATCTAAATTTAAACAATCTATTTCCTCACCAAAGTGGAACCAAAGCAGAGTGGGCATATATGCAGTGGGACCCCTCCAAGCCTATAGTCAATATATCATCCAAGACGATGACTCCAAAGGGTGCTGTGAGCTATGGAACATGTTTGTTCTGCCAAGAGAAACATTAAATGTACCACTGCACCAAATTTCCTGATAGAGACACCCTTGTTAAGCGACTCAAAGAGTTGCAAAATTGCCCGAGGTGCCTCAGGAAACACAACTTCCTAGACTGTGAGGCCCAATTACCCATCTGTAATAAGTGTAACAAGGGTCAGCATCTTGCAGCATTGTGCGGAGACACCAAAACAAAGTCTCCAAATCCCAAGGTGAAAATTGATATTCCCACCACAGTACAGTACTGCAAGGTGCCACAGAAAATCAGTGTCCTACCGACAAAGACCAAGAATACTTCGACTTTGCCAGGGTCAACTTACCCAAGTATGTGTATGCCAAGTAAGGTATAGCTCAACTCACCATCCATGAGAAGAGGGCCAGGGTCCATCCCTGTAGGTTGTTTGACCAAGAGTCCCAAACAACATTTGTCACTAGAAATGTGGCAGATGATCTACAGTTAAAGCCTGCAAAATAGGTGACCTTAAATATTTCGGGGTTCCTAGTTGATACAGGACCTCAAGTCTACCAGGTGGTACAGCCATCGGTACGATTAGGCAGCTACGTCTGTCAGGTACCAGTCATTGTGTTGGACACAATTCCAATAGACCTACATGTACAAGCTCTGGGAGCTACTGCAAAATTCCTGAGAAATAGAGGAATAAAATTGGCTGATAAAATTAAGTCTGATCACCTCACCGACTTCGTAATTTTTGTAGGTGCGGACTACAACCACCAATTCATCAGTAGCCCTACTAAATATCAGCGCATAAACATGTTTCAGCAGGAGGCAAATTACTCACAGGCCAAGTATATAGCCTGAGGAGACAAATGTCTGCAGACAAACAGTACCAATAGAACACACCCTCCACCTCATCCATCCATCAAGGGTCAGCCCTCGTCATGGCCATTGTGGATTTGTTCAATACCAACAGAAATTTAAATTTATCAGTTGATTATACAACTCCAGTAGTATTATACTATTGAGATTACAGCTGACTATAACAGAGGTTGATCTTAATATCATCATTTAAACCTGAAGATGAGTTCATGAGGCCTTAGTGGCAAATCAGTGAACAGTAGCCTAAACAGCTACAAGTCACCTGCGACTAATGTTACTGAACCTACTGCAGTCTCAGAACCATAATTGACTCTATTGATTGAATATTCAATCCTCTGAATCTAATAACCATATTAAATTAAATCTGTAAAAAAAATAAACTCCAGCAAATAAGCACAAGGGAGCATGACTGACTATATAAATCCAACAACTGATGTTGATACATTTATTATTTAATCAAGATATATTCCATGGGCCTCAGTGTTTATATATCAGTAACCAGTTAAATGAACAAGCTTCAAGTTAACACAACTAATGTCACTGTTACCATTGCAGTCCCAGAATCATACTTGACTATAGTATTCACATTCAGTCCTCTGGTCGGCCGAGCGGACAGCACGCTGGACTTGTGATCCTGTGGTCCTGGGTTCGATCCCAGGCGCCGGCAAGAAACAATGGGCCGAGTTTCTTTCACCCTATGCCCCTGTAACCTAGCAGTAAAATAGGTACCTGGGTGTTAGTCAGCTGTCACGGGCTGCTTTCTTGGGGTGGAGGCCTGGTTGAGGACTGGGCCGCGGGGACACTAAAGCCCCGAAATCATCTCAAGATAACCTCTGGGGTTAAATAAAATATAATTAGGCTAGAAATTTCGCCTCCCAAGAGTTAACAGAGAAATCAAATCGTCAAAGAACTCCAACCCCTGCAACTCTAGTACGAGACATCCATCCTGTATGAACTCATGCACAAATGTGTGAATACTAAATATTAACATCAAATTAATCTAATAAATCTGAGGATGAGTATCGGTGTTCATCAGGTCTAAATTTTGGACTTCGACTCGTGTTTAGCCCTCTCGGGAATTATGTCAGAAAACCTAACATCATTTACTAACATTTAATACATTAGGCAGATAATATTGCTGCTGTTTTGCAATAAAAAATTAATCCTAGAAAAGGGTTAATTTGTTTCTATTATCCCACTTTCGGTAATATTATATGTACTCTAATACTGTAGTGAATGTCTACTAACCAATAATTTATATTGATGACTAGTTGTACCCGGCCATGCATTGTTGTTTCTCTGGAAAACACATGCTTTGCTTAGCGACAGCAACCCCTCCCCTTTCCCCTCATCCTCCCCAACATTCCCCCTCGCCCGTCCCTTCATTTTCCCAGCCATTCCCCACTCCCGTCCCCTCGTCCTCCCCACCATCCCCCCAATCCCGTCCCCTCGTCCTCCCCACCATTCCCCACTCCCTCGTTCAATGCATTCCCAAATGATCTGATGTTCCTATCACTGAAAAATAAGACGAACAGTTAAAAAACTAAATTAATAAAATAAAAAAATAAAATAATTAATTGTACTCACAAAATGAATGATATGGTAAAGAACTCAGCCCAATGCCATGCAATGTCACACAAAATAATTAAATCAAAATGAAAATAAATCAAAATCTATGAAAATTTAATTTATTAGTGCAATTGGAAACATTGAAATGGAATCGCAACATATTTGGTATAGTGTGTGTTGCTTTTACATGCAACAGATGGAGCTGGTTTTCCAAAAAAAAGTGTTTTTACCTGCCACAGGTATAGCATGTATGTAGTAGGTACATAAAACATGGGCGTATTCAAATGCAACGTTCTGTCCAAATTTCAAAACAATCGGTAAAGAGGTTTTGGAGATTTCCCTTACATGGAAACAATTTTTCCCGAAAAGCATGTTTTTACCTGTCACAGACGTGACAACTATATAGTAGGAATATAAAAACACACTCGTATATGAATGGAATGTTGTGTGAAAATTTCAAAGCAATCGGTGAAGAACCTTCGTAGATTAGAGATTTTGAACAAACGAACATTTACATTTTTATTTATATAGACTACATAAATAAACCATCAACCCCCCCCCCCAGAATGTGTATTGAAAACAATTTGTGAGATTTTTAAACCATAGTGTCCACTTTTAACATCAAACAATTTGCTATCGAAAATATAAATTAACGTAAAATATAAATTTCTATATTAATTAATGTAAACTAAATAAATTTAAATCTCACATGTCAATTCCCAACAAGACGTCTCGTAGCTCTCTTTTGCTGGTCACCTGACTATTGGTCCCATGTTGATTGGCACGAAAATATCTAGAGTCCATTTGCAAACTGTCATATTAGAAAATGTCAGAAAGTGACTGTTACGGCCCTATTGGGTTGCAACTGGGTTCTTTCTCTGATGTTATTAGAGTTTGGGTATCCGGCCCCAAGTTAGTAGTGGCTTTCAAGGGGTGTGTTCCGTAACGCAAGTAAATTAAAGGGGAAGGGATACAAATACTCAAAATTAAATATATATTGCTACCACCACCATAAATAAATATATCACAGTCACACGCGGGGTTACTATTATAACACTTCTTATTTACAATAACTCGTCTTCCTCCGAAGACACAGGATGCTCCACGGTGCTCACGATGAGTAGCCCTGGTCCTCTTCTCGTGGCCTCACGATGAATCCTCAGATTCTCTAGACGAGTCTACCCCGGCCACAGGCCAGCCAAATCACAGTCCCACTGGGTGCACCGTCGTGGAGGCCTTCAACCACAAATCCAGCCTGTAGCTGGCAGGTTCCAATCAGCTACGCTGCGTAGGCCACTCCATGACCGATACCAGGGTTGCGAGCCCTAGGCAGGAGCCTCGTGTGATTCCACAGATCACTCTCCTCACCACAACACCCCAGTGGCTAGTCTTCTCCACCAGTCAGCCCTGGGTACGACAATCCCTGGTTCTGCCACCTCACAGGCAGGCTAACACAACAGTGTTCATCCGGGGGGTGACTCACATCTTCTGCAGCAAATGCGTGGAGATACTACGGCTGCCTTGGGTAGACTGCCCATTCCTCCAATCCAGCAGTCCCAGGTCGACTCTGTAATCAGACACGTCATCAGTACTAGGGACACTCTAGGGCATCTCACTCACAGGCTTAGACACAAACGTCCACCTATCCACTCCATAGATGGAGTTGCAGTCTAAGCGTCACCTCACCAGAGGTCAGCAGCGGCTACGTTACTAGCTGATCAAGACAGGAAACCAGCCCCTGTGGCCGGTATATCTCGTCCTCACTAGATGGCGTCGTCCATTTGGAGGGGGTTTCGGGAGCTGATTCACAGATGGCGTGGTCGTCACCGCTCCGTGCTAGGACGCTGGGCTCGGGTCCGTAACAGTGACCATCTAAAAAATCTTTAAAGTAAAATTTCTAATAAACTGTGCAACTTGTACATTTCCTGCTTGAACTAAAATTATCACTGGCCCATTGTACAAGTAGGTTGAACAATTTGTTTGGTAGGTTCTATCATATGTTCTTATTCCCCAACCCTTTAACCTAACCTTTCAGATGCAGTTTATTGTGTTTTTGACGTATTTGTTGAATATATTATCCTTTTCCTAACCTTTCAGATGTAGCTTTGTTTCTCCTTTTTGTATATTTTTACCCAAACCCACCATCCCACTTAACCTTCTTTCCTTCTTTTACTTTGTTTTCACATATAAGTTCATTCTTTATCTTAGTAATAATAAAATTACATTAGTAAAGAATCAGATCTATTAAGACTTGAAATTGAGAAAAACAAGAGAGCAAGTGAGTGAGAGCATGAAAAGAGGAGAAAAGAGTAAGAGAGAGGGGGGAGGAAGAGCATGGGAGCACTAAGACTTGAATTTGAGAAAAAGAAAAACTAAGTGAATGAGAGTGAGGGTGTGAGAATGGGGGCATTAAGACTTGAATTTGAGAAAGAAGAGAGCATTTGAGCAAATGAGGGAGAGAGAGGGGGAGGAAGAGAGAGATAGAAAAGGAGGTTTAGAAGGAGTAGGAGAATCAAAGTAAAAGAAGGAAAGAAGGTTAAGTGGGATGGTGGGTTCGGGTAAAAATATACAAAAAGGAGAAACAAAGCTACATCTGAAAGGTTAGGAAAAGGATAATATATTCAACAAATACGTCAAAAACACAATAAACTGCATCTGAAAGGTTAGGTTAAAGGGTTGGGGAATAAGAACATATGATAGAACCTACCAAATAAACTACATCTGAAAGGTTAGGTTAAAGGGTTGGGGAATAAGAACATATGATAACAAACATAATAAATACAACTTATGAGCAACTTGATGAACTTTAACAAATAACCCTTGATCTGCAAAAATGACCATTTGAGAAATTAGCCCTTGAAACGAGTAAGTTCCCATATATAACAAAAATCCTTTGAAATGGTTAAACACCAAATCTTAAACAAATAACACTTGAAATGCAAAAACGTCCATTTGAGAAATTATCCCTTGAAATGAGTAAATGCCCATATATAACAAAAATTCTTTGAAATGCTTAAATATCCAATCTCTAACAAATAGCACTTGAAATGCATAAGTGACCATTTGAGAAATTATCCCTTGAAATGAGTAAATGCCCATATATAACAAAAATTCTTTGAAATGCTTAAATATCCAATCTCTAACAAATAGCACTTGAAATGCATAAGTGACCATTTGAGAAATTAACTAATGAAATGAGTAAATGAATATGAGACAATGATTGACGAAACACAAAAGACAAGAAGGAATAATTATGTAAGTTAGATCATGTCTGGTTTGACTAGGTAAGTTAGGATACATCAGTTTGGGAATGTAAGATTAAGTTAGGTAAAGCAAGTTAGGTTAGGATAGGATAGGTAAGATAAGTTAAATAAGTTAGGTTAAGCAGGTTAAGTTAGGTAAGGTAAGGTAAGTTAGGTTAAATTATGTAAGTTATGTAAGATAGGTAAGGTAAGGTAAGTAAAGTTAAGCAGGTTAGGTTATGCAGGTTAAGTTAGGTAAAGTAGGTAAGTTAAGTTAGGGTAGGTAAAGTTAGGTTAGGCAGGTTAAGTTAGGTAAATGTAGGTAAGTTAGGTTAAGCAGGATAAGTTAGGTTAAGTCAGGTAAGTTAGGTAAGATAGGTAAGGTAAGGTAAGGTAAGTTAAGTTAAGCAGGTTAGGTTATGCAGGTTAAGTTAGGTAATGTAGGTAAGTTAGGTTAAGCAGGTTAAGTTAAGTTAGGTAATGTAGGTAAGTTAGGTAAGATAGGTAAGGTAAGGTAAGTTAAGTTAAGCAGGTTAGGTTATGCAGGTTAAGTTAGGTAATGTAGGTTATTTAGGTTAAGCAGGTTAAGTTAAGTTAGGTAATGTAGGTAAGTTAGGTAAGATAGGTAAGGTAAGTTAAGTTAAGCAGGTTAGGTTATGCAGGTTAAGTTAGGTAATGTAGGTAAGTTAGGTTAAGTTAGGTAATGTAGGTAAGTTAAGTTAGGGTAGGTAAAGTTAGGTTAGGCAGGTTAAGTTAGGTTAAATTATGTAAGTTAGGTAAGATAGGTAAGGTAAGGTAAGTTAGGTTAAGCAGGATAAGTTAGGTTAGGTAAGATAGGTAAGGTAAAATAGGTAAAGTTAGGTTAGGTTAGGTAAGATAGGTAAGGTAAGGTAAGATAGGTAAAGTTAGGTTATGCAGGTTAAGTTAGGTAAGTAACATTGGGTGGAGAGGATAGGTTACGTAGGTTTGAACAGTGTAGTTCAGAGAACAGTTTTAGGGTAAAGCGACTAAGGAAATATATTTTAACAAGTGCAGGTTTGGTATGAAAAGCTGAACTAGTTACATTTTGGAGAGAAAATTTTATGACTGAAGATGTCTTAAAGAATAACATGATGGAAGAAGGAGAGTTTCTTTGATGAATGAAGGTGTCTTAGAGAACAACTTTTTGGAGAACGAAGATGAATTAGAGATCGCTTTGATGACTCTGAGAATAACTCTGGTCAACGAATATGGATTGGAAAGTTTCTCTAATGAACGAAGGTGAGTTAAGATTAACTTTTATGATTTACAGAACATCTTTGATGTCGTAGATAACAACATTGATGTCTTAGAGAACAACTTTTGATGACTCTGAGAATAACTTTGATGAGTTTGAGAATGACTTCTGAGAACATGAGTAGTATTTTGTTAGCTCAGAGAATAACTTTTTGATGACATAGAGAATAACTTTGATGACTCTGAGAATAACTTT
Source organism: Procambarus clarkii (assembly GCF_040958095.1). NCBI lineage: Eukaryota > Metazoa > Arthropoda > Malacostraca > Decapoda > Cambaridae > Procambarus > Procambarus clarkii. The sequence continues at coordinate 52,329,077 of NC_091158.1, read as the reverse complement.
GCTGTGTCTTAGAGAATAACTTTGAGGACTTAGAGAATGTCTTTGATGAATGGAAGGTTACTTAGAGAATAACATATCATGACTGAGAATAACTTTTGATAGCTCTTAGAATAACTTTGATGTCTTAGAGAATAACTTTAGATGTCTCTGAGAATAACTTTTATGAACGAAGATGTCTGAGATTAACTTTGACGTCTCTTGGAATAACTTTTGTGGACATGAGAGTATCTTTGGATAACTCTGAGATTAACTTTGATGTCTTTGAAACAACTTTGATGACTTTGAGAACAAGTTTGATAGCTCTGAGAAAGACTTTGTTGTCTTAGAGAATAACTTTGAGGACTTAGCGAATTAATATGTTGAACAAAAGTGAGTTAGAGATTACATTTGATAACTTAAGATTAGCTTAAGATGTCTCTGAGAATAACTTTTATGAACGAAGATGTCTGAGATTAACTTTGACGTCTCTTGGAATTACTTTTGTGGACATGAGAATATCTTTGGATAACTCTGAGATTAACTTTGATGTCTTTGAAACAACTTTGATGAACGAGAGTGAGTTAGAGATTACCTTTGTTAACTCTGAGATCAACTTTGATGAACAAAAGTGAGTTAGAGATTACATTTGATAACTCTAAGATTAACTTAAGATGTCTCTGAGACAAACTTTTATAACATAGAAATTAACTTTAATGACCAAAAGTGAGTTAGAGAATACCTTTTGATGACTCCGAGAATAACTTTGATGAACAAAGATGTTTTGGAAAGTTTCTCTGCAGAACGAAGGTGACTCTGAGAATAACTTTTATGTCTTAGAGAAGAACATTGATGGTTTAGAGAGAATATCTTTGATGAAAAATGATGTCTTAGATTAACTTTGATGACTCTGTGCATAACTTTGATGACTTTGAGAACAAGTTTGATAGCTCTCAGAAAGACTTTGTTGTCTTAGAGTATAACTTTAAGGACTTAGCGAATTAATATGTTGAACGAAAGTGAGTTAGAGATTACCTTTGTTAACTCTGAGATTAACTTTGATGAACGAGAAAATACTTTTTGATGGCATCGAGAACAAGTTTAATATCTCTGAGAATAACTTTTATGCCTCTGAGATTATCTTTAATGAACGAAGATGTCTTAGAAAGTTTCTCTGATGAATGAAAGGTTACTTAGAGAATAGCATTTTGATGACTGAGATTAACTTTTTGATGACTCTGAGAATAACTTTTATGCCTCTGAGATTAACTTTAATGAACGAAGATGTCTTAGAAAGTTTCTCTGATGAATGAAAGGCTACTTAGAGAATAGCATTTTGATGACTGAGATTAACTTTTTGATGACTCTGAGAATAACTTTGAGGATGCGAGTAAATTTTTGAGTGTTTGAGAGTGTCTTTTGATATCTCGAAGAGTGCCCTTGAAGTCTTAAAGGATGTCTTTGATGTCTCGAAGGATGTCTTAGAGTGTAACTTTGGAGTCTTTGAGTAAGTCCTTGATGTATTGAAGAGTGTCTTTGATTTCTCGAAGAGTAACTTTGGTGTTACGGAGAGCACCTTTGACTATTTTTCTTACTTAACGACATATAATTTTACGAAAGTGCTGAAAAAGATACATTTGACTATTTTTTCTTACTTAGCGACATATAATTTTAGTTACGAAAGTGTTGAAAAAGTTACATTTGACTCTTTTAGTTGAGGAAAGACAAGAAAAAAATATGATGACAGTGACTATTTTAGTGCTCCACAAAGTATAAATGTCAGTTAAGAACGACGTTGATAGATATCTTTGACTATATTTTCTTACTTGACGATGGATAAAGTTAGTTATGAACAGTGCTGAAAAGATTCCTTTGACAATTTTTAGCTAAGCGAAAGGTTGTTTTAGTTAAGAACGGTGTTGAATGAGATTAATCCTGACTATTTTCAGATGAGAGAAGTGATATTTCAGTTAAGAAATGAAAAGGAAACATGATGAAGTAACTATTTTTAGTTGACCGATGAATACTTTTAGTTGAGCAAAAGACAAAACATGATGAACATGACTTTTCTGATGATTGGCGGATAATTTTTAGATAAGAAATGACAATGAAACATGATGAACACGGTTATTTTCTGTTGACTATGGATAAGTTTAGTTGAAAAATGACGAAAGTGACTATGTTTTAGTTGATTTGCGAAAGATTTTTAGTTAAGAAGTTACGAGAAAGGTTTGTCTTTGTAAATTTGGAACTGAATAAAGTGTAGATTTGTTTAAGAACATGGCTGGTAGAACTATTAAGTTGACAACGAGAATTACTTTGACATAGTTTTGAAAATGAAACTGGGAGACTAAAATTGTTGAGGGAACTGTATTGCTGTATAATATTTGGCAAAGAACTAGTTAGTGAATGGAAGAAAACAAATTGGTTTAAAGAAACAAAGAACATAAAAGAATTGAGGTTATGTTGGGGAATGAACACAGTGAACATACGGTGAACACAGAAAACATGTAAGAAAAAGTTGATGAATAGAGTGAACATGCAGGGAATAAGAACTTATAGAGAATATGAAGACATGATAAGGAACATAGGGAATACAAAGAATGAACACTGAACATGTGAAGAACAAGCTAAGAACATTGAGAACATGAATACTGAGTATAAAAGTTATACAGAGAACATGAAAATATGACAAAGAACATAGTGAACATACGGGGGAAACGGCAGAAAAAATTTGAACTGAGCATACTGTAAACATTTGTAGAACATGGAATGAACACAGAAAACATGGAAAAAAATGTGAAGAACACATCTGAATATAGAGAAAATATGCAAATACAGGGGGGACAAGAGCTGGAGCTCAGTTACTGACTTGATCTTATTTACTACGTCTGAAATATGACTGTTTAAAATTTCAGGGGGATTGGACTGCTAGTAGCGAAAATGTGGTCTCTGTCAAATTTGGGTCTTTAATTGGACTCTGATTAATTTCGATCATGAACTGGACTCTGATGAATTTTGCTATCAAAGTAGACTCTGGCGAATTTGAGCATAAACTGGACTCTGGCGAAAATTGGGTTTAAAATGGACTCTCAAATTTTCACATATTACAGGACACTGATGAAATCTGCTCTCAAAGTAGACCATGGCGAATTTCTGTTGATAATTGGACTCTGATGAAATATGAGCTTAAAACTGTCTCTGACTAATTTTACTCACAAAGTAGACTCTGGCGAATTTCTGTTGATAATTGGACTCTGATGAAATATGAGCTTAAAACTGTCTCTGACGAATTTTGCTCTCAAAGTAGACTCTGGCGAATTTCTGTTGATAATTGGACTCTGATGAAATATGAGCTTAAAACTGTCTCTGACTAATTTTACTCACAAAGTAGACTCTGGCGAATTTCTGTTGATAATTGGACTCTGATGAAATATGAGCTTAAAACTGTCTCTGATGAATTTTGCTCTCAGAGTAGACTCTGGCGAATTTCTGTTGATAATTGGACTCTGATGAAATATGAGCTTAAAACTGTCTCTGACTAATTTTGGTCTTTACAGGTGAAATAGCCGTAAATGGATATAAAACTAAATGTTATGGATAAGTTGTCTGTTTTCCTTAACAAAACATCTAAGTCTCGGAAATTATTTTTCTCATAAGAATTCCATACTTCTAAAATCTCGGAAATTACTCACTCATAAAAAATCCTTAATCCCAAATCTGTGACTCCCCAAATTCACCTGAAAACCCCGACATGCTACACACGATATTTGACCTGAAAAAAAAAATCGTCTGTGGACTGTACAGTCCACAGGGGATTTTTCTCCCAGAAAAAAAATCGTCTGTGGCATGTCATCCCTACTACTCACACCAGGAGCCCACCACGGCTAAGGGCACACCAGGAGCCCACCACGGCTAAGGGCACACCAGGAGCCCACCACGGCTGAGGGCACACCAGGAGCCCACCACGGCTGAGGGCACACCAGGAGCCCACCACGGCTGAGGGCACACCAGGAGCCCACCACGGCTAAGGGCACACCAGGAGCCCACCACGGCTGAGGGCACACCAGGAGTGCACCACGGCTGAAGGCACACCAGGAGTCCACCACGGATAAGGGCACACCAGGAGCCCACCACGGCTAAGGGCACACCAGGAGCCCACCACGGCTGAGGGCACACCAGGAGCCCACTACGGCTGAGGGCACACCAGGAGCCCACCACGGCTGAGGGCACACCAGGAGCCCACCACGGCTAAGGGCACACCAGGAGCCCACCACGGCTGAGGGCACACCAGGAGTGCACCACGGCTGAAGGCACACCAGGGGCCCATCACGGCTGAGGGCACACCAGGAGCCTACCAAGGTCCGTTGACCCCCAGCACCTCTCGGGTCAGCCGGCGGTGGACACTGTCACCCCGCCGGTAGAACCAGCCAGAAAAGGTTCAAAATCTATCAATAATCCTGTCACCCAAGGTGATATGTGCGCCAGGCGTCATAACAATCCGGACTCCTGAATCGGAACGCAAAACGGCAGTATCAAAACTTAAAATCGCTCGAGATGGTCCAGACGGCCGTTTGTCGTCAAGCTTGAACCAGGAGTTCATCAAATAACTGGCGAAGCTAAGATACCCAGTAAGATACTCCATTACAATTAATCAAACTCTCAGCCAAGGCAATATGCCAGCAGTAGTACTGTGCAGCCTCACTACTTTAGTACTACAGACTCTTGTCAAGTATAGACAAACACCTTCAGAGTTATTAATCTACAGTTTCCTGGTGTATGGTAATAGTTCTGTGCCTCACATCCCACGCATGTCCAAGAGTGATTCTTGGATAATAGTATTCAGTAGAAATCCAGGTCATCAATAATAACAGAGAGGACACATAAATACAGTTTAATATATAACATTTAATGAAATAAAATAAATACCAAATTTTCGAACTGGAATCACTGAAAAGTTTAAACAAAACCTCCTAATGGGTGTCAGCACACCCAGACTGCTAATGCCCCATTTATAGTCAAAATTATTCTCTACTGCACATTACTTTTTTCTATACCTGTAGAATGCATGCAAGAGTGTCAAAAAGCAAATAAATCGAAAATCTACTCGGAAAACAGAAGTTACTGAGGTTGTCGTCATCAACTTTACAATTACTTTAACAGTTAACTCATCAGCTCAAAGAACTGGGAAACGCATAAGTTATAAATCTATGGCCCTCTCTACGGGGTGGCAAACAATTTTGAGTCCCGCTAAAAATGTTACTGCAAGTGTCTCTGTTGCTACTTACTATAACTGGGCCACTGCACTGCGAAACTTCACTATACAAGAATGCCAAAGGTCTCTCACATGGCGACTGCTTCACTGCATTGTTCTTACCTTGAAGATTTCACAACGGATCCTTGCAGACCAGGACTGTCCATAGTTCTGTAGCACTCCTCTAGAAAACTGATGTGTAGTTATGCCTCCCCATAACTACATGGAAGCCGGTTGGCCGAGCGGACAGCACACTGGACTTGTGATCCTGTGGTCCCGGGTTCGATCCCGGGCGCCGGCGAGAAACAATGGGCAGAGTTTCTTTCACCCTATGCCCCTGTTACCTAGCAGTAAAATAGGTACCTGGGTGTTAGTCAGCTGTCACGGGTTGCTTCCTGGGGTTGGAGGCCTGGTCGAGGACCGGGCCGCGGGGACACTAAAAAGCCCCGAAATCATCTCAAGATAACCTCAAGATAACCCCCCCCCCCAAGCCACACGTTGGTCCTGCACAGCTCGTTGGAGGGCCGTCACTCCATCCACCACACGTTAGCCGCCTCCCATTGCTTCAACTCTGCAACATTCTGGAAAATCGATGAATTTCACCTATTTGAGAATCATTAGGCTTCTCCTCAGAACTTCAGAATGACCCTGTTATCAACAAATTGTGGACATAAAATTTTAAAAAATTCTTCTAAAACTCTGGAGGGATGCCAGGCAAGGCCTGGCACACCTTCCCTCAACTAAAATTAAGCCAACATCCAGCTAATGAGACTTGTCAGAAGACCCGACACCATTTACTGACATTTAATACAACAGGCAAATAATATTGCTGTTGCTTTGTAATAACAAATTAACCCTAAAAAAATTAAAATTAACTCATAGAAAACGAGAGCATAATGGAAATTTCCTCCAGTGGAAAACTGGGGATATCATTGCCACGTCGTTATTAAATTCACCAGATATATTATTGGGATTCTTAATCCGAACGCAATGATCATTCTTAATACAGCAATCTCTGGACTGTAAATATCATAAAAACATTTCCCTTGACTCAACTTAATTATTAGTACCAAAATAGAGTAAATGTGGGTCCCTTAACTACTTCTTGACATCTGGGTAAAACAACCAACATATCAGTGGCAGAGGGCCAGAAGAGTTGCCAGTAATTTTTAACACGAGTCTTGCTGGAGCAGAACAACTGTAATTTACACTTGGACCAGTGTTATGGGACTAATAGTGCTCCCTTTATCAACTCCAACTTCGTCTACAATAAGAGAAGGGTCTTCTCCAATTCCTATACTATCTAGCTTACTATTGGCCAGTAATATTAGATTTAGGATATATTCTGGTCAGGACACATAGCAAGCCACCCAACAGTGTAAATATTATTTAACTCCTATTCAATCAATATAATAATAATAAAAATAATAATAATTTATTTAGGGAAAGTACATACATAGCTGCAGGGTTACAGTACAAACATTCTGTTAGATTTAAAGATAGAGGTAGTACATACAATACCTAAAGCCACTAGTACGCATAGCGTTTCGGGCAAGGAGAGGTGGGAAAAAACCCTCTTAGACTAAAACTTAATAGTAATTGAGCTTAAAGTATAAATTGCGTTGAAAGAAAAAAATAATAAAATATAAAAAAACGGGGGAAACATGGTAGTAAATTAGCCAATATACAAGTTGGTCAACAAACAGCCCTTTTTTTAAATAGTAAGACATGGGTTGACATTGAGAAGTAAGATAGGTTACATGGAGTTAATTATGTAGTACTAAGTTTTAAACTGGTTGAGAGAGGTACAATCTTTGACATGACTGAGAAGGTCATTCCACATTCTGGGTCTCTTGATTTGTAGAGCATTCCTAGTTTGATTAAGTCTTACTCTTGGAATATCAAAAAGATATTTGTTTCTGGTGTGGTGCCCATGAGTTCTGTTGCAACCTTCTAGGAAGCGTTGAAGGTCAGGATTGATATTACAATTCAAAGTTTTAAATATATAGAGTACACAAGAGAGGATGTGCAGTGACTTAATATCTAACATATTCAGAGATTTGAGTAAGGGTACCGAGTGCTGTCTGGGGCCAGAGTTAGATATTGTTCTTATAGCCTCTTTGTGTTGGGTAATTAGAGGACGTAAATGATTTTGGGTTATCTTGAGATGATTTCGGGGCTTTAGTGTCCCCGCGGCCCGGTCCTCGACCAGGCCTCCACCCCCAGGAAGTAGCCCGTGACAGCTGACTAACACCCAGGTACCTATTTTACTGCTAGGTAGCAGGGGCATTGGGTGAAAGAAACTCTGCCCATTGTTTCTCGCCGGCGCCCAGGATCGATTCTGGGACCACAAGATCACAAGTCTAGTGTGCTGTCCGCTCGGCCGACCGGCTCCCAAGTAGTAGTAGTTTACTACCGGGGTAGTAGATCCCCAAGCACAAATACCATAGTTGAGATAAGGATAGATAAGAGAGTAATAGAGCGTCACCAGGGCAGGGCGAGGAACATAATATCTGATCTTAGAAAGAATGCCAACAGTTTTAGAAACTTTTTTTGCTATATTTAGAATGTGTCCCTGGAAATTCAGCTTGTTATCGTTGAGGACACCAAGGAATTTACCATCAACCTTACTACTGATTTGTATATTGTTTATTCTTAAATTCAATTTCATTTATTACCAAACGAAATATAGAAAGTTATGTCAATATTAAGGGTGAGTTTGTTAGTAGTTAGCCAAAGATGGACTTTATTTAGTTCAGTGTTCACAGTAACGTTTAGAGCAAGCGGGTCAGGACTGGAGAAATTGAAAGTTGAGTCATCAGCAAATAAGATTGGTTTGAAGTGTTAAGATGCTTTTGGAAGGTCATTAATGTAGATGAGAAAGAGGAGAGGGCCAGGTATGCTGCCCTGAGGAACACCGATGTTTATAGGTAGTGTCGGAGAAATTGAATTATTCACAGAAACATACTGGAGCCTGTCAGTAAGGTAGGACTGAAGGTATTGCAGGGAGTTACCGCTGACTCCATAATGATGTAATTTAAGAAGGCTTTGGTGGTTGACAGTGTCAAAAGCCTTACGCAGGTCCACAAATATCCCAACAGGGAACTCATTTTTATCAAGAGCTACATATATCAAGTTAATCATACTAATAAATATATCGTTAGTGTTTTTTTTGGGTCTGAAGCCATATTGACAAAAGCTTAGTATATTGTGTTTGGCTAGATAAGAGTAAAGCTGCTTGTAGATTAGTTTTTCAAATATTTTTGACAAGTTTGGCAGAATTGATAAAGGTCTGAAGTTGTTGACATCAGTGAGATCACCACATTTATGGACTCGGGTTACTCTCGTTTTTTTTTAGAATATCTGGAAAAGTTTGGAGTTCAAGTGACTTGTTGTAGAGCAATGCAGTGGCGGGGGCTAAGGATCTGGAGGCTTTTTTATAGATTAGAGTTGGTATCTCCGCAAGGGCACTAGACTTGGTCTCAAGGGAAAGGATTACCTCATTTACATCAGTGGAATTAGCGGGCGTTAGGTACAGAGACTGTGGGTAGTTACCTGTAAGATAGTCCTGAACATTAGTACTGGAAGATGGAATATAATAGCAAGGGATGACCCAATGGATGAGAAGAACCTATGGAATTTAATAGCAGTATCAGTGGCTGAAAGCAGACCGTCGTTATTGGACAGGATTATTGGTTTGTTATTTAAAATCTTTTTTTATCCCAATATTTGTGAAATTGTGCTCCATGTTTTCTTAATGTTGCCCTTTGTTTGAGTAAATTTATCTTCGTTGTATTTAATTTTGGCTCTTCTAATTATTTTAGATAGTAATGATGAGTAATTCTTTGAAAGTTCTTTGGAGACAATACCTAACCTATATTTCTTCTCAAGGTCATGTTTTTATTAATAGATTTAGGTATCCCCTTTGTAAGCCAAGAATTGTTTAGTCTTTTAGTTGTGACTTGTTTCGTAGCAAAGGACAGTGGGTTATCTTGAGATGATTTCGGGGCTTTAGTGTCCCCGCGGCCCGGTCCGCGACCAGGCCTCCACCCCCAGGAAGCAGCCCGTGACAGCTGACTAACACCCAGGTACCTATTTACTGCTAGGTAACAGGGGCATTCAGGGTGAAAGAAACTTTGCCCATTTGTTTCTGCCTCGTGCGGGAATCGAACCCGCGCCACAGAATTACGACTCCTGCGCGCTATCCACCAGGCTACGAGGCCCCTAGGCCCCGAGGCCCCCTGGGTGTTATAATGGCTGAGAGTTTTTTGAAGAAATGATTGCATTGCAAGGTTGATGTCCCCTATGGTACCTAATTCGGACTCCCAGTTGATATTAGCAGCAGCAGCTATAAAATTGCCTATAGAAGTTTCATTGTGCAGCCTAAAGCTTATCTTCCTTGTATCTAGAGGTGGTTTGTAAATGTTGGTTAGGAGAAATGTGGGGTAATGGTTTGTAGTGCTATCAGTGATTATCCCTGAAGTAAGCGGAGAGGTTATGTTGGTCCAGCTGTGATCAAGAGCTGTGGCAGTACTATCAGTGATTCTAGTAGTTCTAGTGATTAAGGGTATGAGGAAGCAGGAATTCATACAGTTGAGGAAACTAGCAACAGGAGGGTTATCAGGCTCACAGAGGTCAACGTTAAAGTCCCCAGAAATAATTAAGTGTTTTTGTTCAGTCTGTTCTCTAGTATTAGATTTCTAAGGTTAGAGTTAAATTCAGTCACATCAGTGTTAGAAATTCTGTAGACTGCTCCCACAGTTAGGACAGCCTCGCTACACTTGACCTTGAAACAGGCAAATATATACTCTCTACAAGGGTCTCTAGTTTTAATTACTTTTAAGCAAGTCAGTTCTTGGTGGTAGAAAAGAGAAGTACCACCAGTACTATATGCTATATTTCCCCTGATATAGCTGCCATATTTAGGGGTACTGATATTATTTGTAAGTGCCCTTTGACAGGTGTAATTAAAGAGGAAGAAGAATTAACACTAGTTACCTAGTACACTAGTACAAATGTTAATGCCAGCCTCAACCAGGAGGATTATTTGGTGTGATCATCCTTGTTCATAACTGGTGAACTCCCACTATATACAGATAAAACCTCCCCATTTTAGTTAATAATATATGTAGTCTAATACTGTAGTGAATGTCTACTAACCAATAATTTATATTGATAACTACATAAATAAACCAAGAACTCCCCAACAATGTGTAAGGAAAGTGATTTGTGAGTATTTTAAACCATACAGTCTACTTTAAACATCAAATAATTTGCTATCAAAAATATAAATTAAAACGTAAAATATAAATTACTATAACAATTTATATCAACTAAATAAATATAAATCTCACAGGTCACTTCCCTACATTAATAGTCCTTCGAACTGGATGAACCAGAAATACTACGCTGGTCCATCAAATTAAATAAACTAGTGTAATTAACAATATTATAAATATTGTCAGTCACAAGACCGGCGGCATACTACCCTAGGAAGCTCAGAGCCTCTCAGAGGCTTTGTGGAGGACACCCACCAGTTTCGTGGTGTTTATATCTGCGGAGTGACAGCGCTTAAATTAACACCAGACAAATTACGGCTACGCCTTCGCAAGTTTATATACACTAAATTTGTGGTGCTTAATTTCGTGAAAGGTGACTAATAACAGACTTAATACTTCTAGATAATACTAGAGGTTAATAAGAGACTAACATCACCAATTGTGTATATAATTTCTATTGAATAAAGAATTATTTAACATATAAATAATCCAAATTTAATATATATTGCACTAGTATCATATTACCATGACTACTTGAAATAATAATTGTTCATTCTAGTCAAATTTAGTACCATAGTCTAGTTGTACTACATTGAATAACCTAGCACCATTAATTAATGGTGCAGACCCTATTTTGGGTTTGATTTATACTAGCTTGAGTTGAGTTGTGAATTTATAATTTACCTGTTTTATAATTGTTTACCAATAATCATTGCACCTTTGAGTGGCTAATTAGTGTCTACACCAACCAGAGGTGATGTTGATGAGCTAACCTGATGGTACTTCCAGTATTGACAATGGATTATCACTCAAATCATTTGTGTATGATTTATATATAATGTATACTAATTTTAAGTGTTAACCTCTAGAAAAGGTAGGATTATAGCCTAGTAAATTACAAATTTTACCCTAGGCTACTACAATTGGTGCTTGCTCACAATTTATGAATTAATACCCCTGTTACTTTCACTACAAAATTATGGGGCCTAAAAACAGAATTCAGCAGCCAGTACAACACACGAAATATCTAGTAAGAGTATGTTGTACCACTGATCATATGTGAGTCACAACGGACATGTGACTAGACAACTGAACAAGTGTGATCAATTGACCCGACAAATGTGATACCTAAAGTATTTGAAAACCATATAGAGGTGGGTAACAGAAAATATAAAGAACTACCGAGGCTGGGAATAATTATCTTCAAAGCCTCGTTCAACAAAATGCTGAACCCGACAAACTTCCATGCCTAAACGGAACAATATGTAAAGGATGTCCAAGTTCACCTTGATAAATTAATACAGTTCGTAAAAAAATTAAATATAAACTCTGTCTCTCAAAATGTTCTAACAACAAGTGGAGCTAATACATCTGAACCATTCAATGAAGTTCTTCTTACTGCCATTGATCTACCTCAATTTCATGGGAGAGAAGAGGAAAATTTCGAATGTTGCTGGAACACGTTCGTTAGTGAACTCTAAAAGTTTTATTAACAAAACAAAGAAATTCCTTTATTTGCGAAGTATCCTTAAGGGTTGAAACAAAGACAAGTTATTGTTCATCTGATTTCAAATGATGAGACTACAATACTGCTATACAGTTGTTAGAGATCAACTATAGTAACCAAGAAATTGATATAGCTAACCTCTACTATAAACGTACAGCAATACCAACACCAGAAAGAACAGCTGAAGCTATACAAGAATTTAGACTTCAAGTGGAGTCACTAGTCAAAGTTCTTGCTGCCAAGGCAGAGGTTCCTAGGGCAGAACGGGTGTTAAAATTAGAGATTTAGAGTAAATTCCCCAAAGAAATTTTAGCCTCCATCTGTTCTCATTATCGACCAGACATCCTCACATCTGGATGAAATGTTTAATGGATTAAGGATGACAGTGAACTGCATGAGAGCCCATGAGACAATGGCACCAGCAAACTGTTCTTCAACTGACAAGTCTAAACCGACGAAGTCCATTCAGGACCCAAGTAATAATAATCAAACAAAGAGTACAATAAGTACTCCATCTAAATTTAAACAATCTATTTCCTCACCAAAGTGGAACCAAAGCAGAGTGGGCATATATGCAGTGGGACCCCTCCAAGCCTATAGTCAATATATCATCCAAGACGATGACTCCAAAGGGTGCTGTGAGCTATGGAACATGTTTGTTCTGCCAAGAGAAACATTAAATGTACCACTGCACCAAATTTCCTGATAGAGACACCCTTGTTAAGCGACTCAAAGAGTTGCAAAATTGCCCGAGGTGCCTCAGGAAACACAACTTCCTAGACTGTGAGGCCCAATTACCCATCTGTAATAAGTGTAACAAGGGTCAGCATCTTGCAGCATTGTGCGGAGACACCAAAACAAAGTCTCCAAATCCCAAGGTGAAAATTGATATTCCCACCACAGTACAGTACTGCAAGGTGCCACAGAAAATCAGTGTCCTACCGACAAAGACCAAGAATACTTCGACTTTGCCAGGGTCAACTTACCCAAGTATGTGTATGCCAAGTAAGGTATAGCTCAACTCACCATCCATGAGAAGAGGGCCAGGGTCCATCCCTGTAGGTTGTTTGACCAAGAGTCCCAAACAACATTTGTCACTAGAAATGTGGCAGATGATCTACAGTTAAAGCCTGCAAAATAGGTGACCTTAAATATTTCGGGGTTCCTAGTTGATACAGGACCTCAAGTCTACCAGGTGGTACAGCCATCGGTACGATTAGGCAGCTACGTCTGTCAGGTACCAGTCATTGTGTTGGACACAATTCCAATAGACCTACATGTACAAGCTCTGGGAGCTACTGCAAAATTCCTGAGAAATAGAGGAATAAAATTGGCTGATAAAATTAAGTCTGATCACCTCACCGACTTCGTAATTTTTGTAGGTGCGGACTACAACCACCAATTCATCAGTAGCCCTACTAAATATCAGCGCATAAACATGTTTCAGCAGGAGGCAAATTACTCACAGGCCAAGTATATAGCCTGAGGAGACAAATGTCTGCAGACAAACAGTACCAATAGAACACACCCTCCACCTCATCCATCCATCAAGGGTCAGCCCTCGTCATGGCCATTGTGGATTTGTTCAATACCAACAGAAATTTAAATTTATCAGTTGATTATACAACTCCAGTAGTATTATACTATTGAGATTACAGCTGACTATAACAGAGGTTGATCTTAATATCATCATTTAAACCTGAAGATGAGTTCATGAGGCCTTAGTGGCAAATCAGTGAACAGTAGCCTAAACAGCTACAAGTCACCTGCGACTAATGTTACTGAACCTACTGCAGTCTCAGAACCATAATTGACTCTATTGATTGAATATTCAATCCTCTGAATCTAATAACCATATTAAATTAAATCTGTAAAAAAAATAAACTCCAGCAAATAAGCACAAGGGAGCATGACTGACTATATAAATCCAACAACTGATGTTGATACATTTATTATTTAATCAAGATATATTCCATGGGCCTCAGTGTTTATATATCAGTAACCAGTTAAATGAACAAGCTTCAAGTTAACACAACTAATGTCACTGTTACCATTGCAGTCCCAGAATCATACTTGACTATAGTATTCACATTCAGTCCTCTGGTCGGCCGAGCGGACAGCACGCTGGACTTGTGATCCTGTGGTCCTGGGTTCGATCCCAGGCGCCGGCAAGAAACAATGGGCCGAGTTTCTTTCACCCTATGCCCCTGTAACCTAGCAGTAAAATAGGTACCTGGGTGTTAGTCAGCTGTCACGGGCTGCTTTCTTGGGGTGGAGGCCTGGTTGAGGACTGGGCCGCGGGGACACTAAAGCCCCGAAATCATCTCAAGATAACCTCTGGGGTTAAATAAAATATAATTAGGCTAGAAATTTCGCCTCCCAAGAGTTAACAGAGAAATCAAATCGTCAAAGAACTCCAACCCCTGCAACTCTAGTATGAGACATCCATCCTGTATGAACTCATGCACAAATGTGTGAATACTAAATATTAACATCAAATTAATCTAATAAATCTGAGGATGAGTATCGGTGTTCATCAGGTCTAAATTTTGGACTTCGACTCGTGTTTAGCCCTCTCGGGAATTATGTCAGAAAACCTAACATCATTTACTAACATTTAATACATTAGGCAGATAATATTGCTGCTGTTTTGCAATAAAAAATTAATCCTAGAAAAGGGTTAATTTGTTTCTATTATCCCACTTTCGGTAATATTATATGTACTCTAATACTGTAGTGAATGTCTACTAACCAATAATTTATATTGATGACTAGTTGTACCCGGCCATGCATTGTTGTTTCTCTGGAAAACACATGCTTTGCTTAGCGACAGCAACCCCTCCCCTTTCCCCTCATCCTCCCCAACATTCCCCCTCGCCCGTCCCTTCATTTTCCCAGCCATTCCCCACTCCCGTCCCCTCGTCCTCCCCACCATCCCCCCAATCCCGTCCCCTCGTCCTCCCCACCATTCCCCACTCCCTCGTTCAATGCATTCCCAAATGATCTGATGTTCCTATCACTGAAAAATAAGACGAACAGTTAAAAAACTAAATTAATAAAATAAAAAAATAAAATAATTAATTGTACTCACAAAATGAATGATATGGTAAAGAACTCAGCCCAATGCCATGCAATGTCACACAAAATAATTAAATCAAAATGAAAATAAATCAAAATCTATGAAAATTTAATTTATTAGTGCAATTGGAAACATTGAAATGGAATCGCAACATATTTGGTATAGTGTGTGTTGCTTTTACATGCAACAGATGGAGCTGGTTTTCCAAAAAAAAGTGTTTTTACCTGCCACAGGTATAGCATGTATGTAGTAGGTACATAAAACATGGGCGTATTCAAATGCAACGTTCTGTCCAAATTTCAAAACAATCGGTAAAGAGGTTTTGGAGATTTCCCTTACATGGAAACAATTTTTCCCGAAAAGCATGTTTTTACCTGTCACAGACGTGACAACTATATAGTAGGAATATAAAAACACACTCGTATATGAATGGAATGTTGTGTGAAAATTTCAAAGCAATCGGTGAAGAACCTTCGTAGATTAGAGATTTTGAACAAACGAACATTTACATTTTTATTTATATAGACTACATAAATAAACCATCAACCCCCCCCCCAGAATGTGTATTGAAAACAATTTGTGAGATTTTTAAACCATAGTGTCCACTTTTAACATCAAACAATTTGCTATCGAAAATATAAATTAACGTAAAATATAAATTTCTATATTAATTAATGTAAACTAAATAAATTTAAATCTCACATGTCAATTCCCAACAAGACGTCTCGTAGCTCTCTTTTGCTGGTCACCTGACTATTGGTCCCATGTTGATTGGCACGAAAATATCTAGAGTCCATTTGCAAACTGTCATATTAGAAAATGTCAGAAAGTGACTGTTACGGCCCTATTGGGTTGCAACTGGGTTCTTTCTCTGATGTTATTAGAGTTTGGGTATCCGGCCCCAAGTTAGTAGTGGCTTTCAAGGGGTGTGTTCCGTAACGCAAGTAAATTAAAGGGGAAGGGATACAAATACTCAAAATTAAATATATATTGCTACCACCACCATAAATAAATATATCACAGTCACACGCGGGGTTACTATTATAACACTTCTTATTTACAATAACTCGTCTTCCTCCGAAGACACAGGATGCTCCACGGTGCTCACGATGAGTAGCCCTGGTCCTCTTCTCGTGGCCTCACGATGAATCCTCAGATTCTCTAGACGAGTCTACCCCGGCCACAGGCCAGCCAAATCACAGTCCCACTGGGTGCACCGTCGTGGAGGCCTTCAACCACAAATCCAGCCTGTAGCTGGCAGGTTCCAATCAGCTACGCTGCGTAGGCCACTCCATGACCGATACCAGGGTTGCGAGCCCTAGGCAGGAGCCTCGTGTGATTCCACAGATCACTCTCCTCACCACAACACCCCAGTGGCTAGTCTTCTCCACCAGTCAGCCCTGGGTACGACAATCCCTGGTTCTGCCACCTCACAGGCAGGCTAACACAACAGTGTTCATCCGGGGGGTGACTCACATCTTCTGCAGCAAATGCGTGGAGATACTACGGCTGCCTTGGGTAGACTGCCCATTCCTCCAATCCAGCAGTCCCAGGTCGACTCTGTAATCAGACACGTCATCAGTACTAGGGACACTCTAGGGCATCTCACTCACAGGCTTAGACACAAACGTCCACCTATCCACTCCATAGATGGAGTTGCAGTCTAAGCATCACCTCACCAGAGGTCAGCAGCGGCTACGTTACTAGCTGATCAAGACAGGAAACCAGCCCCTGTGGCCGGTATATCTCGTCCTCACTAGATGGCGTCGTCCATTTGGAGGGGGTTTCGGGAGCTGATTCACAGATGGCGTGGTCGTCACCGCTCCGTGCTAGGACGCTGGGCTCGGGTCCGTAACAGTGACCATCTAAAAAATCTTTAAAGTAAAATTTCTAATAAACTGTGCAACTTGTACATTTCCTGCTTGAACTAAAATTATCACTGGCCCATTGTACAAGTAGGTTGAACAATTTGTTTGGTAGGTTCTATCATATGTTCTTATTCCCCAACCCTTTAACCTAACCTTTCAGATGCAGTTTATTGTGTTTTTGACGTATTTGTTGAATATATTATCCTTTTCCTAACCTTTCAGATGTAGCTTTGTTTCTCCTTTTTGTATATTTTTACCCAAACCCACCATCCCACTTAACCTTCTTTCCTTCTTTTACTTTGTTTTCACATATAAGTTCATTCTTTATCTTAGTAATAATAAAATTACATTAGTAAAGAATCAGATCTATTAAGACTTGAAATTGAGAAAAACAAGAGAGCAAGTGAGTGAGAGCATGAAAAGAGGAGAAAAGAGTAAGAGAGAGGGGGGAGGAAGAGCATGGGAGCACTAAGACTTGAATTTGAGAAAAAGAAAAACTAAGTGAATGAGAGTGAGGGTGTGAGAATGGGGGCATTAAGACTTGAATTTGAGAAAGAAGAGAGCATTTGAGCAAATGAGGGAGAGAGAGGGGGAGGAAGAGAGAGATAGAAAAGGAGGTTTAGAAGGAGTAGGAGAATCAAAGTAAAAGAAGGAAAGAAGGTTAAGTGGGATGGTGGGTTCGGGTAAAAATATACAAAAAGGAGAAACAAAGCTACATCTGAAAGGTTAGGAAAAGGATAATATATTCAACAAATACGTCAAAAACACAATAAACTGCATCTGAAAGGTTAGGTTAAAGGGTTGGGGAATAAGAACATATGATAGAACCTACCAAATAAACTACATCTGAAAGGTTAGGTTAAAGGGTTGGGGAATAAGAACATATGATAACAAACATAATAAATACAACTTATGAGCAACTTGATGAACTTTAACAAATAACCCTTGATCTGCAAAAATGACCATTTGAGAAATTAGCCCTTGAAACGAGTAAGTTCCCATATATAACAAAAATCCTTTGAAATGGTTAAACACCAAATCTTAAACAAATAACACTTGAAATGCAAAAACGTCCATTTGAGAAATTATCCCTTGAAATGAGTAAATGCCCATATATAACAAAAATTCTTTGAAATGCTTAAATATCCAATCTCTAACAAATAGCACTTGAAATGCATAAGTGACCATTTGAGAAATTATCCCTTGAAATGAGTAAATGCCCATATATAACAAAAATTCTTTGAAATGCTTAAATATCCAATCTCTAACAAATAGCACTTGAAATGCATAAGTGACCATTTGAGAAATTAACTAATGAAATGAGTAAATGAATATGAGACAATGATTGACGAAACACAAAAGACAAGAAGGAATAATTATGTAAGTTAGATCATGTCTGGTTTGACTAGGTAAGTTAGGATACATCAGTTTGGGAATGTAAGATTAAGTTAGGTAAAGCAAGTTAGGTTAGGATAGGATAGGTAAGATAAGTTAAATAAGTTAGGTTAAGCAGGTTAAGTTAGGTAAGGTAAGGTAAGTTAGGTTAAATTATGTAATTTATGTAAGATAGGTAAGGTAAGGTAAGTAAAGTTAAGCAGGTTAGGTTATGCAGGTTAAGTTAGGTAAAGTAGGTAAGTTAAGTTAGGGTAGGTAAAGTTAGGTTAGGCAGGTTAAGTTAGGTAAATGTAGGTAAGTTAGGTTAAGCAGGATAAGTTAGGTTAAGTCAGGTAAGTTAGGTAAGATAGGTAAGGTAAGGTAAGGTAAGTTAAGTTAAGCAGGTTAGGTTATGCAGGTTAAGTTAGGTAATGTAGGTAAGTTAGGTTAAGCAGGTTAAGTTAAGTTAGGTAATGTAGGTAAGTTAGGTAAGATAGGTAAGGTAAGGTAAGTTAAGTTAAGCAGGTTAGGTTATGCAGGTTAAGTTAGGTAATGTAGGTTATTTAGGTTAAGCAGGTTAAGTTAAGTTAGGTAATGTAGGTAAGTTAGGTAAGATAGGTAAGGTAAGTTAAGTTAAGCAGGTTAGGTTATGCAGGTTAAGTTAGGTAATGTAGGTAAGTTAGGTTAAGTTAAGTTAGGTAATGTAGGTAAGTTAAGTTAGGGTAGGTAAAGTTAGGTTAGGCAGGTTAAGTTAGGTTAAATTATGTAAGTTAGGTAAGATAGGTAAGGTAAGGTAAGTTAGGTTAAGCAGGATAAGTTAGGTTAGGTAAGATAGGTAAGGTAAAATAGGTAAAGTTAGGTTAGGTTAGGTAAGATAGGTAAGGTAAGGTAAGATAGGTAAAGTTAGGTTATGCAGGTTAAGTTAGGTAAGTAACATTGGGTGGAGAGGATAGGTTACGTAGGTTTGAACAGTGTAGTTCAGAGAACAGTTTTAGGGTAAAGCGACTAAGGAAATATATTTTAACAAGTGCAGGTTTGGTATGAAAAGCTGAACTAGTTACATTTTGGAGAGAAAATTTTATGACTGAAGATGTCTTAAAGAATAACATGATGGAAGAAGGAGAGTTTCTTTGATGAATGAAGGTGTCTTAGAGAACAACTTTTTGGAGAACGAAGATGAATTAGAGATCGCTTTGATGACTCTGAGAATAACTCTGGTCAACGAATATGGATTGGAAAGTTTCTCTAATGAACGAAGGTGAGTTAAGATTAACTTTTATGATTTACAGAACATCTTTGATGTCGTAGATAACAACATTGATGTCTTAGAGAACAACTTTTGATGACTCTGAGAATAACTTTGATGAGTTTGAGAATGACTTCTGAGAACATGAGTAGTATTTTGTTAGCTCAGAGAATAACTTTTTGATGACATAGAGAATAACTTTGATGACTCTGAGAATAACTTTGCTGTGTCTTAGAGAATAACTTTGAGGACTTAGAGAATGTCTTTGATGAATGGAAGGTTACTTAGAGAATAACATATCATGACTGAGAATAACTTTTGATAGCTCTTAGAATAACTTTGATGTCTTAGAGAATAACTTTAGATGTCTCTGAGAATAACTTTTATGAACGAAGATGTCTGAGATTAACTTTGACGTCTCTTGGAATAACTTTTGTGGACATGAGAGTATCTTTGGATAACTCTGAGATTAACTTTGATGTCTTTGAAACAACTTTGATGACTTTGAGAACAAGTTTGATAGCTCTGAGAAAGACTTTGTTGTCTTAGAGAATAACTTTGAGGACTTAGCGAATTAATATGTTGAACAAAAGTGAGTTAGAGATTACATTTGATAACTTAAGATTAGCTTAAGATGTCTCTGAGAATAACTTTTATGAACGAAGATGTCTGAGATTAACTTTGACGTCTCTTGGAATTACTTTTGTGGACATGAGAATATCTTTGGATAACTCTGAGATTAACTTTGATGTCTTTGAAACAACTTTGATGAACGAGAGTGAGTTAGAGATTACCTTTGTTAACTCTGAGATCAACTTTGATGAACAAAAGTGAGTTAGAGATTACATTTGATAACTCTAAGATTAACTTAAGATGTCTCTGAGACAAACTTTTATAACATAGAAATTAACTTTAATGACCAAAAGTGAGTTAGAGAATACCTTTTGATGACTCCGAGAATAACTTTGATGAACAAAGATGTTTTGGAAAGTTTCTCTGCAGAACGAAGGTGACTCTGAGAATAACTTTTATGTCTTAGAGAAGAACATTGATGGTTTAGAGAGAATATCTTTGATGAAAAATGATGTCTTAGATTAACTTTGATGACTCTGTGCATAACTTTGATGACTTTGAGAACAAGTTTGATAGCTCTCAGAAAGACTTTGTTGTCTTAGAGTATAACTTTGAGGACTTAGCGAATTAATATGTTGAACGAAAGTGAGTTAGAGATTACCTTTGTTAACTCTGAGATTAACTTTGATGAACGAGAAAATACTTTTTGATGGCATCGAGAACAAGTTTAATATCTCTGAGAATAACTTTTATGCCTCTGAGATTATCTTTAATGAACGAAGATGTCTTAGAAAGTTTCTCTGATGAATGAAAGGTTACTTAGAGAATAGCATTTTGATGACTGAGATTAACTTTTTGATGACTCTGAGAATAACTTTTATGCCTCTGAGATTAACTTTAATGAACGAAGATGTCTTAGAAAGTTTCTCTGATGAATGAAAGGCTACTTAGAGAATAGCATTTTGATGACTGAGATTAACTTTTTGATGACTCTGAGAATAACTTTGAGGATGCGAGTAAATTTTTGAGTGTTTGAGAGTGTCTTTTGATATCTCGAAGAGTGCCCTTGAAGTCTTAAAGGATGTCTTTGATGTCTCGAAGGATGTCTTAGAGTGTAACTTTGGAGTCTTTGAGTAAGTCCTTGATGTATTGAAGAGTGTCTTTGATTTCTCGAAGAGTAACTTTGGTGTTACGGAGAGCACCTTTGACTATTTTTCTTACTTAACGACATATAATTTTACGAAAGTGCTGAAAAAGATACATTTGACTATTTTTTCTTACTTAGCGACATATAATTTTAGTTACGAAAGTGTTGAAAAAGTTACATTTGACTCTTTTAGTTGAGGAAAGACAAGAACAAAATATGATGACAGTGACTATTTTAGTGCTCCACAAAGTATAAATGTCAGTTAAGAACGACGTTGATAGATATCTTTGACTATATTTTCTTACTTGACGATGGATAAAGTTAGTTATGAACAGTGCTGAAAAGATTCCTTTGACAATTTTTAGCTAAGCGAAAGGTTGTTTTAGTTAAGAACGGTGTTGAATGAGATTAATCCTGACTATTTTCAGATGAGAGAAGTGATATTTCAGTTAAGAAATGAAAAGGAAACATGATGAAGTAACTATTTTTAGTTGACCGATGAATACTTTTAGTTGAGCAAAAGACAAAACATGATGAACATGACTTTTCTGATGATTGGCGGATAATTTTTAGATAAGAAATGACAATGAAACATGATGAACACGGTTATTTTCTGTTGACTATGGATAAGTTTAGTTGAAAAATGACGAAAGTGACTATGTTTTAGTTGATTTGCGAAAGATTTTTAGTTAAGAAGTTACGAGAAAGGTTTGTCTTTGTAAATTTGGAACTGAATAAAGTGTAGATTTGTTTAAGAACATGGCTGGTAGAACTATTAAGTTGACAACGAGAATTACTTTGACATAGTTTTGAAAATGAAACTGGGAGACTAAAATTGTTGAGGGAACTGTATTGCTGTATAATATTTGGCAAAGAACTAGTTAGTGAATGGAAGAAAACAAATTGGTTTAAAGAAACAAAGAACATAAAAGAATTGAGGTTATGTTGGGGAATGAACACAGTGAACATACGGTGAACACAGAAAACATGTAAGAAAAAGTTGATGAATAGAGTGAACATGCAGGGAATAAGAACTTATAGAGAATATGAAGACATGATAAGGAACATAGGGAATACAAAGAATGAACACTGAACATGTGAAGAACAAGCTAAGAACATTGAGAACATGAATACTGAGTATAAAAGTTATACAGAGAACATGAAAATATGACAAAGAACATAGTGAACATACGGGGGAAACGGCAGAAAAAATTTGAACTGAGCATACTGTAAACATTTGTAGAACATGGAATGAACACAGAAAACATGGAAAAAAATGTGAAGAACACATCTGAATATAGAGAAAATATGCAAATACAGGGGGGACAAGAGCTGGAGCTCAGTTACTGACTTGATCTTATTTACTACGTCTGAAATATGACTGTTTAAAATTTCAGGGGGATTGGACTGCTAGTAGCGAAAATGTGGTCTCTGTCAAATTTGGGTCTTTAATTGGACTCTGATTAATTTCGATCATGAACTGGACTCTGATGAATTTTGCTATCAAAGTAGACTCTGGCGAATTTGAGCATAAACTGGACTCTGGCGAAAATTGGGTTTAAAATGGACTCTCAAATTTTCACATATTACAGGACACTGATGAAATCTGCTCTCAAAGTAGACCATGGCGAATTTCTGTTGATAATTGGACTCTGATGAAATATGAGCTTAAAACTGTCTCTGACTAATTTTACTCACAAAGTAGACTCTGGCGAATTTCTGTTGATAATTGGACTCTGATGAAATATGAGCTTAAAACTGTCTCTGACGAATTTTGCTCTCAAAGTAGACTCTGGCGAATTTCTGTTGATAATTGGACTCTGATGAAATATGAGCTTAAAACTGTCTCTGACTAATTTTACTCACAAAGTAGACTCTGGCGAATTTCTGTTGATAATTGGACTCTGATGAAATATGAGCTTAAAACTGTCTCTGATGAATTTTGCTCTCAGAGTAGACTCTGGCGAATTTCTGTTGATAATTGGACTCTGATGAAATATGAGCTTAAAACTGTCTCTGACTAATTTTGGTCTTTACAGGTGAAATAGCCGTAAATGGATATAAAACTAAATGTTATGGATAAGTTGTCTGTTTTCCTTAACAAAACATCTAAGTCTCGGAAATTATTTTTCTCATAAGAATTCCATACTTCTAAAATCTCGGAAATTACTCACTCATAAAAAATCCTTAATCCCAAATCTGTGACTCCCCAAATTCACCTGAAAACCCCGACATGCTACACACGATATTTGACCTGAAAAAAAAAATCGTCTGTGGACTGTACAGTCCACAGGGGATTTTTCTCCCAGAAAAAAAATCGTCTGTGGCATGTCATCCCTACTACTCACACCAGGAGCCCACCACGGCTAAGGGCACACCAGGAGCCCACCACGGCTAAGGGCACACCAGGAGCCCACCACGGCTGAGGGCACACCAGGAGCCCACCACGGCTGAGGGCACACCAGGAGCCCACCACGGCTGAGGGCACACCAGGAGCCCACCACGGCTAAGGGCACACCAGGAGCCCACCACGGCTGAGGGCACACCAGGAGTGCACCACGGCTGAAGGCACACCAGGAGTCCACCACGGATAAGGGCACACCAGGAGCCCACCACGGCTAAGGGCACACCAGGAGCCCACCACGGCTGAGGGCACACCAGGAGCCCACTACGGCTGAGGGCACACCAGGAGCCCACCACGGCTGAGGGCACACCAGGAGCCCACCACGGCTAAGGGCACACCAGGAGCCCACCACGGCTGAGGGCACACCAGGAGTGCACCACGGCTGAAGGCACACCAGGGGCCCATCACGGCTGAGGGCACACCAGGAGCCTACCAAGGTCCGTTGACCCCCAGCACCTCTCGGGTCAGCCGGCGGTGGACACTGTCACCCCGCCGGTAGAACCAGCCAGAAAAGATTCAAAATCTATCAATAATCCTGTCACCCAAGGTGATATGTGCGCCAGGCGTCATAACAATCCGGACTCCTGAATCGGAACGCAAAACGGCAGTATCAAAACTTAAAATCGCTCGAGATGGTCCAGACGGCCGTTTGTCGTCAAGCTTGAACCAGGAGTTCATCAAATAACTGGCGAAGCTAAGATACCCAGTAAGATACTCCATTACAATTAATCAAACTCTCAGCCAAGGCAATATGCCAGCAGTAGTACTGTGCAGCCTCACTACTTTAGTACTACAGACTCTTGTCAAGTATAGACAAACACCTTCAGAGTTATTAATCTACAGTTTCCTGGTGTATGGTAATAGTTCTGTGCCTCACATCCCACGCATGTCCAAGAGTGATTCTTGGATAATAGTATTCAGTAGAAATCCAGGTCATCAATAATAACAGAGAGGACACATAAATACAGTTTAATATATAACATTTAATGAAATAAAATAAATACCAAATTTTCGAACTGGAATCACTGAAAAGTTTAAACAAAACCTCCTAATGGGTGTCAGCACACCCAGACTGCTAATGCCCCATTTATAGTCAAAATTATTCTCTACTGCACATTACTTTTTTCTATACCTGTAGAATGCATGCAAGAGTGTCAAAAAGCAAATAAATCGAAAATCTACTCGGAAAACAGAAGTTACTGAGGTTGTCGTCATCAACTTTACAATTACTTTAACAGTTAACTCATCAGCTCAAAGAACTGGGAAACGCATAAGTTATAAATCTATGGCCCTCTCTACGGGGTGGCAAACAATTTTGAGTCCCGCTAAAAATGTTACTGCAAGTGTCTCTGTTGCTACTTACTATAACTGGGCCACTGCACTGCGAAACTTCACTATACAAGAATGCCAAAGGTCTCTCACATGGCGACTGCTTCACTGCATTGTTCTTACCTTGAAGATTTCACAACGGATCCTTGCAGACCAGGACTGTCCATAGTTCTGTAGCACTCCTCTAGAAAACTGATGTGTAGTTATGCCTCCCCATAACTACATGGAAGCCGGTTGGCCGAGCGGACAGCACACTGGACTTGTGATCCTGTGGTCCCGGGTTCGATCCCGGGCGCCGGCGAGAAACAATGGGCAGAGTTTCTTTCACCCTATGCCCCTGTTACCTAGCAGTAAAATAGGTACCTGGGTGTTAGTCAGCTGTCACGGGTTGCTTCCTGGGGTTGGAGGCCTGGTCGAGGACCGGGCCGCGGGGACACTAAAAAGCCCCGAAATCATCTCAAGATAACCTCAAGATAACCCCCCCCCAAGCCACACGTTGGTCCTGCACAGCTCGTTGGAGGGCCGTCACTCCATCCACCACACGTTAGCCGCCTCCCATTGCTTCAACTCTGCAACATTCTGGAAAATCGATGAATTTCACCTATTTGAGAATCATTAGGCTTCTCCTCAGAACTTCAGAATGACCCTGTTATCAACAAATTGTGGACATAAAATTTTAAAAAATTCTTCTAAAACTCTGGAGGGATGCCAGGCAAGGCCTGGCACACCTTCCCTCAACTAAAATTAAGCCAACATCCAGCTAATGAGACTTGTCAGAAGACCCGACACCATTTACTGACATTTAATACAACAGGCAAATAATATTGCTGTTGCTTTGTAATAACAAATTAACCCTAAAAAAATTAAAATTAACTCATAGAAAACGAGAGCATAATGGAAATTTCCTCCAGTGGAAAACTGGGGATATCATTGCCACGTCGTTATTAAATTCACCAGATATATTATTGGGATTCTTAATCCGAACGCAATGATCATTCTTAATACAGCAATCTCTGGACTGTAAATATCATAAAAACATTTCCCTTGACTCAACTTAATTATTAGTACCAAAATAGAGTAAATGTGGGTCCCTTAACTACTTCTTGACATCTGGGTAAAACAACCAACATATCAGTGGCAGAGGGCCAGAAGAGTTGCCAGTAATTTTTAACACGAGTCTTGCTGGAGCAGAACAACTGTAATTTACACTTGGACCAGTGTTATGGGACTAATAGTGCTCCCTTTATCAACTCCAACTTCGTCTACAATAAGAGAAGGGTCTTCTCCAATTCCTATACTATCTAGCTTACTATTGGCCAGTAATATTAGATTTAGGATATATTCTGGTCAGGACACATAGCAAGCCACCCAACAGTGTAAATATTATTTAACTCCTATTCAATCAATATAATAATAATAAAAATAATAATAATTTATTTAGGGAAAGTACATACATAGCTGCAGGGTTACAGTACAAACATTCTGTTAGATTTAAAGATAGAGTTAGTACATACAATACCTAAAGCCACTAGTACGCATAGCGTTTCGGGCAAGGAGAGGTGGGAAAAAACCCACTTAGACTAAAACTTAATAGTAATTGAGCTTAAAGTATAAATTGCGTTGAAAGAAAAAAATAATAAAATATAAAAAAACGGGGGAAACATGGTAGAAAATTAGCCAATATACAAGTTGGTCAACAAACAGCCCCTTTTTTTTAAATAGTAAGACATGGGTTGACATTTAGAAGTAAGATAGGTTACATGGAGTTAATTATGTAGTACTAAGTTTTAAACTGGTTGAGAGAGGTACAATCTTTGACATGACTGAGAAGGTCATTCCACATTCTGGGTCCCTTGATTTGTAGAGCATTCCTAGTTTGATTAAGTCTTACTCTTGGAATATCAAAAAGATATTTGTTTCTGGTGTGGTGCCCATGAGTTCTGTTGCAATTTTCTAGGAAGCGTTGAAGGTCAGGATTGATATTACAATTCAAAGTTTTAAATATATAGAGTACACAAGAGAGGATGTGCAGTGACTTAATATCTAACATATTCAGAGATTTGAGTAAGGGTACCGAGTGCTGTCTGGGGCCAGAGTTAGATATTGTTCTTATAGCCTCTTTGTGTTGGGTAATTAGAGGACGTAAATGATTTTGGGTTATCTTGAGATGATTTCGGGGCTTTAGTGTCCCCGCGGCCCGGTCCTCGACCAGGCCTCCACCCCCAGGAAGTAGCCCGTGACAGCTGACTAACACCCAGGTACCTATTTTACTGCTAGGTAGCAGGGGCATTGGGTGAAAGAAACTCTGCCCATTGTTTCTCGCCGGCGCCCAGGATCGATTCTGGGACCACAAGATCACAAGTCTAGTGTGCTGTCCGCTCGGCCGACCGGCTCCCAAGTAGTAGTAGTTTACTACCGGGGTAGTAGATCCCCAAGCACAAATACCATAGTTGAGATAAGGATAGATAAGAGAGTAATAGAGCGTCACCAGGGCAGGGCGAGGAACATAATATCTGATCTTAGAAAGAATGCCAACAGTTTTAGAAACTTTTTTTGCTATATTTAGAATGTGTCCCTGGAAATTCAGCTTGTTATCGTTGAGGACACCAAGGAATTTACCATCAACGCCGCATGAGTTCTTGAGTGAATATCCTGGCAATCAAATAAACATAGACTCACAACATGATCAGTGTGTAGTAAGATAACTGCCTGAAAGTGACGAGTCACCTGCCCACGTGTCAGTGATCACACTAGCTGCCAACACCGTGCTGTGAGTGTGTTGAGTCTCCCACCAACATTATGCTGCCATGTGGCATCATTGACAACTGCCTCTCACCTGAACTAGCACGTATGGCCCATTTTGTCCACCTGTTCCACCACACTGTGTCCTAGCTTTGTGTCCATCTGTTCCACCACACTGTGTCCTAACTTTGTGTCCATCTGTTCCGCCACACTGTGTCCTAACTTTGTGTCCATCTGTTCCACCACACTGTGTCCTAACTTTGTGTCCGTCTGTTCCACCACACTGTGTCCTAACTTTGGGTCCGTCTGTTGCACCATACTGTGTCCTAACCAGATACCATGCAAAGTCAGGGTTATTGTGAATCTAGCCTCATGTGTGATCCTGTGACTGTACACATGTACCACCGTGCTGTGTCACACACCTGTCACCACATGTGGCTGGTGTGACTGTACACCTGTACCACCGTGCTGTGTCACACACCTGTCACCACATGTGGCTGGTGTGACTGTACACCTGTACCACCGTGCTGTGTCACACACCTGTCACCACATGTGGCTGGCGTGACTGTACACCTGTACCACCGTGATGTGTCACACACCGGTCACCACATGTGGCTGGCGTGACTGTAAACCTGTACCACCGTGCTGTGTCACACACCTGTCACCACATGTGGCTGGCGTGACTGTACACCTGTACCACCGTGCTGTGTCACACACCGGTCACCACATGTGGCTGGCGTGACTGTAAACCTGTACCACCGTGCTGTGTCACACACCGGTCACCACATGTGGCTGGCGTGACTGTACACTTGTACCACCGTGCTGTGTCACACACCTGTCACCACATGTGGTTGGCGTGACTGTACACCTGTACTACGCCTGTTCGCATGGCCAGCCACGTGCTTTGTGTATCGGCATGAATGTGTCATCTACTTGCCACGCCTTAGTGATGTTGCAGTTGTGTCATACCAGCTGCCAAGGATCATCAGGGCTGTCCATGCTGTATGAGTATTGAGAGAGTGAGAGCATATCAGGCCAGCCTGCTGTATGTACAATCTCTATACTTATAATTAATATTCTTTCATTGTGCTAACCCTGTGATCAGCATCCCGCTTGATAAATATGTCATCAAATACCTGCAAGACGTGTGAGGTAAACTGGAGGGTGTGAGTGTGGTAATGTGAGTTCACCGTGCTGCACATACCTCTCACCTCTATGTTGGTTACATACACACTCCCAACTTTGTTACTGAATTATCATTGTTGTGTTGACGTCTCAGCGTCGTGTGATATTTAATTATTGTATTATTGTCTCAGTGATGTGTTTAGTTCATTTGTGAATAATGCCTCAAAAATGTTATTATTTAATTCATTATTATTGTCTCAGTGATGTGAGTTTAATTCATTTATGATTGTATTAATCATGTGTGTTTAATTAATTTATGATTTGTGTCTTAGTGACGTGTTCTTAACTCATTTATAATTATCATCTCGGTGGCGTGCGTTTAATTAGTTTATGTTTAATGTCTCAGTGACGGGTAACTGACTCATTTATAATTTAAAACTCGATGATTTATGTTGTGTACATTTTGGCGCAATGATTTGTAATTGTGCATTTCCTGTGTATTTATGTGCACTGCCCCGAGTGTCCCGTGTGGACCGGAAATCAACATCCCTTTACTGCAAGTAACACATGCCGAACCTGTCAGAGTGTTCCATAGTGTTCGGCTTCGTTCACATTGACCCAAGCAAGTGGGTAGAGACCGAGTATCTCCTCATACCAGAGTGATGGGAACGATTCCTGCTGTGTACGGGTTGAGTAGATTTATCGTTACACTCTTGATTAACGCACGGGCAAGCTCATTGTGTATTGGTAAGCAAGTTTATTGAATATATATTAGTACCAGAGTCTTTTCGTCAGCATTTCCCTAACTTCTGCCCCACCCCTCTATTTATTCTGCCATTATTGTCACTTTGCTGATTATTTGGTACCGGCTCTGGGTATCGAGACCCTACAGCCTACTAACACTAACATACTCAATGCTGACCAGACCACACACTAGAAATTGAAGGGACGACGACGTTTCAATCGATTTGAGAATGGTCCAGGACGGACCGAAACGTCGTCGTCCCTTCAATTTCTAGTGTGTGGTCTGGTCAACATACTTCAGCCACGTTATTGTGACTCATCGCCTGCATACTCAATGTTTATAGGGGACCACAGCAGTCATTTGGTACCGGCTCTGGGTATCGAGACCCTACACCCTACTAACACTAACATACTCAATATTTATAGGGGACTACAGCGGTCATTTCTCTAGAAGATGGTTCACACATTTGAGCAAGGCTGACGACCCAGTGACCGGAGATATGTTCGTCTGGAGACTGGTGTGGTGAGATACTCCTCTCCATTTGAGGTACAGCGTATCTGCGCAACTGCTCTCTCTTATAATTTCTGTAAATTGATGGTGTTGCATGCATCTTTGCCGAATTTTACCCTCACTCCAATTAGGACAATATAACCGGAGAGAGATACCTAGACAGACTGCATTCTCCTTCATTGCAAGAAAGCTTTTGACGCTATTCATAACATGTACTCTAGGGGAACTCTTATGTAAACTAGGAAAACAGACTGATGTATCAACAAGATTACTAAAGTGGGTGATAGAGGGCCTTTGAAGGAGGCAAAGAGTCATAGTAAGAGGAGAGCTTTCAAACTGGAGAAAGGTAGTGAGTTGAGTACCTCAAGTGTCAGTAATAGGGGCTTATCCTGTTCCTAATATATGAATGCAATCTAGCAGCGGAGCAAGCTCATTCTTGTCAATGTCTGTTGATGATGAATTGCTAAGTAGACTAATCACAAATGAGGAGGACTGCAATACCTTACAAGATGAACTGGAAAATATCCATAGATAGTCAGAGAAATTGCTACTAGACTTTAACCCTGACAAATGCAAGGTTATGTGGACTAGAATCAGAGGAAAGAGATTTCAAATGCAGCTCAATATGAAGGGAAGGCAACTTTAAATTTCTGAAAAAGAGAAAACCTTTGGCGTGGACATAACTGGGAATCTATACTAGAGGCACACACCAGCAGAATAACTAGGGTAGCATTTGCGTTACTAGTAAACGTTTCGTTATCCTTCAGGAACATAGACAAAGATCTCTTCCGAACGCTGTAGAAATACTTTGAGACTCATTATTGAGTATGATGGAATGGCTTTAACCCCTACTTAAAGGAAAAAAAAACTTTTAAAGGTGCAAATATATGCAACAAATCTCGCTCTTGATAATGAACAAATGCACAAGGGTCGTGATGAGGGTTCGAACTTACGTCCTAGATGCGCCTTAGTCTAGTGCGCCACGACAATCCACGACAGTCGATTGCGCCTCGCTCCTGAGCTAAGGGGACAGAGCTATGAAGAAACTCTGAGAGAACTGAACATCACAACACTGGAGGAAGGAAGGAATAGGGGCTACGCGATAGCGACGTGCAAGATACTAAGGGGATTTACAAAGTAGATCTAGAAGAATGTTGAAATTACTTAACAGTCGAACGAGAGGACATGATTGGTAACTGAAAAGACAGATGAGTCAAAGGGATGTCAAGAAATATCTTTTTAAGTCTCAGAGTAGTAAGTTTAATGGACTAAATGAGGAATTTACGAAGAGAATTCAAAATATTTTTACACGTAAATATTAAATAACACGAGGGAAAATGAGTCGCAGCATTAAACAAATGATGGTCGAAATGCTGGCCTTACGAGTTTATGCTTGACGCAGCAAAGACAACTGAATATATAAACACACATGTCGGAAAAACCGACACCATTTACTAACATTTATTACAATAGGCAGATAATATTTCTGCTGTTTTGTACTTACAAATTAACACGATAAATAGTGTTTTAATGATTCAAAGAAAACGAAGCTACAGTGAAATTTTCCCCTGAAGAAAACAGGGAAATCATTGCCATGTAGCCATTAAATTCACCAGCTAATAATATTGGGAATTCTTATTAAAACATCAGTCTCTGGACGGTAGACATCATGAAAACATTTTCCCTTGAACCAACTTAATTATCAGTACTAAAAAAAATTAAATATAAACCTTTTTTCCACTTCTTGATAAAACGCAACTGGAGAACAGTCGATGCGGGAGGGAGAGGACATGTACTCGAGAGTTGCCCCCTCGAGTACATGGGGAACAACAAATTATTGTCGAAGAGTTTGACAGCACAAATTGACACTATCGTTACCAGGCAAGGTTTTGTCTAATATTCAGGTGGATATAACATGATACTCCGCACTATTTGTCACTCAGAAACTCACACTCACTCGCACACACATAACCGTATCCATACACTCACACACACATAAACACACACACACACACACACACACACACACACACACTTTGTAACACAGCATCAACATGGGTTCAGGGATGGCAGGTCCTGCCTCACAGTGTTACTTGAATTCTACGACCAGGCAACAAAAATAAGGCAAGAAAGAGAAGGGTGGGCAGACTGCAAATTTTTGGATTGCCAGAAAGCCTTTGATACAGTACCACACAAGAGGCTAGGGAAAAAGCTGGAGATGCAGGCTGGAGTGAAAGGGAAGGTACTCCGTTGGATACAGGAGTACCTAAGCAACAGGAGACAACAAGTCAGTGTGAGGGGTAAGGTCTCAGATTGGCGAGACGTTACGAGTGGAGTCCCGCAGGGGTCAGTCCTTGGACCTATACTGTTTCTGATATATGTAAATGATCTCCCAAAGGGTATAGAGTCGTTTCTCTCAATGTTTGCCGATGATGAAAAAATTATGAGGAGGATTGAAACTGAGGACGATAGTAGGAGGCTACAAGATGACCTAGACAGACTGAGTGAATGGTCCAACAAATGGCTGTTGAAGTTCAACCCGAGTAAATGCAAAGTAATGAAACTAGGCAGGGGAAACAGGAGGCCAGACACAGGATACAGAATAGGAGATGAAGTACTGAATGAAACGGACAGAGAGAAAGATCTAGGAGTTGATATCACACCAAACCTGTCTCCTGAAGCCCACATAAAAAGAATAACGTTTGCGGCATATGCGAGGCTGGTTAACATCAGAACAGCGTTCAGGAACTTGTGTAAGGAATCATTCAGAATCTTGTACACCACATATGTAAGACCAATCCTGGAGTATGCGGCCCCAGCATGGAGTCCGTATCTTGTCAAGCACAAGACGAAGCTGGAAAAAGTCCAAAGGTATGCCACTAGACTAGTCCCAGAACTAAGAGGCATGAGTTACGAGGAAAGGCTGCGGGAAATGCACCTTACGACACTGGAAGACAGAAGAGTAAGGGAAGACATGATCACAACCAACAAAATCCTCAGAGGAATCGACCGGGTAAACAAGGATAAACTATTCAACACTGGTGGGACGCGAACAAGGGGACACAGGTGGAAACTGAGTACCCACATGAGCCACACAGACGTTAGAAGGAAATTTTTCAGTGTCAGAGTAGTTAACGGATGGAATGCATTAGGCAGTGATGTGGTGGAGGCTGACTCCATACACAGTTTCATATGTAGATATGATAGAGCCCAGTAGGCTCAGGAATCTGTACACCAGTTTATTGACAGTTGAGAGGCGGGACCAAAGAGCCAGAGCTCAACTCCCGCAAACACAACTAGGTGAGTACACACACACACACACACACACACAGCATACACACACACACTTTGTAACACGGCACCAACATGGATTCAGGGATGGCAGGTCCTGCCTCACAGTGTTACTTGAATTCTATGACCAGGCAACAAAAATAAGGCAAGAAAGAGAAGGGTGGGCAGACTGCATATTTTTGGATTGTCAGAAAGCCTTTGTTACAATGCCACACAAGAGGCTAGTAAAAAAGCTGGAGATGCAGGCTGGAGTGAAAGGGAAGGTACTCCGTTGGATACAGGAGTACCTAAGCAACAAGAGACAACGAGTCAGTGTGAGGGGTGAAGCCTCAGATTGGCGAGACGTTATGAGTGGAGTCCCGCAGGGGTCAGTCCTTGGACCTATACTGTTTCTGATATAT
This sequence comes from Procambarus clarkii, assembly GCF_040958095.1. NCBI lineage: Eukaryota > Metazoa > Arthropoda > Malacostraca > Decapoda > Cambaridae > Procambarus > Procambarus clarkii. The sequence goes on along the minus strand of NC_091158.1, from coordinate 52,295,227 downwards.
GTAAATGATCTCCCAAAGGGTATAGAATCGTTTCTCACAATGTCTGCCGATGATGCAAAAATTATGATGAGGATTGAAACTGAGGACGTTAGTAGGAGGCTACAAGATGACCTAGACAGACTGAATGAATGGTCCAACAAATGGCTGTTGAATTTCATCCCGAGTAAATGCAAAGTAATGAAACTAGGCAGTGGAAACAGGAGGCCAGACACAGGAAACAGAATAGGAGATGAAGTACTTAATGAAACGGACAGAGAGAAAGATCTATCTCAACCCCCGCAGGCATAAATAGGTGAGTACACACACACACACACACACACACACACACACACACACACACACACACACACACACACACACACACACACACACACACACACCTCATCAACTGACCAGTTGAGGTCAGACAGCCGCGGAGGTCAGAAGGGTCTGGGAAGCTCTTGCGTAGCTAGTGAATTAAGGGGGAATAATCAGTGTACTGTATATGCGTATATGAGTGTATATGAGTGATTGAATAACTAGTAAGCTCACTCAAACCACAAGAAAGTGAAGAAAAACAGTAGAAACAGCACCACTGAAAATAAGTGTTGAGTACATCGTGGTATTGTGAAATTGTGGAGCCGGAGTGACCTCACCACTAGTGACCTCACCAGCTGTGACGCGGGACGCAGCGACCTCACATCTTGACCAGCCGCGTGGAGTACTTTCTCGCCTGTTTGTGCTGCAGATTGTGCAAGGTATTGAGGAGCGCCTTTTTGGCTAGGTTGTTACTGCAATGACAAGATCAGGAAGGAGTTCAAGGTCAATCACCAGCAGGGATGAGGAGGAGGACAGATTTATAGACAAATTAATAGGGAAATTAGTAGAGAGAAGGAGCGATTGGATGGAGGATCTAATCCAAGGGATTAAAAGTGAGTTATTTCAGCAAATACAGGATGCGGTAGAGAGGCAGAAACAAGAACTTATGCTCTATGTTCAGGAAGAGATTATGAAGGGAAGAGAGGACTGGGAGAGGGAATGTGCTCGGATCACAAACGAATTGGGAAGGATTAACAACATGACTAAGGACAGAGGATTAGTGGGGGATGGGTTAGTGACTGCGGTTGGGATGGAGAATCCCCAGGGGACAGGCTACCAGCATGACAATGAATTACTGAGGAGACGGTCTATTATAATACATGGATTATTCGAATCTGGAGCACCAACAAGACAAGAGAGAATAGAGACGGAAAAATATGAATTGCATGAGATATTGAGATGTATTGGAGCAGGAATGGCAGAACATGAGGTGGATATCAGCCGGCGGGTTGGACCTTACAATTGTACCAAGAATAGACCTGTTCTGGTGCAATTCTCCAATGAGGAGGCTGTGGAGTACATAATGAGGAACAAGCATTTACTCAGAGGAAGTGAAACCCATTACAATGTGTTTATAGAGAGGTTTATGACGAAAGAAGAGCAAATAGCCCACAAGAATAGATGGCAAGCACGACACCGAACTAGCCTCTCAGGTAGTCTCACCTCCCAGGTCACATCCCAGGTCACCTCCCAGGCCATCTCCCAGGTCACCTCCCAGGTCGCATCCTCCCCAACTCAGCCCTCCTATACCTCCCCCCTGCCTCAGCCCCCCAAAACCCTCCTGCTTCATCCCCCCAAAACCCCCCTGTCCCTTCCACATTTGCACCTCCCCAACGATTCCCCTGCCCCTGCTACATCACACCTGTCAATGACCCCAGTGGGTCAAGCCATGCCCTCCCCAAACCCACCTTCCCATCCCCCCTCCCCTACTACCCCTTCCTACTCCCCTGCCCCTTCTACCTCATTGCCTTCAATTCCATCTACTCCATCCCAGCTGCCACTGCATCCCTCTTACACTCACCCCCAAACCCCACCCAACCCTCACCCCTCCTATGCACCTCCAGCCCACATTTAACCCCCGCACCTTGTGACCCCTTAACACTTTCCCCCATCTCCCTCTTCCCCTCTTCTACCCCAAAACCCCCACCTACCCCCAATTCCCCTCTAACTAATACACCCTCTCTTCCACTCCCAGCACCCATGCTCCATTCCCCTCTCAGCCCTCTGCCCTCAATATCCCTCTCCCCCCCAACCTCTCAACCTCTATCTGACTCTCAGTCTCACTCTATTTCTCAACCTCCCTATGCTTTTCAGACCCCTAAGTTTCAGACCCATTATGCCCTTCCTACCCCCCTAGATGCCCAGACCCCATTCGCCTACCAGGCACTCCCAGGCACCCCCCTAGCACCCCCCCACTCACCCCCACAGCCCCCACTCGCCCCCCAGACACCCCCCAGTTCCCCCCAGACCCCGGTGGAAGGGGGAACTCTGACACCCGAGTTTCCAAGAAGAGTCTCAAGGTTTGGTACACCAATACTGATCGGGTAGCCAATAAAGCAGAAGAGATAAAGGAAAGAGTTAGTGAGGCAGACCGAGACATAGTGGCAATAGTGGAAACTAAAATGAATGGCATGATCTCGGATGCAATCTTTCCAGAGAGGTACGAGGTGATAAGAAAAGAAAGGACACAGAGACAAAGAGGAGTGACACTCCTAATAAAGCGGAAATGGAAGTTTGATGAGCTGGAAAATCCGGGTTATAATGAAAGCACGAGCTTCATACATGGAACTCTGACAGTGGATGGGAAGAAGATTGTAACCTTGATACTCTACAATCCCCCACCAAACAGTAGAAGGCCCAGGCAGGAGTACGAGGACAGCAACAAGACATGTATAGATGAACTGCAGAGGGCAGCAACTATAGCGCATAGAATGAGAGCGAAGATGCTGGTCATGGGGGACCTAAATCACGGAGAGATAGATTGGGAAACGAGGAATCCCCATGGCGGGGAGGAGACCTGGGGAGCGAAGCTGGTAGACGTTATTGACAGGAATTTCCTAACACAGCATGTGAAGGATGATGCTAGGGAAAGAGGAGGGGATACGCCCAGCCTATTAGATCTCATTTTCACTCAGAATGTAGAAGACATCGAGCAGTTGGAACATGAAATACCACTAGGAGCCAGTGACCATTGTGTCCTAGTCTTTGACTACATGATGGAGCTTAAAATTGTGACCAAAGGACAAGAGGTCCGGGAAAGGAGACTTGATTACAGAAAAGGGAACTACAGAAGGATAAGGGACTACCTGGGAGAAGTGCAGTGGGAGGAAGAACTTAGAGGAAAAACAGTGCAAGTTATGATGAACCAAGTCATATTGAAATGCAAGGAGGCTGAAGAGAGATTTATTCCAACAATAAAGGAAAAAAGCAGGAGGGAATATAATAACCCATGGTTTAATAGACAGTGTCAGGAAGCGAAGGTGAGAAGCAGGAGGGAGTGGAGGAAGTACAGAAGACAAAGGACAGAGGACAACAGGATTAGATGTAACAGAGCTAGGAATGATTACATTAACATAAGACGAGTGTCGGAAAGAAATTATGAGAATGATATTGCAGTCAAAGCGAAAAAGCAACCTAAACTACTACATAACCATATAAGAAGGAAGATGTCGGTAAATGACCAAGTGACAAGACTGAGGAAAACAGAAGGGGCATATACAGAAAGCGACAAGGAAATCTGCAAGGTACTGAATGCAAAATTCCATGGAGTGTTCACAACCGAGCCTGAGCAGCTCCCATTGTTAGAAGCGATTACCCTAGATGAAAGACTATCAGATATAGAGGTGACAGCAGAGGAGGTAATGAAACAGGTGACAACACTGGATGCAAATAAAGCTGTTGGACCAGACAAAGTACCACCGTGGATACTTAAAGAGGCAGCGCAGGCTCTCAGCGTGCCTCTGGCAATGATCTTTAATGAGTCACTTATGTCGGGAGAATTGCCCAGTTGCTGGAAGGGGGCAAATGTCGTACCGATTTTCAAGAAAGGTGATAGGGAGGAGGCACTTAACTACAGATCCGTATCACTGACAAGCATCCCTTGCAAAATACTTGAAAGAATAATTAGGCTAAGACTTGTTGAGCACCTGGAGAGCATTGGGTTTGTAAACAAGCACCAACATGGGTTCTGGACAGGGAAATCATGCCTAACAAACCTTTTAGAATTCTTTGATAAAGTAACAAGGATAAGGCAGGACAGAGAAGGCTGGGCAGACTGCATATTTCTTGACTGCCTAAAGGCCTTTGATACAGTACCGCACATGAGACTGCTATACAAACTTGAGAGGCAGGCAGAAGTAAGCGGAAAGGCCCTAGTATGGGTGAAGAACTACCTAACAGAAAGGAGCCAGAGGGTAATGGTAAGGGGCGAGAAGTCGGACTGGCGAACAGCAACAAGTGGAGTACCTCAAGGATCGGTGCTGGGACCAATCCTCTTTCTAATTTACGTAAATGATATGTTTACAGGAGTGGAATCATACATGTCAATGTTTGCGGATGACGCAAAATTAATGAGAAGAGTTGTGACAGACGAGGATTGTAGGATCCTCCAAGAGGACTTAAACAGGTTGCAGAGATGGTCAGGGAAATGGCTACTGGAGTTTAACACCAGTAAATGTAAAGTTATGGAAATGGGATCAGGTGATAGGAGACCAAAGGGACAGTACACAATGAAGGGGAACAGCCTACCTGTAACGATTCGAGAAAGAGACCTGGGAGTGGATGTGACACCTAATCTAAATCCTGAGGCACATATATATAGGATAACGACAGCAGCGTACTCTACACTGGCGAAAATTAGAACTTCATTCAGAAACCTAAATGAGGAGGCTTTTAGGGCGCTTTACACTGCCTACGTGATACCTGTCTTAGAGTATGCCGCGCCATCATGGAGGCCCCACCTGAAGAAACACATAAAGAAACTGGAGAAGGTCCAGAGGTTTGCGACGAGGCTTGTCCCAGAGTTACAAGGGATGGGATATGAAGAGCGTCTGCAGGAACTGAACCGTACGACACTAGAGAAAAGAAGGGAGAGAGGAGATATGATAGGGACATATAAAATACTCAGAGGAATTGACAAAGTGGAAATAGATGAAATGTTCACACGTAATAATAACGGAACGAGGGGACATGGGTGGAAACTGGAAACTCAGATGAGTCACAGAGATGTTAGGAAGTTTTCTTTTAGTGTGAGAGTAGTGGAAAAATGGAATGCACTTGGGGAACAGGTTGTGGAAGCAAATACTATTCATACTTTTAAAACTAGGTATGATAGGGAAATGGGACAGGAGTCATTGCTGTAAACAACCGATAGCTGGAAAGGCGGGATCCAAGAGTCAATGCTCGATCCTGCAAGCACAAATAGGTGAGTACACACACCAACACAGCCACACAGTCTTGGGTCAGCTTTGATCGTGAGCAGACGTGTAGGGTCAGCGGTCCGTGTTAACCGAGGGAACAATAGGGTTCAAGGGAGCGGGTGTACTGTGCCGTGAGAATCGGGACAGTGTAAATTGAACAGTGGCATTGTAATGCAACACATTGATCACATCTCGTGGTGAATTATCTTAGTGAATTTAGAGAAGATAGCTAGTGAAGATCAACTTCTTGAGGCAGTATCAGTCGCATCAGCCGCGACCCACGTGGAGACCTGAAGACCTCACAGGATTACCGACGACACGCCATGTATTTACCTAGAGTGCTTGTGGGGGCTGGCTGGTAAGTGTCTCTCATAAGTCTCCAACAGTGTGCAAGGTTTATATAATATCATATCATAGACACTATTGCATTCCATTCAATAATACAATCGTAATAATACAATCGTGGTAGACAGGTAATAGGGACAGCAACTGTGAGCTCACTGGGAACCCAGATAAGCTGCTAACCCCCCCCCCCCCTGGCGTAATCTGAAGACTACACCTCACCCACCTCTTAACCCCCCATCTCACTCTCCCAACACACTCCCCCCCCCCCACCCCATCACACCCACTCTCACACTAGGACTTTTCTTGCTCTCGCTCTCTCTCTTGCTCTCTTTCTCTTGACAAGGGCAAAATAGCAGGTGGACGCAACAGGGACACAGGGAACAGCCAGAGTGACCAAACAAAGGACATGTTAACCCAAGTTTTGGAGGAATTCAGGAAGGAGATGCAGGAAATGACGATTACAATTAACAACCTGCAAAGTGAGCTGACATCAGCAAGGGAGGAGATCAAATCCCTCACAGAGAAAAATAAAGAGACTGAGCATTAGATTATCATCCAAAGGGAGGGTGGAAATGTTACATTGGAAGGAAATGCCTCTGTACCTGAAACATTTGCAGACATACTGAAAAAGAGCTCAGAAGCTATGGACACAGTGAGGAGGTAGCCATGCAAGCAGCCACCTCACAGGAAGCAGCAAGGTGCACCACTCAGCTGCTGGAGAGAAAGAGATTAGTGGTAGTCATAGGCATCAAAGAACAGGAAGAATCCAACAGGCAAGAATGGAATAGCAAGGATAGAGAGGCAGTACAAGGGCTACTGAAGGGGTTACAGATGGAAGGGGCTGAACGAAACATTGAGAAGGTTTTCAGGTTGGGCTGGTACAACAAGGACAGAAACCGACTTGTAAAGGTGGTGTTTACAAACGAAACCACGAAGGAGGATATTCTCGAAAGGAAGAGTCGACTGCATCATGTGGAGGGATACAAGAAAGTATTCCTGCAGAGGGACAGGACGAAGGAGGAGAAAGCCAGGGCTGCAGAGGGACAGGACGAAGGAGGAGAAAGCCAGGGCAGCAGAGGCAAGGAGGAAGCGCAGGGAGAGAGGAGCAAACCAGGAAATCACTGCCCCCAACACAACAGTCCTAGAGACAAGAGGCGAACCCAAAACCAGCATCCCAGCAACACCAGAGGGGAGGGCAACTCCACCACCCCCCTCTGCATAGAAACCCTCCCTTCCCCTCACCCTACCTGCCCCCACCCAACCCTCCCTCCCCCCCCACCCCATTCTTACCCTGTCATCCCTTCCCCATTCCCATCATGTCCCCCCTCCCACCTTTCCTCCTCAGTCCCCCCTCCCCTTCATCCCATACCCTCCTCCCCCCTCACCCGGTATCCTCCATGACCCCCCCTATCTCCTTAACCCACTCCCTACCTGTCCCCCCTTCCCTGAAGCCCCCACCCCTCACCCCAAACTCTTCTGAGACCCTGCAAACCACCTCACAGATCTTCTCACCCACGGAAAAGTTTCCCACACCAGCAGAATGCTCGCCAAGAAAGGGACAAGAAAATGAACAGAAGAACGTGAGTTTCAAGGCAATGTACACTAACATAGATGGGATTACAAATAAATTAAGTGAACTCGGAGAATGGGCTCTAGAAGAAAAGCCAGACATAATAGCACTCACAGAAACAAAGCTAACAAACACCATAACAAATGCAGTGTTTCCACAGGACTACTATGTAGTGAGGAAAGAGAGAGAAGGGAGAGGAGGAGGTGGTGTAGCTATGCTACTAAGAGAAGGATTGAGTTTCGAAGAGATGGTAATTCAGAACTGTGAAGGTTTCAGTGACTACATATCAGGTACCATAGCAACTGGAGGACAGAAAATTATAGTAGTAGTCATATATAACCCCGCACCGAATGACAGAAGACCCAGACTTGGAATATGATAGAAACAACTTGGCCACCATCAATATAATAGAGAGAGCAGCTTCTGTGGCTAGCAGGAACGGATCCAGGCTACTAATCATAGGAGACTTCAACCATGGAAAGATAGATTGGGGGAACAGAGACCCACATGGAGGCCCAGACACATGGAGAGCTAAGCTGCTGGATGTGGCAACATAAACTTTCTAAGTCAACATGTCAAGGGACCGACAAGAACGAGAGGAGGGGGATGAACCAGCCTTGCTTGATCTGATATTTACCCTAAATGAGTCGGATATAAGGGAAGTTAAGTTGGAAGCCCCCTTGGGAATGAGTGATCACAGTGTATTGAGCTTTGAGTACCTGGTTGAGCTAGGAATTATCACCCCCCAAAAAGAACTGGGAAACAAAGGGCTGGCGTACCGATAGGGAAACTATGAGGAGATGAATAAATTCCTATGGGATATACATTGGGACACAGAACTCGGAACTAAGTCTGTACAAGACATGATGGACTATGTCACCCAAAAATGTCAGGAGGCTGTAAGCAGGTTTGTCCCAGCCCAACAGGAAAAAACAGAGAAGCAAAGGAAGAATCCGTGGTTTAATAGGGAATGTATGAAAGCAAAGGAGCTGAACAAAAAGGCATGGAGGAACTTCAGTAATAACAGAACACCAGAAAGTAGAGAGAGATACCAGAGAACCAGGAACGAGTATGTTAGTGTGAGAAGAGCAGCTGAGAAAAGGTATGAAAATGATATAGCTAATAAAGCCAAGACCGAACCAAAGCTACTTCACAGTCACATCAGGAGGAAGACAACAGTGAAGGAACAGGTGATAAAACTTAGGGTGGGCGAGGACAGATACACAGAGAATGACAAAGAGGTGTGTGAAGAACTCAACAAAAGGTTCCAGGAGGTCTTTACAATAGAACAGGGAGAAGTCACGGCACTAGGAGAGGTGGCAGCAAACCAGGTGACCTTGGAAAAGTTCGACATTACAAGAGATGAGGTCAAGAAGCACCTATTGGAGCTGGATGGGAGAAAAACTGTTGGGCCGCATGGAATCTCACCATGGGTATTGAAAGAGTGTGCAGGAGCACTTTGCTTGCCACTCTCCATAGTGTATAGTAGGTCACTGGAAACGGGAGACCTACCAGAAATATGGAAGACTGCTAATGTAGTACCAATATTTTAAAAGGGTGACAGACAAGAGGCACTGAACTACAGGCCAGTATCCTTAACTTGTATACCATGCAAGATGATGGAGAAGATTGTGAGAAAACACTTAGTAACACATCTGGAGAGAAGAGACTTCGTGACAACCCATCAACATGGGTACAGGGAAGGTAAATCTTGCCTTATAGGCTTGATAGAATTCTACGATCAGGTGACAAAGATTAAGCAAGAAAGAGAAGGGTGGGCGGACTGCATTTTTTTGGACTGTCGGAAAGCCTTTGACACAGTACCCCATAAAAGGTTGATGCATAAGCTAGAGAAACAGGCAAGAGTAACTGGTAGGGCGCTCCAGTGGATAAGGGAGTACCTAAGCAATAGGAAGCAGAGAGTTATAGTGAGGGGTGAGACCTCAGAATGGCGTGAAGTCACCAGTGGAGTCCCACAGGGCTCTGTGCTTGGACCTATCCTGTTTCTGATATACGTAAATGATCTCCCAGAGGGTATAGACTCATTCCTCTCAATGTTAGCTGACGACGCCAAAATTATGAGAAGGATTAAGACAGAGGAGGACAGCTTGAGGCTTCAAGAAGACCTGGACAAGCTGCAGGAATGGTCGAACAAATGGCTGTTAGAGTTTAACCCAAGCAAATGTAATGTAATGAAGATAGGTGTAGGAAGCAGGAGACCAGATACAAGGTATCACTTGGGAGATGAAATACTTCAAGAGTCAGAGAGAGAGAAAGACCTGGGGGTTGATATCATGCCAGACCTGTCCCCTGAAGCTCATATCAAGAGGATAACATCAGCAGCATATGCCAGGTTGGCCAACATAAGAACGGCCTTTAGAAACTTGTGTAAGGAATCTTTCAGAATATTATATACCACATATTTCAGACCAATCCTGGAGGATGCGGCTCCAGCATGGAGTCCATATCTAGTCAAGCATAAGACTAAACTGGAAAAGGTTCAAAGGTTTGCCACCAGACTAGTACCCGAGCTGAGAGGTATGAGCTACGAGTAGAGACTACGGAAATTGAACCTCACTTCGTTGGAAGACAGAAGAGTTAGGGGGGGATATGATCCCCACATTCAAGATTCTCAAGGGAATCGACAGGTTTGATAAAGACAGGCTGTTTAACACAAGGGGCACACGCACTAGGGGACACAGGTGGAAACTGAGTGCCCAAATGAGCCACAGAGATATTAGAAAGAACTTTTTTCGTGTCAGAGTGGTTGATAAATGGAATACATTAGGAAGTGATGTGGTGGAGGCTGTCTCCATACACAGTTTCAAGTGTATCAACAGGTGTACAGGTTCCTGAGCCCAGTAGGCTCAGGAACCTGTACACCTGTTGATTGACGGTTGAGAGGCGGGACCAAAAAGCCAGAGCACAACCCCCGCAAGCACAACTAGGTGATTACAACTAGGTGAGTACACACACACACACACACACGGAAATTCATTTTCTATGAGGAAAGAGAGGGATGGAAGAGGTGGTGGTGGTGTAGCTCTGCTGGTAAGAAAAGGCTGGGATTTTGAGGAGATGGTTATTCAGGGCTGTGAAGGTTTCAATGACTACATAGCAGGTACCATAACAACTGGAGGGCAAAAAATTAAAGTTGTAGTCATATATAATCCACCACCAAATGACAGAAGACCCAGACAGGAATATGATAGAAACAACATGGCCGTCATTAACATAATAGAAAGAGCAGCTTCTGTTGCTAGCAGGAATGGATCTGGACTACTAATCATGAGTGACTTCAACCATGGGAAGATAGATTGGGAGAACAGAGACCCGCATGGAGGACCAGAAACATGGAGAGCTAAGCTGCTGGACGTGGCGACAAGAAACTTTCTAAGCCAGCACCTCAAGGAACCAACAAGAATGGGAGGAGAAGATGAACCAGCAATGCTTGATTTGATATTTACACTAAATGAGTGGGATATAAGGGAAGTTAAGATGAAAGCACCCTTGGGAATGAGTGATCACAGTGTATTGAACTGTGAGTACCTGGTAGAGCTAGGAATTATCTCCCCCAAAAAAGAACTAGGAAACAAAAGACTGGCATACCGAAAGGGAAATTATGAAGAAATGAGAAGTTTCCTAAGGGAAATACCTTGGGACACAGACCTCAGAGATAAGTCTGTACAAGATATGATGGACTATGTCACCCAAAAGTGTTAGGAGGCAGTAAACATGTTCATTTCGGCCCAAAGGGAAAAATCCGAGAAGCAACAGAAGAATCCATGGTATAATAGGGCATGTATAGAAGCAAAGAAACTGAACAAACGGGCGTGGAGGAACTTCTGGAATAACAGAACACCAGAAAGCAGAGAGAGATACCAGAGAACCAGGAATGAGTATGTCAGGGTGAGAAGAGAAGCAGAGAAAAGTTATGAAAATGATATAGCAAACAAAGCCAAGACCGAAAAAAAGCTACTCCACAGTCACATCAGAAGGAAAACAACAGTGAAAGAACAGGTTTTGAAACCTAGGACAGGTAAACAAAGAATGACAAAGAGGTGTGTGAAGAACTCAACAAGAGGATCCAGGAGGTCTTCACAATAGAACAAGGTGAGGTCACTGTGCTAGGAGAAAGGGAGGTAAACCAGGCGGCCTTGGAAGAGTTCGAAATTACGAGGGAGGAGGTCAAGAGACACATGCTGGATTTGGATGTTAGAAAGGCTGTTGGTCCAGACGGGATCTCGCCATGGGTACTGAAAGAGTGTGCAGAGGCACTTTGCTTGCCACTCTCCATAGTGTATAGTAATTACTGGAGACAGGAGACCTACCAGAAATATGGAAGATTGTTGGAAATTTCCAACACTAATACAATACTATTGTATTATAATATTTATTTATTTATTTATTTATTTATTTATTTATTTATTTATTTATTTATTTATTTATGCATATACAAGAATGTACATAAGGAATGTGAGGATACAAATATGGTAATTACAATCTTGAAAAGCCACTAGCACGCGCAGCGTTTCGGGCAGGTCCTTAATCTAAGAAAATTTTAAGGAGGTAAATACTTGCAAAATTTATAGGCAAAAATATGATAACAGATTACATGAAATGAAAAAAAAAGATGAGAGAAAATTGTAGGTACAGTATATTAAAGCACATAGGTAGCTAAGATTGATTGCAATGACAGATTGAATGGTAGTTGACAAAAAATTGGTAGGCACAATACAGCAGAAACAATATAAGATTGATTGCAATGACAGCTTGAATGGTAGTTGACAAAAATTGGTAGTCACAATACAGCATATGGCTAGCACATAAAAGAAGACAGCAATGAACACAATGATAAGGTTGTTTGATATTACATAAAAATTAGGAGATTGGGTAACACTAGGTACAGAGCAAATTTAAAGCTCAGTGTAGGAAACTAAGAAGATGAAGTTAGGTACTTTTTGGTTTTGCTTTTAAATAAGGCAAAAGTTTTACAGTTTTTCAATTCACTAGGGAGTGAGTTCCATAGACTAGGTCCCTTAATTTGCATAGAGTGTTTACACAGATTAAGTTTGACCCTGGGGATATCAAAGAGATATTTATTTCTGGTGTGGTGATAATGGGTCCTATTACATCTGTCCAGGGAGAGTTTCAGAGCATGGTTTGCATTTAAGAACAGGGTTTTGTAAATGTAGTTGACACAATAGAATGTGTGGAGGGAGTTTATATTTAGCAAGTTTAGGGATTTAAACAAGGGAGCTGAGTGTTGTCTGAAAGCAGAGTTAGTTATTATTCTGATAGCAGATTTTTGCTGTGTGATGATGGGCTTAAGGTGGTTTGCAGTGGTAGACCCCCATGCACAGATACCACAATTAAGATAGGGGTAGATTAGTGCATAATATAGTGAGAGGAGAGCAGAGTTAGGAACATAATATCTGATTTTGGAGAGTATACCAACTGTCTTAGAGACTTTCTTAGTTATGTGTTGAATGTGGGTGCTGAAGTTGAGTCTCTTGTCTAGGAATAGGCCAAGAAACTTGCCATCATTTTTATTACTGATGTTAATGTTGTCTATCTGTAGCTGAATTGCATTTGATGATTTGCTTCCAAATAAGATGTAGTAAGTCTTTTCGATGTTTAATGTTAGTTTGTTCGTTGACATCCATAAGTGGACTTTTTTAAATTCATTATTCACAACATTATTTAGTGTATGTGGGTTGAGGTTTGAATAGATAAGGGTAGTATCGTCAGCAAACAATATAGGTTTGAGAATATTAGAGACATTAGGCAGATCGTTTATATATATAAGAAATAGAAGAGGTCCTAAGATGCTGCCCCTGTGGCACTCCAACGGTAATTGGTAGAGTGGAAGAAGTTGTATCATTGATGGTTACATATTGGTGTCTGTCACTAAGATAGGATCGGATGTAGTCAAGGGCAAGGCCTCGGATTCCATAATGCTGGAGTTTAAGTAAGAGGTAGTTGTGATTAACAGTATCAAAGGCTTTTCTTAGGCCAATGAAGAGTCCAATCCGAAACTCATTTTTGTCAAGGGCTGAGTAGATAACGTCAAGGAGACTAATGATTGCATCGTTGGTGCTCTTTTGGGACCGGAAGCCAAACTGGCAGGGGCTGAGTATGTCGAATTTTACGAGGTAGGAATAGAGCTGTTTGTAAATAATTTTTTCAAATATTTTTGATAAAATGGGTAGATTTGATATTGGTCTATAATTGTTTATGTCCGTCGGATTGCCTCCTTTATGGACTGGCGTTACTCTTGCTTTTTTGAGGATATCAGGGAAGGTGTGACACTCTATAGATTTGTTGAACAGTAGTGCTATGGGTGGGGCATGGGAGGCTCTCTTTTACACAATGGACGGAATTTCACTGGTGTTCCCTGCCTTGGTTTTTAGAGAGTGTATGATGGACACAACATCTGCCGGGCTGATTGGTGAAAGGAGAAGAGAGTTTGGATAGCTGCCTGAGAGATATGTGTTAATATGTGACTGAGTCTGTGGGATTTTACTGGCAAGATTAGTACCAACCGATGAAAAGAAACTATTTAATTCATTTGCCATTTCTAAATCAGTTGACGGTATATCCCCATCCTTGTAGAATTTTATTTGGTTATGTGAGTATTGTTTAGTTCCTAGGATACTAGAGATAGTTTTCCAAGTGCTTTTCATGTTGCCTTTTGCTTCGTTGAATCTATTCACATAATATGCAAGTTATGCCTTTCTTATGATACTGGTAAGCATTGATGAGTACCTTTTAGCTACTTCCTTTGAAACTAGGCCAATCCTAACTTTCTTTTCATATTCATGTTTCTTGTTGATTGAGTTGAGAATGCCACTTGTGAGCTATGGATTGTTTAATCTTTTTTCAATTACTTGCTTGGTAAGAAGGGGACAATGAAGGTTATAGAGGCTTAGAGTTTTGGAGAGGAAGAGGTTAGCTAATGAATTTATATCATGGGTATTATTGAATTCAGAATCCCAGTTAATATTGTGAAGTGCCTCTGTAAGATTGTCTAAAGCTGATTCACTGTGTAGCCTTAATGAAAGTTTCCTGCTTTTTGGTGGTGTTATGTCCATGTTCGCTATGAGAAAGGTAGGATAGTGGTCAGTTGTTCTGTCGTAGATTATACCAGATACAAGGGGAGCTGTTATGTTTGTCCATATGTGGTCCAAGGTAGTGGCTGATGTTTGAGTGACTCGGGTAGGTTTGGTGATTGTGGGGATTAGCATACAGGAGTTCATGCTGTTAAGGAAATAGTCAACTTGAGAGCAATTTTGTTGACCCAGGTCAATATTAAAGTCTCCTCCCAGAATGATGTGGTTTTTGTTGAGATTGTTGTTTATAATAAGATTCCTTAGGGTGTCTGAGAAAGAAGCTATGTTAGTATTGGGAAATCTATAGATGGCTCCAATAGTCAAAGAGGATTTAAGGGATTTAATTGTAAACTGAGCAAAAGTATATTCACAGTAGTCATCTCTGTCACTAATAACACTGTTGCAGATAAATGTATCTCGGTAATATATAGCTGTGCCACCACCTTTTTTATTAGGCCTACAGTTATGAATGGCTTTATAACCAGCTAAGTTGTAGAGTTGGGTATAGTCTTTATTTAGCCAAGTTTCTGTTAAAATAATGAACGATAGGTTAGTACCTAGTGCTGTGAGTAATGCATTTAAATCGTCAAAATGTTTACCAAGTGATCTAACATTTTGGTTATAAACTGATAGACAGGTGCTATTTTGAAGTTTGTTTTTAGCCTGGTGTGCTGTGAAATACTTGCAATAATGATGATCAATGTGCTGGTTGGTGTAGATATGAGACAGAAGATTTTGATCAGGATCAATATCAGTGTGCATAGAGATGCAGAGGGATCACGATACAAGATACACGATATAGCAAAACACAAGAATAAAAGCAAATACAATAAAATAGTAACAATTTAGAAGTAAAATAAAGATCCAAAAGATAGCCAGGGAGGACACAGAAGTTACATAAAATAAAAAACAAAAAAGCAGTAGAGACTGACAATATAAATGTAAAATAAAAAATAATAAGAAAAATAATAATCATAAGAAAATGATCTTGAAGATAATTAGCTTAGTAATGGTTAATTAACAGGGTAATAAAAAGCCCTAGGTTTAGTGACAAGGGGATTAACTAAGAACAAATAATTAAGAGTATAAAACAGGCAAAGATGACAAACAAAAAAATAAAATAAAAATAAAAATAAACACCTTTGGAAAGGAAAGGCAGAGCTTAAGTACACTTTGGTTGTATGTGAGACTACAAATTATGTTTGGTTATTCAGCTGATATCCCACAGTCATCCAGGAAAGAAGTGAGGTGTGCCTCAGTGGTTATGACATAAGTTTTTCCAGAGTCAGTCTTCCTAGCTATTATTTTACCATCGCGCACAAAACAATGTTTAATAGCAGTAGATCTTTTGCAAATTCCACGTAGTTTAAATAAGAGATTTTGTCTGAATCTGGTAAGACATTCGTTCACATAAACATTGGATTTCCTAGCGACTGCAGTAGTGATAAGGTCTGACTTGCGGGAGCAGCTATCTAACTTCACACGTATCTTTCTGTTGTTTGTACCAGATGATTTGGTACCCACTCTATAAGCTGACTTAATGTCTCTTGCTTCGATTGAATAATTCAACTTAGTACGCAATTCCTGGATCACGATGTCAGCACAGTCTTCTCTGTCAGTTTCATGGGGAAAATCATGTGATGAGATGATGACAGAATCAAGGAGCTTAAGTTGGTCTGATTCGTCTTGGGTTGCAGTGTGTTGCTGTTGTAGGGAGTTAAAATGGTTCTCTAACTTTTGTAACTTCTCTTCTTGCTTCTTAGAGGTTTCTGCTGGTTTAAAGTTAGTAACCGAGATCTGAAGAGAGCTTAATTCCTGTTCGAGGTGGCCGACTCTGGCAGACAGATCTTGGTTAATCTTGTGCATGGTCAAAGCATCACTCTGAAGCTTCATTAGTATTTCATTAGCTTCATTAGTAAAATTAGTATTAAAATATACTAACTACAGTAGTTACTAAAATTTTACCGTCACTCGTGAATGCCATGGAGAAAACTAAAATCTTCTCCATTTCTTGTTTACTACCATAAGACGAGAAAGCGATAATATTTAAATCCCTAGAATTACAACCCAGTCTTTATTAAAGTATTTAAACCACAATTGCGCAAAATAATATTATTCGTGATAAATAATTTCTGTGGTGAATGCGGGACATGGTTGAGGAGGGAGAAGCCATTGTGTGTGTGGAGTGGTGGACTCGTGTTGCGGAATTGAGCAACAAAGGTCGTGGCGTCAGAGTCTGAGACTCGTGACGTTGAGATTATCAGCAAGAATTACACTGGTACTCAATCCAGAATTAATTATTATTGTTCTACGTGATCTGCAGTGCTCGGCCAACTAATAACGCGTCGATATTCAAGCCAAGCTATCAACCACGTGTACGACATTGTGGAAGTTTGAGCCTGGGACGCGATACCGGCAAGCTTCAGCATAATTTGCACCCTTAGATAAGTATATAGCTCTTTTTTGATGCATCATTAGAGATTGTATATGTCGGGGCAGCTTGTCGTTATATCGAACGACTACAACAAATCCAACGTTAGTACCACACTAAATTTAATTTATATTTCATGAATATTGAGATTTAAGTAGCCTAGTTCAATGCTACGTAATATCCCTTAAATTACAGCTCGTATGTGAGGAGTCAACGAGCTGTTACCTACCTTCGTGTTATTCACCTCTAAGGATTTCAACGAGGAATTCCTGAGATCACGAGGATGAGGCGTGAATGATGTCATAGAAATCGTCTTAAAGCTAAGACTTTTTGTACACATTTAATTACTCCAAATTTGGTTATTTGTTCACGATTCTATCTAATCGGATGCTCGTCATGCACAAAGGAGATAATATGTGTTTATTTAAATGATTATTTTCTAATGCTAATAATCTTTATAATTTCTGGTGATAATCTTCTATAGATTCTTTAATATTTTGGTCACAAGATTAGTTATTACACAATGAACTGGTGCACATACCACACTAGTTCCTAGACGTATATGAAGTTCTAGCAATACCTCCCCAATGTAGTTGTTTGAGGCTCTGATTTAAGTTAATTAACTATACAGCCCATTAATTATTTAAGTGATTATGCTTCCTAATATTTAGCCATAAACACTGGTTCTTCCTTGTGTTTCTAATGATCACTTTTTATTAGTTTCCCTCTTTTCTTAAAAGTGGGTGGTCCTTCGTAATTGATTTCATTAATTTAATAATTGAATAAATTGAGTCAAGCCCACATTATGGTCCTTCGAACTGGATAAACATAAATATAAATATAAATATATTAATTAGTAATAACTAATCACCGTGTGAAGTAGTCTAGACTAACCATTTTAATTAATTGTGTCTACCGGCAGCGTAACACATAGGTTAGCCTAATTCACACCAATTCATTGCTACTTATACCTTATGTATAAGGTAGTACTCGTGGGACACAGTTAATTGCCCACAACACTTAGGCCTATACCTCATACTGAAGTAAGAATCTTTAGGTCACCAGGAGCTACAGCTCATAACTTGTATATTAATCACTAACACCAATTATGTGTTAACCATTTGGGCTATACAAATATTTCAATATATGGCTGTCAGCAGACTGTCCATTATAGCCTAAATTCATGCCATAATTACTGATTCACTCAAGTTAGTGGATTCATTAACATTTTAGGATCTAGTATACTAATATAAATTGCTGATCCCATACTAGTTAATCATTACTAACCCTGATCATATTTTATTCCACAATTAGGAAGTACAGTCAGGAGTTAAATATTATTCACGGCAGTAGAATACTTGCCAAACACAATTAATTCTCTTGTGTTCATTTAATTTCTTATACACATAATTTCTACCAGTGTATATATTATATAAAACCAAAAAACCCAAAAATTCAGCACAACTATTTGCACATTATTGCACCACAATATAATCTTTGCCAACCTTTATTAGGTAGGAATTTAGGCTGTGATTGTGTTGAATTTGGCACAAACACAGACTAAATAAATTTGTAGTTTCTTAGGTAGAAATTCTCACGACTAGGCTTGAGCTAGTTAGTGGTACATATATTATTCATTCTTGTGCTGACCCTATCAAGGGTGGGATCAAACCTTAAGATAACTCTGATTAGAGTATATCCATATTATTTCTATGTACATCTTTGAGTGTTACTGTA
This sequence comes from Procambarus clarkii, assembly GCF_040958095.1. Taxonomy (NCBI): domain Eukaryota; kingdom Metazoa; phylum Arthropoda; class Malacostraca; order Decapoda; family Cambaridae; genus Procambarus; species Procambarus clarkii. The sequence continues at coordinate 52,276,756 of NC_091158.1, read as the reverse complement.
AGTTCACTACCCATCCAAGGTTGATTTTGAAGAGCTAAGCTAAGGAACTCCTGTAGTGAGACCAAGGTACCACTCAAATCTTAGTTGCTTATTATTAGGTAGGTAGCTAACCTCTAAATGAGGTAAATTACAATCAGCCTCAACAAAATATCAGGCTGTCAATAATTATACCTGCTCTACATAAAGGAGCAGACACCATAGCTGTACAAGTAGCTATATAAGCCCTATAAGGCTCAAATTTACCACAAGAATGGCTACTCCAGAAAGGACTGCAAGATTCTTGAGAAGTCTTCAAGTTCACCTATCAAAACTACTTGTCAAATGTGACAACTGTATAGAAACTAACACAGTTGACGTCTTCAGGCTAGTAAGTTCCACAAGGGTAGCTAACCAAATATATGACCATATAAAGGTTGTACTCGAGTCTTATAGGAACATGCTCCATGTCAGTAATACTGACCCAGACGAATTATGTCTGACAGAATCTGATCTTGACGAATATGAATATATCATTCAAGACAAGTTAGACCGATATAAAAAGGTACTTGCGACACAAGATGTTCCCGAGTGGATAGAACAATTTTTTAGTAGACCTACACCCGAGCAAGCACCCAGCTCAGATGAAATACCTGAGCTACCTCAAGATGAGGAGAATCATCTAATCAATACTGATCACTATACAGGATCAACAACTGAAGTTCAACCTTCATTTTCTAACATCTCATCTAATACAACTTCACGTAATAATTTGTTTACAGAGTCTGATCAATTTTCAGACAGCTCTTCTCAATGCTCCCTGGATTCTATAAATTCAATACATGAGGCTACTGAAGTAACTAGCTCCTCACAGGAACCCAGAGAGACAAGTGAAGCTGCAGATGAAACTCTTAGTGAAGCTGCAATAATCAGTGAATCTGAACCAGAAAATGATAGAGCTAATGCTGCAACAGCAGCCGAAGCTGTAATTAAAGCTGAGGCTAAGCAAGAAGCCTTAAGCAACACAAGTAATGGTCACAGTTGCTCACACCAGCCTTCTAGAGTAAGTGCTAACAATGAGAAGACTGTTATAATCATTGAACATCAATTACTAGATTTATCTCCACCAGAACAACCAGTCGACTCTTTACAATCCTTTAGTTTTCAGCTTGATTCACTGTTAAATTCCTTCAGTAAAGAGGTGGATCACCCAACTGCTGAGTGGATGATTAAAATTATCATCCAAAGAAAATTGTCTGGTGACACACTCAATAAGTTATATGTATACATGAATGGTAATGCCCTGTCAATGCAGGATATATTTACAGGTTTGCACAATATAAGCAATCATTCAGCAAACCAGGCACTTAATGCCTCTTCTGAATGCACCGAAACTGTACCCACATCAGTTTCCTTACCTGGAGCTCCTAAAGTGACACTGTCACCAGGTAACAAGGGTACTAATAATCAATGTAATAACAATAAGTCAAACACTGATTCATCAGTAAGGCCCAAGAGCCCCAGAGGTGCACCTAAGAGACCTAATAGTCCAAAGAGCACTCCCAATAACTCCACAGGTGCTCCTAAGAGACCTAATAGCCCAAAGAGCACTCCCAAGAGCCCAGTAATGGCTCCCCAGAGTACACCAAGTACTCACAAGAGAATAAATAACAAGCAAATGCAAGCAGCAAAACCATCTCAACCTGCAGGCACTGTTTTACCTAAACCGGTAAACCCTAAACGAGCTGTAGGAGAGGGAATGTGCTTGTTTTGCAATCAAAAACATTCTCTGTACAAATGTACTAATTACCCTAATAGAGATACAAGAGTCAGGCGACTCAAACAGTTACACAAATGTACTAGGTGTCTCAAATCACATAATGTTAATAGCTGTGATACCCCACTGAACACCTGCAATAGGTGTAGAAGGGACAAGCATCATGCTGCACTGTGCAAATTAGTTAGGACAAATTATGTCAATCCTAGAATAGGAGGTAGAGAATCTACACCAGAACAGTGCTGCAAGGTGCGAGATGTGTAAAGCGTAATTTCACAAGCATCTCAAGTGGATGCTGCTCTGCCCACTGCCCAACTTCAAGTAAAGAACAGAGGAGCCAAGATCACCACCCGTGGACTATTTGATCAAGGTTCCCAGAGAACTTTCATAACTCAGAAAGCGGCAGAGGCACTCAATTTACAACCAATTAGACAAGTAAAATTAAACTTGTCAGGGTTCATGATAAATCGAGGAACCCATGAATACTCAGTAGTTCAACCGCTTGTACGACTAGGTAGTCATGCCAAGGCTGTCCAAGCCATTGTTGTAGATCAAATACCTTTTGACTTCAATATTAAGGGTCTGGGGTACACAGCCCACTTCCTGCAGGAACGTGAAATTAATTTGGCTGACAACAAGTTAACGTCTGACCGCCTTAACAATGTAAATGTGCTAATGGGAGCAGACTACTATTACCAGTTCATAACTGGACATGTTAAACGATTGGGCATGAATATGCTCCAATCTGCAGGTGGCTACTTACTTACTGGTAAAGTTCTGAATGTGAACAAGCCTAAGCCTGCCAACAATAATAAATTAGTCAGCAGTAAATCAATTCTCCAGCAGCAAGCTAAAATGAGAAACACAGTTGAGTAATAAACTCAGATTGAATGTGGTGCAATTAGTATTCGCCGAGATGTTTCATAGCTCTCAGTGGATAACCAATGGTCCGTACCAAAACAAGTACAAGTCACAGTGACCAAGCCATTGAATCCACTGCAGACCTAGAATTTTTCTCGATAAGTAGTAATTGACCACACTCAGTCTCCCTAGGTAATTGATAATATTAGGCTAGAGAATCTAGCACTCCCTAGGTAATTAATAATATTAGGCTAGAGAATCTAGCAATCAATGCATCTAGCATTTCCTGAATTTAGCAATACCATGAAGTCATCAAGCAACTTCTGTAATTATAAATTCACTAGGACTAAGGTCCACAATACTTGCGCTTGAGGTTTGCCAAGAAAACCTTATTAATACAATGTTTTCTGCACTAAGAGTTAGTGAAAATACTTGCATCAATTTTGTTTGAGTTGTTTTTCTTTCGTTTCTGCTTAATTATTGTAGGAGCGCAGCACGAACAAACTTGCAAACTTACCAATACGTAAGTGAGTCTACAGAGAACTAATAACCCGTGAAACGTTTAAGTTGGGAAAATGTTACAAGTTATCTTGAATAGGATTAATCGTAACAGTAATTTAATTTCCAGCAATCTTAGGGTTCCCTTTGTTTAATGCATTATCATTAAACATCAGCATTGTTAATTAACATGCTTAATGAGCTCAATATAGCTCACCTTGGAATTAACGTAATAATTGAGTGCTTATTGTCCCCCATGCGAATACGAGCTCAATATTGCTCGCCATGATAATTGAACGCTTTTAATGTTCCCCATGCCACGAGCACTGCTCGCCATGATAATTGAACGATACAATACTCCGCCTCGTTAATTCGAGTTCAATATAACTCACCCTGTTGACATGCTTAATGAGCTCAATATAGCTCCCCATGTTAACGAGCTCAATATAGCTCACCCTGTTACTCTGTTAACGAGTTCAATATAACTCACCCTGTTAACATGCTTAATGAGTTCAATATAGCTCCCCATGTTAACGAGCTCAATATAGCTCGCCCTGTTAACTGTTAACGAACTCAATATAGCTCACTCTGTTAACTGTTAATGAGCTCAATATAGCTCAACCTGTTAATGAGCTCAATACAGCTCCCAATGTTAATTTGAGTACATTTTTGCTCACAATTAGCTTAGTCCCTTACTTAGGTAGGTTAGAAATTTAAACCATTTATTTAGGTAGGTTTAGGGACTTTAGTTCGTGTCAACTGAGTACTAGCCTAATCTGTACTCACCATTAATTAGAGTTGACTATACTTATAGAGACTGATTTAATAAGCTCAATTTTCATCTAAAGATTGACGATATATTAATGAGTTTACAGTGTCAAGCCTATGAGCTGCAATTCAATTAGCTCATAAGTCAGAATGACTAGGCTGCTAATCTCACTGTCGACTCAGAATTTTCCTTGATTTTAATGAACAAACCTTTTCAGTTCTCTAATTTTCCACTATTTTAGCTAGTTAGCAAATTAGTTGTAATATCAGTCAGAATGACTACTGCACGGCAGTGCACATTAAATTAAATTTCATCATTTGATTTTGGGGTGATCATGATGCTGCGTGATGTTATTGTCTAGTAACTCAATAGTTACAAGTCACCGCGACCCTAGACAGTGACTTTACTGTAGTGTCATAGTATCCTTGATCTTGAATGACCCAATAATACTTTACTGTATAATAATGTAGAATACAACTTATACAATAATGTTATCAGTTCTTAGGAACTTTTTCTGAGTATGCCAACAATTCAGCTACTACATAATACACCATTACATGTCACTACGACCCTAGTTGTTGAGTTTATTGTAAACTTTAGAGAGTTCCTGATTGCAGATAACTTAATCATTTAATATTTCAATATTTGATACATGTTTCCACTAGAGCAGTTGCTCAACAATACAAACGGATACTACAAGCCTATTATAGCTCTGACTGAGAGCAAATAATTTCCCATCCAATTTGAGTAATCATGATGATACTGTGTTGTGATGTCAAGTAACAAATCAGTTACAAGTCACAGTGACCCAGAACATTCTCATCACAGTGGATTCTCAGTTACTTTAAATTGTATGATTTAATTCTTAATTTGTTGTATAGGCTATTAATAATAACATGTTCCATTTAACATGAATTTTTTTGCAAGACTTAAGTTTCTTGTATGTCCTTGACAATTACGGGACATCCGTTATGTGTGTACTAACATATTAAAATTAATACTAACTTCGGCATAGGTATGTCAGTACTCAACATTACACTGCGACCCGAGAAAACTCCCTCCGGAGTTATGTTGGAAATTTCCAACACTAATACAATACTATTGTATTATAATAAATTAGTATTAAAATATACTAACTACAGTAGTTACTAAAACTTACTAACAGTAATGTTCACATGAACTAACCATTATATCTGCATATGGATACTGGAATTCTTACGAAACCAAGCACCAGTATTGCGTCAGATTATGTCTAGTTAAACACATTTATAGCCAGTGTGTTAGAGAATTGAATGTGATTCTCTAAAATCATCAGTATTCCGTGTGATAATTATTTATGGATAAAATAACTCCCAAATAACTCTGAATCGAGAGTTTTTAGTTACAATTGTTATCAAGTAATAATTTTACCGTCACGCGTGAATGCCATGGAGAAAACTAAAATCTTCTCCATTTCTTGTTTACGAAAAGACGAGAAAGTAATAATATTTATTTTATATTTACTTTATTTATTTATTTACTTTATATTTATTTATTTAGTAAATAATATTTACTTAATAATTTACTTATATAAGAAAGACGTTTACGTATAAGACGAGAAAGTAATAATATTTAAATCCCTAGAATTACAACCCAGTCTTTATTAAAGTATTTCAACCACAATTGCGCAAAATAATATTATTCGTGCTAAATAGTTTCTGTGGTGAATGCGGGACGCGGTTGAGGAGGGAGAAGCCATTGTGTAGCGAGACGTCATTGTGTGTGCGGAGTGGTGGACTCGTGTTGCGGAATTGAGCAACAAAGGTCGTGGCGTCAGAGTCTGAGACTCGTGACGTTGAGATTATCAGCAAGAATTACACTGATACTCAACCCAGAATGAATTATTATTGTTCTACGTGATCTGCAGTGCTCGGCCAACTAATAACGCGTCGATATTCAAGCCAAGCTATCAACCACGTGTACGACATTGTGGAAGTTTGAGCCTGGGACGCGATACCGGCAAGCTTCAGCATAATTTGCACCCTTAGATAAGTATATAGTTCTTTTTTGATGCATCATTAGAGATTGTATATGTCGGGGCAGCTTGTCGTTATATCGAACGACTACAACAAATCCAACGTTAGTACCACACTAAATTTAATTTATATTTCATGAATATTGAGATTTAAGTAGCCTAGTTCAATGCTGCGTAATATCCCTTAAATTACAGCTCGTATGTGAGGAGTCAACGAGCTGTTACCTACCTTCGTGTTATTCACCTCTAAGGATTTCAACGAGGAATTCCTGAGATCACGAGGACGAGGCGTGAATGATGTCATAGAAATCGTCTTAAAGCTAAGACTTTTTTGTACACATTTAATTACTCCAAATTTGGTTATTTGTCCATGATTCTATCTAATCGGATGCTCGTCATGCACACAGGAGATAATATGTGTTTATTTAAATGATTATTTTCTAATGCTAATAATCTTTATAATTTCTGGTGATAATCTTCTATAGATTCTTTAATATTTTGGTCACAAGATTAGTTATTACACAATGAACTGGTGCACGAACCACACTAGTTCCTAGACGTATATGAAGTTCTAGCAATACCCCCCCCAATGTAGGTGTTTGAGGCTCTGATTTAAGTTAATTAACTATACAGCCCATTAATTATTTAAGTGATTATGCTTCCTAATATTTAGCCATAGACATTGGTTCTTCCTTGTGTTTCTAATGATCACTTTTTATTAGTTTCCCTCTTTTCTTAAAAGTGGGTGGTCCTTCGTAATTGATTTTATTAATTTAATAATTGAATAAATTGAGTCAAGCCCCAGATATCCCACAAAGATGGCTAACGTGGTCCCAATGTACAAAAAGGGCGACAGGCAAGAGGCACTGAACTACAGGCCAGTGTCCTTGACTTGTATATCATGCAAGGTGATGGAGAAGATCGTGAGAAAAAACCTGGTAACACATCTGGAGAGAAGGGACTTCGGGACAAATCGCCAACATGGATTCAGGGAGGATAAATCTTGCCTGACTGGCTTAATAGAATTCTACGACCAGATGGCAAAGATTAAGCAAGAAAGAGAAGGCTGGGCGGACTGCATTTTCTTGGATTGTCGGAAAGCCTTTGACACAGTACCGCATAAGAGGCTGGTACATAAGCTGGAGAGACAGGCATGTGTAGCTGGTAAGGTGCTCCAGTGGATAAGGGAGTACCTGAGCAATAGGAAGCAGAGAGTTACGGTGAAGGGCGAGACCTAAGATTGGCGTGAAGTCACCAGTGGAGTCCCACAGGGCTCTGTACTCGGTCCTATCTTGTTTCTGATATATGTAAATGATCTCCCGGAGGGTATAGATTCATTTCTCTCAATGTTTGCGGACGATGCCAAAATTATGAGAAGGATTAAGACAGTGGAGGACTGCTTGAGGCTTCAAGAAGACCTAGACAAGCTGAAGGAATGGTCAAGCAAATGGTTGTTAGTGTTTAACCCAAGCAAATGTAATGTAATGAAGATAGGTGTAGGGAGTAGGAGGCCAGATACAAAGTACCATCTGGGAGATGAAATACTTCAAGAGTCAGAGAAAGAAAAAGACTTGGGGGTTGATATCACGCCAGACCTGTCTCCTGCAGCCCATATCAAGAGGATAACATTAGCGGCATATGCCAGGCTGGCCAACATAAGAACGGCATTCAGAAACTTGTGTAAGGAATCATTCAGAACTTTATATACCACATATGTTAGGCCAATCTTGGAGTATGCAGCCTCAGCATGGAGTCCATATCTAGTCAAGGATAAAACTAAATTGGAAAAGGTTCAAAGGTTTGCCACCAGACTAGTACCCGAGCTAAGAGGTATGAGTTACGAAGAGAGACTACAGGAATTAAACCTCACTTCGCTGGAAGACAGAAGAGTTAGGGGGGGGGACATGATCACCTCATTCAAGATTCTCACGGGAATTGATAGGGTTGATAAAGACAGTGTTTTTAACACAAGGGGCACATGCACTAGGGGACATAGATGGAAACTGAGTGCCCAAATGAGCCACAGAGATGTTAGAAATAACTTTTTAGTGTCAGAGTGGTTGACAAATGGAATACATTAGAAAGTGATGTGGTGGAGGCTGACTCCATACACAGTTTCAAGTGTAGATATGATAGAGCCCAATAGGCTCAGGAATCTGTACACCTGTTGATTGACGGTTGAGAGGCGGGACCAAAGAGCTAAAGCTCAACCCCACAAGCACAACTAGGTGAGTACACACACACACACACGCACTAATTATAATCCTTTTGCTTACTGTCTTCTAACAGGGTTTTCTCTCTCTTGTCAGTATTGTGAAGGAGAGGAGGAACTGGCCACACTGACGAAGGCGCTGCTGGAGCTGGAGGAGGACCTGAACTATGCTGTGCTGGACGACGACGGTAACCAACAAACACAACACCACTCGGCTGAGCGTGACTCTGACAAGGAGGGAACCACACATGTAGTGACCTCCACAGCAATATGCCTGCAGGACCTGGGACTCATGGCCGCTTACCTTGGTCTACATGCTGGCCGCGTACCTGCCCGGTACCGCCACCCGTTCACCCAGAGCAGCATCTACTCCTCCGTGGACAGTGTTGCCAGAGCCCAGGCTGCAGCATACGCCATGTGGGGCGTCCATGTTGGTGACATACGCCGTCGCCCTGGGCGCCTCAGTCAACTGTCTCTCCACCGTCGACAAGGAACACCTTCCATGTGGCGCCGCACAGTGTCTGACTACTTCCGCCACCTGGCCACACCCTCACCTCTCCCAGACCATCACTTGGTGGGCTCCTGTCCACACCTGTCTCACCCTCCTGTCTTGGCCCACAACCCCTTGGCTTACCCTCTCCGGTATGCTGTGTCTCTGCCAGCAGCACTTGACACCCTGCCCTCTGACTCAGAGGACCTGACACTTGACACCATGCCCTCTCACTCAGAGGACCGGGCACTTGACACCATGCCCTCTCACTCAGAGTACCTGGCACTTGACACCCTGCCCTCTCACTCAGAGGACCGGGCACTTGACACCCTGCCCTCTCACTCAGAGGACCGGGCACTTGACACCATGCCCTCTCACTCAGAGGACCGGGCACTTGACACCCTGCCCTCTCACTCAGAGGACCGGGCACTTGACACCCTGCCATCTCACTCAGAGGACCGGGCACTTGACACCCTGCCCTCTCACTCAGAGGACCGGGCACTTGACACCATGTCCTCTGACTCACAGTAGCTGGCACTTGTTACTATATCCCTTGACTCACAGTAGCTGGCACTTGTCACTATATCCCCTGAGTCACAGTAGCTGGCACTTGTCACCATATCCCCTGACTCACAGTAGCTGGCACTTGACACCATATCCCCTGACTCACAGTAGCTGGCACTTGACACCATATCCCCTGACTCACAGTAGCTGGCACTTGTCACCATATCCCCTGACTCACAGTAGCTGGCACTTGTTACTATATCCCCTGACTCACAGTAGCTGGCACTTGACACCATATCCCCTGACTCACAGTAGGTGGCACTTGACACCACATCCCCTGACTCACAGTAGCTGCCACTTGTCACCATATCCCCTGACTCACAGTAGCTGGCACTTGTCACCATATCCCCTGACTCACAGTAGCTGGCACTTGTTACCATATCCCCTGACTCACAGTAGCTGGCACTTGACACCATATCCCCTGACTCACAGTAGCTGGCAATTGACACCATATCCCCTGACACACAGTAGCTGGTACTTGACACCATATCCCCTGACTAACAGTAGCTGGCACTTGTCACCATATCCCCTGACTCACAGTAGCTGGCACTTGACACCATATCCCCTGACTCACAGTAGCTGGCACTTGACACCATATCCCCTGACTCATAGTAGCTGGCACTTGTCACCATATCCCCTGACTCATAGTAGCTGGCACTTGACACCATATCCCCTGACTCACAGTAGCTGGCACTTGTCACCATATCCCCTGACTCACAGTAGCTGGCACTTGTCACCATATCCCCTGACTCACAGTAGCTGGCACTTGACACCATATCTCCTGACTCACAGTAGCTGGCACTTGACACCATATCCCCTGACACACAGTAGCTGGCACTTGACACATTATCCCCTGACTCACAGTAGCTGGCACTTGACACCATATCCCCTGACTCACAGTAGCTGGCACTTGTTACTATATCCCCTGACTCACAGTAGCTGGCACTTGACACCATATCCCCTGACTCACAGTAGCTGGCACTTGTCACCATATCCCCTGACTCACAGTAGCTGGCACTTGACACCATATCCCCTGACTCACAGTAGCTGGCACTTGACACCATATCCCCTGACTCACAGTAGCTGGCAATTGACACCATATCCCCTGACTCACAGTAGCTGGCACTTGTCACCATATCCCCTGACTCACAGTAGGTGGCACTTGACACCATATCCCCTGACTCACAGTAGCTGGCACTTGTCACCATATCCCCTGACTCACAGTAGCTTGCACTTGTCACCATATCCCCTGACTCACAGTAGCTGGCACTTGTCACCATATCCCCTGACTCACAGTAGCTGGCACTTGACACCATATCCCCTGACTCACAGTAGCTGGCACCTGTCACCATATCCCCTGACTCACAGTAGCTGGCACTTTTTACTATATCCTCTGACTCACAGTAGCTGGCACTTGTCACCATATCTCCTGACTCACAGTAGCTGGCACTTGACACCATATCCCCTGACTCACAGTAGCTGGCACTTGACACCATATCCCCTGATTCACAGTAGCTGGCACTTGACACCATATCCCCTGACTCACAGTAGCTGGTACTTGACACCATATCCCCTGACTCACAGTAGCTGGCACTTGTCACCATATCCCCTGACTCACAGTAGCTGGCACTTGACACCAAATCCCCTGACTCACAGTAGCTGGCACTTGTTACAATATCCCCTGACTCACAGTAGCTAGCACTTGTCACCATATCCCCTGACTCACAGTAGCTGGCACTTGTCACCATATCCCCTGACTCACAGTAGCTGGCACTTGTTACTATATCCCCTGACTCACAGTAGCTGGCACTTGACACCATATCCCCTGACTCACAGTAGCTGGCACTTGTCACCATATCCCCTGACTCACAGTAGCTGGCACTTGTCACCATATCCCCTGACTCACAGTAGCTGGCACTTGACACCAAATCCCCTGACTCATAGTAGCTGGCACTTGTTACTATATCCCCTGACTCACAGTAGCTGGCACTTGTCACCATATCCCCTGACTCACAGTAGCTGGCACTTGTCACCATATCCCCTGACTCACAGTAGCTGGCACTTGTTACTATATCCCCTGACTCACAGTAGCTGGCACTTGTCACCATATCCCCTGACTCACAGTAGCTGGCACTTGTTACTATATCCTCTGACTCACAGTAGCAGGCACTTGTCACCATATCTCCTGACTCACGGTAGCTGGCACTTGACACCATATCCCCTGACTCACAGTAGCTGGCACTTGACACCATATCCCCTGACTCACAGTAGCTGGCACTTGACACCATATCCCCTGACTCACAGTAGCTGGCACTTGACACCATATCCCCTGACTCACAGTAGCTGGCACTTATCACCATATCCCCTGACTCACAGTAGCTGGCACTTGACACCATATCCCCTGACTCACAGTAGCTGGCACTTGTCACCATATCCCCTGACTCACAGTAGCTTGCACTTGTCACCATATCCCCTGACTCACAGTAGCTGGCACTTGTCACGATATCCCCTGACTCACAGTAGCTGGCACTTGACACCATATCCCCTGACTCACAGTAGCTGGCACTTGTCACCATATCCCCTGACTCACAGTAGCTGGCACTTGTTACTATATCCTCTGACTCACAGTAGCTGGCACTTGTCACCATATCTCCTGACTCACAGTAGCTGGCACTTGACACCATATCCCCTGACTCAAAGTAGCTGGCACTTGACACCATATCCCCTGACTCACAGTAGCTGGCACTTGACACCATATCCCCTGACTCACAGTAGCTGGTACTTGACACCATATCCCCTGACTCACAGTAGCTGGCACTTGTCACCATATCCCCTGACTCACAGTAGCTGGCACTTGACACCAAATCCCCTGACTCAAAGTAGCTGGCACTTGTTACAATATCCCCTGACTCACAGTAGCTGGCACTTATCACCATATCCCCTGACTCACAGTAGCTGGCACTTGACACCATATCCCCTGACTCACGGTAGCTGGCACTTGACACCATATCCCCTGACTCACAGTAGCTGGCACTTGACACCATATCCCCTGACTCACAGTAGCTGGCACTTGACACCATATCCCCTGACTCACAGTAGCTGGCACTTGACACCATATCCCCTGACTCACAGTAGCTGGCACTTATCACCATATCCCCTGACTCACAGTAGCTGGCACTTGACACCATATCCCCTGACTCACAGTAGCTGGCACTTGTCACCATATCCCCTGACTCACAGTAGCTTGCACTTGTCACCATATCCCCTGACTCACAGTAGCTGGCACTTGTCACGATATCCCCTGACTCACAGTAGCTGGCACTTGACACCATATCCCCTGACTCACAGTAGCTGGCACTTGTCACCATATCCCCTGACTCACAGTAGCTGGCACTTGTTACTATATCCTCTGACTCACAGTAGCTGGCACTTGTCACCATATCTCCTGACTCACAGTAGCTGGCACTTGACACCATATCCCCTGACTCAAAGTAGCTGGCACTTGACACCATATCCCCTGACTCACAGTAGCTGGCACTTGACACCATATCCCCTGACTCACAGTAGCTGGTACTTGACACCATATCCCCTGACTCACAGTAGCTGGCACTTGTCACCATATCCCCTGACTCACAGTAGCTGGCACTTGACACCAAATCCCCTGACTCAAAGTAGCTGGCACTTGTTACAATATCCCCTGACTCACAGTAGCTAGCACTTGTCACCATATCCCCTGACTCACAGTAGCTGGCACTTGTCACCATATCCCCTGACTCACAGTAGCTGGCACTTGTTACTATATCCCCTGACTCAAAATAGCTGGCACTTGTCACCATATCCCCTGACTCACAGTAGCTGGCACTTGACACCAAATCCCCTGACTCACAGTAGCTGGCACTTGTTACTATATCCCCTGACTCACAGTAGCTGGCACTTGTCACCATATCCCCTGACTCACAATAGCTGGCACTTGACACCATATCCCCTGACTCACAGTAGCTGGCACTTGACACCATATCCCCTGACTCGCAGTAGCTGGCACTTGACACCATATCCCCTGACTCACAGTAGCTGGCACTTGTCACCATATCCCCTGACTCACAGTAGCTGGCACTTGTCACCATATCCCCTGACTCACAGTAGCTGGCACTTGACACCATATCCCCTGACTCACAGTAGCTGGCACTTGTCACCATATCCCCTGACTCACAGTAGCTGGCACTTGTTACTATATCCCCTGACTCACAGTAGCTGGCACTTGTCACCATATCCCCTGACTCACAGTAGCTGGCACTTGACACCATATCCCCTGACTCACAGTAGCTGGCACTTGTCACCATATCCCCTGGCTCACAGTAGCTGGCACTTGACACCATATCCCCTGACTCACAGTAGCAGGCACTTGTCACCATATCCCCTGACTCACAGTAGCTGGCACTTGTTACTATATCCTCTGACTCACAGTAGCTGGCACTTGTCACCATATCTCCTGACTCACAGTAGCTGGCACTTGACACCATATCCCCTGACTCACAGTAGCTGGCACTTGACAACATATCCCCTGACTCACAGTAGCTGGCACTTGACACCATATCCCCTGACTCACAGTAGCTGGTACTTGACACCATATCCCCTGACTCACAGTAGCTGGCACTGGTCACCATATCCCCTGACTCACAGTAGCTGGCACTTGACACCAAATCCCCTGACTCACAGTAGCTGGCACTTGTTACTATATCCCCTGACTCACAGTAGCTAGCATTTGTCACCAAATCCCCTGACTCACAGTAGTTGGCACTTGTTACTATATCCCCTGACTCACAGTAGCTGGCACTTGTCACCATATCCCCTGACTCACAATAGCTGGCACTTGACACCATATCCCCTGACTCACAGTAGCTGGCACTTGACACCATATCCCCTGACTCGCAGTAGCTGGCACTTGACACCATATCCCGTGACTCAAAGTAGCTGGCACTTGTCACCATATCCCCTGACTCACAGTAGCTGGCACTTGACACCATATCCCCTGACTCGCAGTAGCTGGCACTTGACACCATATCCCGTGACTCAAAGTAGCTGGCACTTGACACCAAATCCCCTGACTTTACAGTAGCTGGCACTTGTTACTATATCCCCTGACTCACAGTAGCTGGCACTTGACACCAAATCCCCTGACTCACAGTAGCTGGCACTTGTCACCATATCCCCTGACTCACAGTAGCTGGCACTTGACACCATATCCCCTGACTCACAGTAGCTGGCACCTGTCACCATATCCCCTGACTCACAGTAGCTGGCACTTGTCACCATATCCCCTGACTCACAGTAGCTGGCACTTGTCACCATATCCCCTGACTCACAGTAGCTGGCACTTGTTACTATATCCCCTGACTCACAGTAGCTGGCACTTGACACCATATCCCCTGACTCACAGTAGCTGGCACTTGTCACCATATCCCCTGACTCACAGTAGCTGGCACTTGACACCAAATCCCCTGACTCACAGTAGCTGGCACTTGTTACCATATCCCCTGACTCACAGTAGCTGGCACTTGTCACCATATCCCCTGACTCACAATAGCTGGCACTTGACACCATATCCCCTGACTCACAGTAGCTGGCACTTGACACCATATCCCCTGACTCGCAGTAGCTGGCACTTGACACCATATCCCCTGACTCACAGTAGCTGGCACTTGTCACCATATCCCCTCACTCACAGTAGCTGGCACTTGTCACCATATCCCCTGACTCACAGTAGCTGGCACTTGACACCATATCCCCTGACTCACAGTAGCTGGCACTTGTCACCATATCCCCTGACTCACAGTAGCTGGCACTTGTTACTATATCCCCTGACTCACAGTAGCTGGCACTTGTCACCATATCCCCTGACTCACAGTAGCTGGCACTTGACACCATATCCCCTGACTCACAGTAGCTGGCACTTGTCACCATATCCCCTGACTCACAGTAGCTGGCACTTGACACCATATCCCCTGACTCACAGTAGCAGGCACTTGTCACCATATCCCCTGACTCACAGTAGCTGGCACTTGTTACTATATCCTCTGACTCACAGTAGCTGGCACTTGTTTCTATATCCTCTGACTCACAGTAGCAGGCACTTGTCACCATATCTCCTGACTCACAGTAGCTGGCACTTGACACCATGTCCCCTGACTCACAGTAGCTGGCACTTGACACCATATCCCCTGACTCACAGTAGCTGGCACTTGACACCATATCCCCTGACTCACAGTAGCTGGCACTTGACACCATATCCCCTGACTCACAGTAGCTGGCACTTATCACCATATCCCCTGACTCACAGTAGCTGGCACTTGACACCATATCCCCTGACTCACAGTAGCTGGCACTTGTCACCATATCCCCTGACTCACAGTAGCTTGCACTTGTCACCATATCCCCTGACTCACAGTAGCTGGCACTTGTCACGATATCCCCTGACTCACAGTAGCTGGCACTTGTTACTATATCCCCTGACTCACAGTAGCTGGCACTTGACACCATATCCCCTGACTCACAGTAGCTGGCACTTGTCACCATATCCCCTGACTCACAGTAGCTGGCACTTGACACCAAATCCCCTGACTCACAGTAGCTGGCACTTGTTACTATATCCCCTGACTCACAGTAGCTGGCACTTGACACCATATCCCCTGACTCACAGTAGCTGGCACTTGTCACCATATCCCCTGACTCACAGTAGCTGGCACTTGTTACTATATCCTCTGACTCACAGTAGCTGGCACTTGTCACCATATCTCCTGACTCACAGTAGCTGGCACTTGACACCATATCCCCTGACTCAAAGTAGCTGGCACTTGACACCATATCCCCTGACTCACAGTAGCTGGCACTTGACACCATATCCCCAGACTCACAGTAGCTGGTACTTGACACCATATCCCCTGACTCACAGTAGCTGGCACTTGTCACCATATCCCCTGACTCACAGTAGCTGGCACTTGACACCAAATCCCCTGACTCAAAGTAGCTGGCACTTGTTACAATATCCCCTGACTCACAGTAGCTAGCACTTGTCACCATATCCCCTGACTCACAGTAGCTGGCACTTGTCACCATATCCCCTGACTCACAGTAGCTGGCACTTGTTACTATATCCCCTGACTCACAGTAGCTGGCACTTGACACCATATCCCCTGACTCACAGTAGCTGGCACTTGTCACCATATCCCCTGACTCACAGTAGCTGGCACTTGACACCAAATCCCCTGACTCACAGTAGCTGGCACTTGTTACTATATCCCCTGACTCACAGTAGCTGGCACTTGTCACCATATCCCCCGACTCACAATAGCTGGCACTTGACACCATATCCCCTGACTCACAGTAGCTGGCACTTGACACCATATCCCCTGACTCGCAGTAGCTGGCACTTGACACCATATCCCCTGACTCACAGTAGCTGGCACTTGTCACCATATCCCCTGACTCACAGTAGCTGGCACTTGTCACCATATCCCCTGACTCACAGTAGCTGGCACTTGACACCATATCCCCTGACTCACAGTAGCTGGCACTTGTCACCATATCCCCTGACTCACAGTAGCTGGCACTTGTTACTACATCCCCTGACTCACAGTAGCTGGCACTTGTCACCATATCCCCTGACTCACAGTAGCTGGCACTTGACACCATATCCCCTGACTTACAGTAGCTGGCACTTGTCACCATATCCCCTGGCTCACAGTAGCTGGCACTTGACACCATATCCCCTGACTCACAGTAGCAGGCACTTGTCACCATATCCCCTGACTCACAGTAGCTGGCACTTGTTACTATATCCTCTGACTCACAGTAGCTGGCACTTGTCACCATATCTCCTGACTCACAGTAGCTGGCATTTGACACCATATCCCCTGACTCACAGTAGCTGGCACTGGACACCATATCCCCTGACTCACAGTAGCTGGCACTTGACACCATATCCCCTGACTCACAGTAGCTGGTACTTGACACCATATCCCCTGACTCACAGTAGCTGGCACTGGTCACCATATCCCCTGACTCACAGTAGCTGGCACTTGACACCAAATCCCCTGACTCACAGTAGCTGGCACTTGTTACTATATCCCCTGACTCACAGTAGCTAGCATTTGTCACCAAATCCCCTGACTCACAGTAGTTGGCACTTGTTACTATATCCCCTGACTCACAGTAGCTGGCACTTGTCACCATATCCCCTGACTCACAATAGCTGGCACTTGACACCATATCCCCTGACTCACAGTAGCTGGCACTTGACACCATATCCCGTGACTCAAAGTAGCTGGCACTTGTCACCATATCCCCTGACTCACAGTAGCTGGCACTTGACACCATATCCCCTGACTCGCAGTAGCTGGCACTTGACACCATATCCCGTGACTCAAAGTAGCTGGCACTTGACACCAAATCCCCTGACTTTACAGTAGCTGGCACTTGTTACTATATCCCCTGACTCACAGTAGCTGGCACTTGACACCATATCCCCTGACTCACAGTAGCTGGCACTTGTCACCATATCCCCTGACTCACAGTAGCTGGCACTTGACACCATATCCCCTGACTCACAGTAGCTGGCACTTGTCACCATATCCCCTGACTCACAGTAGCTGGCACTTGTCACCATATCCCCTGACTCACAGTAGCTGGCACTTGTCACCATATCCCCTGACTCACAGTAGCTGGCACTTGTTACTATATCCCCTGACTCACAGTAGGTGGCACTTGACACCATATCCCCTGACTCACAGTAGCTGGCACTTGTTACTATATCCCCTGACTCACAGTAGCTGGCACTTGACACCATATCCCCTGACTCACAGTAGCTGGCACTTGTCACCATATCCCCTGACTCACAGTAGCTGGCACTTGACACCAAATCCCCTGACTCACAGTAGCTGGCACTTGTTACCATATCCCCTGACTTACAGTAGCTGGCACTTGTCACCATATCCCCTGACTCACAATAGCTGGCACTTGACACCATATCCCCTGACTCACAGTAGCTGGCACTTGACACCATATCCCCTGACTCGCAGTAGCTGGCACTTGACACCATATCCCCTGACTCACAGTAGCTGGTACTTGTCACCATATACCCTGACTCACAGTAGCTGGCACTTGTCACCATATCCCCTGACTCACAGTAGCTGGAACTTGACACCATATCCCCTGACTCACAGTAGCTGGCACTTGTCACCATATCCCCTGACTCACAGTAGCTGGCACTTGTTACTATATCCCCTGACTCACAGTAGCTGGCACTTGTCACCATATCCCCTGACTCACAGTAGCTGGCACTTGACACCATATCCCCTGACTCACAGTAGCTGGCACTTGTCACCATATCCCCTGACTCACAGTAGCTGGCACTTGACACTATATCCCCTGACTCACAGTAGCAGGCACTTGTCACCATATCCCCTGACTCACAGTAGCTGGCACTTGTTACTATATCCTCTGACTCACAGTAGCTGGCACTTGTCACCATATCTCCTGACTCACAGTAGCTGGCACTTGACACCATATCCCCTGACTCACAGTAGCTGGCACTTGACACCATATCCCCTGACTCACAGTAGCTGGCACTTGACACCATATCCCCTGACTCACAGTAGCTGGTACTTGACACCATATCCCCTGACTCACAGTAGCTGGCACTTGACACCAAATCCCCTGACTCACAGTAGCTGACACTTGTTACTATATCCCCTGACTCACAGTAGCTAGCATTTGTCACCAAATCCCCTGACTCACAGTAGCTGGCACTTGTTACTATATCCTCTGACTCACAGTAGCTGGCACTTGTCACCATATCTCCTGACTCACAGTAGCTGGCACTTGACACCATATCCCCTGACTCACAGTAGCTGGCACTTGACACCATATCCCCTGACTCACAGTAGCTGGCACTTGACACCATATCCCCTGACTCAC